>NC_085139.1:17472107-17816222 GCF_024139115.2 Armigeres subalbatus | reverse complement strand
CTAGAAGTTACGTATTGCCATTTCGGCGAGTGGTTGTGGCTGTGTTTGCGAGACACGATTTGTGTTTGAAACGAAACGAACTGGTGCTAGGACCAGTCGGCTGAGAATGTGTTGGTTGGATCTGGACTGTGACTGCATTTGCTGTGGTTTGTCATACGTGATCGGTTCTGAACATGGACCGGAGGAATCGTTCTGGGGCGTAAACGCGGTGGGTCTTCCTCGTTAGAGCCTCCGGAATGGAGAGAATGATGCTTCTTCTGGCAGTGTCGGCACACGCCAGCAGTACAAGCTCGAACCATGTGCGACGACGATAGACAATTCAGGCACAAACCATGACGTTTCACTTTCTCATATCGCTCAGGAATCTTCATCTTAATGAACCGTTGACACTTGAACGCTGAATGCATTCTTCGGAGCAGAATGGACATCGACTAGAAACTGAAGCGGAAGTCTGAGCTGACTCAGGTGAACTTGGATTCTTCACCTCGATTTGGTCTGATTTTGTAGCGCAACTCGACTGTAGAATGGCGCAGTGTTTGCGTAGGAAATCCATCAGCTGTGCGAATGTAGGAACTTCAGTTGAACTGTGATGTGTTTCCCAATTTCGCAGTGTTGCCGCATCAGTCTGGCGCAAATCATATGCACGGATCGTGCTCCATTTGATGTATCCTCGCCAATTTTGTCCAGCATTTGAAGATTACGTTCATACTCCTATAAGATGGCAAAGATTCGTAGTTCTCCCGTTTCAACGGCTCTACTGTAAAAGAGCGTCGATATGAGATTTTACAATAAGCTTTTTGTTTTCATACCGTTTTTGCAGCAGTTCCCAGGCAATGACATAATTCGCAGCCGTTATCTCAATCATACCGATTTCTTGAGGGCTCACCACGAGTGATGACCGCAGATAAGTGAACTTATCTATGTCAGTAAGTTGCTGATTTCTGTGGATCAAGCTTCTGAACATATCTCGATGTGACAGTTCTCGTATTTTACCACCGAAATTGGTAAACGATCCGGTAGTTCACTCGTAGACAAAGCAGTGCAACCTGCTTGGTTTGTGGATCTGGATGACCCAGATGATGATTCTGGATTTTGCTTCAGGTCGAAGCTTCATGCCGCTTTCAGCTCACAATACGTGTCTTCGGCTTGCTGAATAATGGCGCTGTTCTCCGTCTGTCCTTATCTACGAGCGCCGTCAAACGGCTTTCAATTCCGCCGGCTCCTTGGAATCTATCAGGTCCCTTTCGTCCGCTTCCTCGTAAGTACCTCAATCTTCGTCGTGAACGTACAATCTTTTCATCGTCCTCCAAATTTCCATCCTCGTTTCAATTTGTCTTCTTGCTTATCCCTTTTGTATTTCGTGACGAACTGCCTTACGCCATCGAAGGTACTCCGAACCTGACGTTGCTGGATTCAGCTCCTTTAATTCGCTGGACATTTTATGCATCTCGTACCACTTTTCAAAGCATTTGTTTTGCTCACCTGTAGTCTATTGATAATGTATTCTCACTGCACGCAGGTAGTCTATAATTGTTCCAGTCCACTAGCACTCTATAACACAACACCGCGATACGCGACTCGACTCGACAACGCACAAGTGACAGCGAACAGAACGACCAGATTTGACTACAGCGAGGGCAACCAGGTGAAGTAAAAGCAGAAAACAGCCAGCAGAACAAAGACCAACGTCATGAATCTCAGGGATCACACAATTCGCATGCAAATAAAGATAAGTTACAACCATTTTTTCTGATAGCCACAATAGTTTGAACGGTGTGTACCTCGCCATATGGTACCACCACAGATCCATGCAATTTTACTTCCCTTGCCACAACAGGCACAACTATTCCTGATTGTTGATTACTCCGTCGTTGTTCGCCAGCAGCAGCAATCCATAAACAGTCGTAATCCACATGTCGTCGTCGTCAGTAGGTATAAACACGCAAAACTTTGCCACTTTTTGATCAAGCCACTATCACGATGGCGGGTTTCAACCGGCCAAATGCCACTACTCACCGGTAGCTGACCAGCTTTGTGTTGTTCATTCACCTTTGTTGCTCGCAAATGTCACCAATCACCCAATGGTCCATCCGGCTCGAAGGACCAAAATGTTTCTTCATCTGTCCGGGACCGTTGGTGATGTGGTTTCGAGATGCAACTTAAAACTCGCGAGTCTAACTCTCGAACGAATTTAATACCGACCGATTTATTTTAACAAGAAAAAGCCTGTATTGTAGGACTGCACGATACACTTCGATGCAAACCTAAACTGACGCTCTCGTATTCACTGCGATATGATGAGGTCAGTTCTGGTGAATATAAGAACCGATCAATTCTGATCGATGGCTATCTGCGTTAACGCTATCTACTTTCGTGTGATAAGAAGAGGCTAATCATTTACGAGAAAGTGAGATGACAACTTTTAGCTTGTGGAATCTATCTAATGGTTGCCAGATGAATTGGCGTCGACAATCCGAACAGGCCATGTAGTCAAGATCAAGCTTTCCAACACATCTCTAATGTCCTCATTTTCTGGTTTCCCCGGAGGAATGCATATAAATCGGACCTGGCATACCGTATTCGAGGACTAGTTCCAGACAACTCGATAGGAATGCGCATTTAGTGAGTAGTGGTTGGACATTAGCCCACACATTACCTCAATAAAGTCTCGGCTAGGTCCAACCCGAACCAAGGTCTTTTCGAAACCTGCGGAGAATGGAATGTAACCACCTACCATCTCCTTCATCCCATTTTCAAAGCCAACTGAGCAAGGCTTGCTGACGAGAAATTGAAAAAATTCATTAAAGGCGATTTGACGCTCGTATATATCACCTTCCATAGCGCCCACCTTGGTGCGAGTCCGCTCTATTACCGGGATCGAGCAATGAAGGGACCCATACCAAAGGATAGTGTAAAGCGATTCGATAGAGCACTCAATATGGATCGTATATCGCCTCAGGAAATACGGTGAGTGCTGTACGTCTGAACGTATAGCCTCTATTGAGCTGAGACTATCCAAAAATGAAGTATTGATCAGAGGAAGAGAGGCAATTCGTCTAATGCGTAGTGTATAGCTGCTAATTCTGCAACGTATACGGAACAAGGATTTTGAAGTTTTCGAGCGGCGCTATGACAAGTTGAAGACACCAAATTCAGTGGATTCTTATTTTGACCGTCGGTGAAAAATTTGTTAACGCGAAAATTGGTATTAGGTGGTACACTCCATTCGGAGAGGATCTGAATTCCATGGATTTCTTCTCTCATGGTCAGATCAAAACTACAGAAGAACTGGGAGTCTAAAGCAATCACGATTAGGAACATTCGAAGAAGGGAACTCATGTACCAGTAGTAGAGTGTCATAAATTTTGATTGGAAGTTTCGTTCGATTAGCTTCTCAAAATTTTCAATTACCAATGTATTTAAAACCTCACACGAATGAGGAATCTGAACGAAGGAAGGTGGCAACTCCCTGTGAGTACCTCCAAACTCTCATTGTATGAGCTGAGTTCACAGCCTTAACCGCGATGCGGAGACAGCGATATTGAATGACGTTCGAGCTTCAAAATATGAGTTTTGCGCGGCTTGAAACAAAAACTACCGTATTCAATAACCGACAAAATCGTTGTACTGATGATATAGCTTTATCAGATCTTCCGGGTGGGCTCACCACGTACCGTAACTGTCCGCATGAAGTTGATTCTTTGTTGGCATTTCTGATACAGATGTCTAAGTGCATTCCCAGGTGCCTTTCGAGTCGAACCAGACCCTAAGTATTTATGTGAAATGCCTTGAGAGATTTTCTACCCCTAAGATGAAGCTTTAATTTTGTTGGCGTATGCTTCCTAGAAAAGACAATCAGCTCAGTTTTCCGGAGAATTCGATACCAGCTTCAAATCCAAGTAGACAAATTGTCCAGAGTATCTTGCAATGGTCCTCAGATCGTTCGCCCCTGTTCCTAAGGAGAGCAACAGCGTCATCCGTCAAGCTGTTTCAAGACAGCCATCGTGCCTCTAACATAAAAATTGTAAAGAAGGGACTTAAACATGGCCTGGGGAGACCCATGTAACTAATTCTTGAAGTTGTTGAGTTTCCATGAGAAAAGCTCATATGTTTCAGCAACAACAAGTTGTCAAATAGTTATTCAGTATTGGTGAAAGCCCACACTCGTGGACTTTGTCTCAAAGGACGCCAACGCAAACTGAGTCCAAAGCCCCCTCAATGTCCAAAAAAGGTGAACTCATTTGTACTTTTTGAGAATAGGCCAGTTGTATTTTCGTAGTAAGCAACGCAAGACAGTCGTTCGTTCCCTTGCTCTGCGGAATCCAAATTGAGTATCTGATAGAAAGCCATTTGATTCGACCCATCTGTCGAGCCGATTGAGAATCATCTTCTAACAGCTTCCGTTTCACGACAACATCGCGATTGGACGGTACGAGTTATGATCCGAAGCAGGTTTATCGGGTTTCTTGATAGCGATCACCTCACTTGTCTCCATTCATCCGGAACAATGTTGCTTTCCAGAATTGATTAAATAAGTTCAACATGTCCTTCGCGACGTCTGGGAGGTTTTGAGCAAGTTGAATTTAATTCTGTCCATTCCTTTACATGAGCGGTATTATTACATGAAAGGAGCAAGAGAAATCAACCATCGAAAATGGGGCGTCCATCTCGTGTCGACCGGAGGTTGCTTCCGTGCGAACCGTTGAATTGGGACGGAATCCGGACACACTTTTTGGCGAAGCGAAGATCCATCGAGGAACTTTCCTATCTTCGTTAATCGATGACGCGTTACGCATTCTTCCCGACGCCCAAAAGTGTTTTCATCGACGTTTCCGCGAAGACCATCAACAAAATGGCGCCAATAACCGCGTTTCTTAGCATTCGCGAGACTCTTAAACTTACGTTCAAGAGGCATAACGATCGTAATTATCTCGAGTATACGCTTTCGATAGTCCTTGAACGCGTCGGACTTTTCCCGATAGACTTTGGAGCATCTTCATCCCACCAGAGAGAGAAGGCGGACGGCGACGTATTTGAGATCGGTATAGATCGACGCTGTGATTGAACTGCGCTGTCTAGGATTAGCCGGAGAAACTGGTATTCTTCCAGCGGAGATAGAATATCGACCGAATGCTCTCCGACGATGATCGCCTCGTGTACTTCTTCCCAGTCAATGTGTTTCGTGAGGTCGTACGCAACGTCAATCTGGCGAGACTGATACGATCTATTGGTGATTGAGATTTCGATGGCAAGTGATCACTACCATGGGGATCTTGAATTACTTTCCACGTACAATCCAATGTTAGTGAATGCTGCTATGCTTGAGGCTTCCCAGTATGGTGAACATATGGACTACTCGGTGCTCAATCAGGAAGACTATTCTGTAAAAGGAGTGGCCATTTGATCCCAAGAGACACCTCTCCATAATCCATCTCTCGATCTAAGTGAATAATTGAAGTCAGAAGAGAGAATTTGTCTTCCGGAGAAATGTCTGTCACTATGGATAAATACGTCAGCAGCATGAGCTTGTACTAAAAGTGAAGCGTGTATCCGAGACATTGACTCGCCAATTGTACGTAGATTACTAAGGTAGAAGATTTATTGAACTCGAATATGTTTTTGCCAGCCGATTTGAAGATGGATAATTCAATCTAATGGTTTCCCCAGGTATGTTTTGGTATCTCTGAAATATGTAAGGAAACCCTGATTGTTACTATAAACTATTCGTTCAAATTATAAGCAGAGTATTAAAAAAAAGAAGATCAAAAGGCTAACAACATCTTCTCCATGATTATTTGGCCTGAAAAGGGCCTATTGTTTATGTTACTGAAGTCTTTGAAGTAGATGTCGCCAAAGTGGCTGATGAATGTTAAAGATGCATCAATCCACTGTTGGTGAACTCTGTAAAAACAGAAAAGACAAAAGGAAAGAATGTTTATCATAATAATTATGATCTAAATATAAATTTAGTCTACCAACATCCAGTTTCATTATGTCAATCAATTTCCTATTTGGTCTCGGACTGTCGTGATGCAATGATTGGTCATTCAGTTGAAATCGAACGCTTTCGGCAGATGAACTACGGAATAACGACGATGATCAAGATACGTTGAATCACTCACTGGGAAATGGTTCTAGAATAAAATAACATAACTATGAAGAGAACTTGTTAATTCTCAAACATTAGTTTTACCTCGACACGCAAAAGAATGACAAAATAGGTCGGTGGTAGAGAAGACGCACGTATCTCCTGCATTCTCACACTTATCGTCTGGTGAACGTTAGATCGAGACATGCGCACCCAGAGAAGCTCGTAAGCGTTGATCCGAACACAATCCAATAGAGAAACTGTTCATGAACCTAGATGGAAATCTTGTTCCTCTTTTCGTCACATCAATATTAAAGTCTCCTGACACTACCACGGGCATGGCAAATGTGTCATTTCTATGGAGGTTGCAGCATTTAAAATATCTTTTGCTTCAGGGTGCAAATTTGTAAATATACAAAAAATTTAATGCAACATACTTAAAGACAAACACATAACCCTATACTATTTGATTATACCTGGTGAAATATATATCTGCAAACAGTAACGTGCGGGTTTCCATGATCGAAACTCTCTGCGCAGCCAGCAGTCCCCATATTCATGTACGCGGACTCAATGCTGGGTCTAGCTTCATTGAGCTGTCTCTGGCTGGAGAACTGGCCTGGCAGGTGTGACGAACCAATGTACCTCTAAATATTGCACACCTCCCATGCCTCTTGTTCCTTGTTCTCTGACAAACACAAAGGTATCCATTGATGTTTAGTGGTCAGCTGTTGTTAGCTTGTGTTCGCTCATTGCAAGCAAATCAACGGTGGGGGCACCTGGATCTGTTGCAATGTCCGACGAGGTAAAGATTCGAAAGCTTTGTACATTGATACTCATCAACGTACAAGCCAATCTGTTTGCGGTTAAGCTTCCATGATATCGTCTGTAATGGTGATACGATGGTTACCAACGTTCAAGTTCCAGCCGAAGGTCGTTCATCTTCTAGGGTCATAGAACCTTCCGTGTGAACCGGAATGAGTTACTGGCATTCGTCAGGATAATCCGTCGATTGATGTAACCCTAGAAAGCAACGTAAACTAGCTGCTGTTCCTGACCCTTATCGTAATTATATACGACTTCCGAGAATGTGCCTCCCTGGACTTGGCTGGACTGTGAGGGCCAGCACTACAACGGGAAACCTGAACTCTTTACACTTAACACCGTTAAGTTACGTTCGCCGATCGTTTGACGATTTGTCCGCCGTTTGTAGCACCCAGGTCTCAATACACCAGCGGTCTGGCCTCACTCAATATCTTCCCAATGGACTCATTTCGAATGCCATCCAAAGCCTCGTGATTGCCTGTTCGGTGAGTTTCCTTCATTGTACTCACGCGAAGTCTCCGATCGCTCCGTTCACGATGCCATCTTCGACATCCACGTTGGTGGTCAGCATATAAGGTGTACCAAGAACAAGACGCAACAGATACGGTAAGCCACCAGTCTCTACTACACTCATCTATGACCTTTGTCGAGCACTGGCCAGCTTGGAATTTCCTTATAAACATATAGGTCATCTGCAGTACATTCGACAGCCTCTCGATCCATCAACGCCACAGAGTTATACTCACGACATCACGTTCCGATGGAAAAACCGATCCTCGAGGGACAGCTGTCGACACCACCTCCGTACGGAACCTGCTTTCAATAAGCTCTGATTTCCTCAGACGACATCCGCTCACCGTTGCAATTTTTGTGAGAATGCTGGAGAACTACTCGTTGGTTTGTCGCATAACTTGAACCAGTGGGGTAGAAGTCGAGAGATTGCCATAAAACGGCGCCATGATGGAGTTTATGCTCGGTTAACACGCCCGTGCATTGACGCGGCAATTGACGAAGATCGCCGCAAATACGATCGGCATTCCACCGAACGGACTCGTCAGATTCCCCGTGATTTCTTGAAGCCGGACATGTACTGTGTTGAGTGACATCAGCACCGGCTTGTTTCGTCGATACGATGAGCTTCACGTGGCGAAGGCGTTCCGGTACAGATGTAATGCCCTCGAACCCAGCTTTGAGCTTTGCCTACGCGACATGCGCAATCCGAATGCGGAATGCCCGTGTTCCACCTATTGCGACCGCTGCTTTTCCAGTGGATGCGCATGCTATCATAAGCGTGCATATATAGAGCTTGGCTGTACCGGTTCATCGGTCCCATTAGAATGCGCAAAGTGAACGTTTTCACAGCCCGCCGGGCCAGTGAAGAATATTTGCACTGGCTTGTAGTTTTCAGGGCAGAATGCAAGCTGTGGATTACTTGCACGATCAAATCCTGCTGCTCTGCATTCGTGGTCGCACCATTTCACAATATTCTTGCTTTGACAAGACTTTGATCGCTGTTTGACGACAGCTCGCCTGGGTCCCGCATAAGTGTGAATATCGTCATCATTCGGCTCCATGAGATCGTGCGGACGAACTCATCGCGCTTCTGGTCGGTAATCACCTTGCTGCTCATCGTCTTCCATATGCGGATGTATTCCTCCACAACCTGATCCAAGTTCATTTCTGCAGTCATAATTTGTGCTTTGCCAAATGGCGGCCTCGTTTCTTCATACAACTTCAGAACTTGTTCCTGACTGGCATATCGCAGACTTCATTCTGAACGGTAGGAAGGAGAACCATCTCACGCTTATAGTCGACCATTTCCGCCATACTGTACGAGCACCAACGCAATACACGGGAACTAAACGGAGTCTATATGAATGTTTCGTGGATCTTTCTTCCGAATAATATGCTCGAACTGCCAGCAGATATCATCCATTCCTCGGCGCAGTTCATACCGTTGAGATGTTTAGGCGTCCCCACATCGCGTGAAAGTTGTCGTCGAGATCCTCTTCGTCCATCTGTGTTCCGCTTCTTGGATTTTATTCGCCCAGCCACATTGTCGCAATAAACTCAACCTAAAACGAAATTGAATTCTAAATGAAAACTATATTGATGAATGGTACCTTGCGGCTGGCTTCGACATCGGTGCCGAAGCAAATACCAAGCAGCCTCCTGGGCAGACATTTCCACGGAATTTAAATTTTTATGCTCACCTTCAGCAATCATTGTAGTCCTGGTCTGGATGCTCTTCCTGAGCCATGAGGTCGCGATTAAACTACTTATGCCCCTGTTGGTCTTGTTTACGTATTCACAAAATACAGCACATGAAAACTCCTCCAGCACAAACTGCAAATCCATATTGGATTTGAGCTTCTCAGCGATCCAAGGATTGAATGGATTGGTCCAAAGCTGCGTCATGGAACGTTTCAGCAGAACTGTTGGTCGGCGAATGAAGAGCGAATCACGTCCAAGTAGTAATCGTACGTGCAACTGCTATCAACGAAACGCGTCAAGGCTATCGTAGACCTTCGTTTCAAGAGCTTTCGCTATTTTCGCTGCCTTTCTGTTTAGCTTTGAAGTCGGCATCCCGGCTGTAATGGGATCAATTCTGGTTGATCCATTGGCAGTACGGATATTAAACGGCAAGTTTATCGTTCTGCTTGCTTGAAACGATCCTCTTAAATAATCTACAACGTGGTATTTGCCGAACGGGCTCAACTCTGGTCGATGACAGAAGGCGCAGAAAGATGTTTACTAACTGTGTGATCAGCAGCACGTGACAGGATCTTCGCTAAAGTGTAGAACGCTGGAGTGCAGACAACTGTTGCAATAAATCGTCCATTTCGCAAATGTTAGAGCCACCGAAGCCTGCGAATGCTTAAGGTGAGGCCATCTAATTTCATTTGCACTCATCGTCAAAAATATCGGTTCCAGCTGGGATCATGGCGACATCCCGTTTCTTTGCTGCCAATATTGAACGGAGTTCGAATAGATTTCAGAAAAGAGAGGTTACGCTCAATACAGCTTCAAAATTCCCGATCTGCAACTGGCCCTTGTTAGTTGGCTCGTGCCATGCATTTAAAGGTATTGTCAATCCTTCCGATACCACGAGCATGATTTTCATCTATATACAATATATGTCGGTCTGCGCCCCGCCGATCCTGACGTCGCACTCGCTAGTAGCCACTCGACGCTGTCACATGGACTTCACGGTTGAAGCACTCGGACGACCAAGATAAATATCAGGGAAGACAGCTCCTCAGCAAACTCATCGTAGATAATGGAAAGCGTTTCTGATTTTGGCCGGTGCAAGTTCCAGACATCTTGTCTTCATTCCACATGAGCGTATGTTGTTGTCCAATCATCATTTCTCTCGTTCATCTCGTCGACGACTTCAAGTCTACCGCTCGTTCCTCCGAAATATCCGTCTGCTCTGTTTGTCGATCGCAGCCAAGTTTTCTATTGAAAATAATTATTCCACCTGTAGAGCGGTGTAGTAACAGATAGTTCAGCCATCTTTAACGGTACCTTTCTTCACGCTAGCCGGACAAGTAACTTGATTTGTGTATAAGTGTTCTTTGATGTACACGTTGATAAGATAGTCGTCATCCAGTTGCGGGGGAAGTTCGCCTACCATCTGGGCCACGTCGACTGAATGTTGATAATTTGCTGATTACCAAACTACCTGTTGCATGTTAATGGAAGGTTAGAAAATCATATATTTATTTGATGTAATACATTTTTGGTTAAAATAACTTCATTAAACCTGCAGTAGCCGCAACGACGAAACTGCATGAAATTATCCGGGAGAACGCAGTCTTGCAGGGTGAGGGTTCAGCGGAGGCAAATTGACGGAAACTTGGGATATGGAAGCATCTGATTGCGAAAATGTGAGAATTGATCGCGTTCAGGTTTCTGATATGTAGCACACACGCCAAAATCCTTCCACTCGTTTCGAAATAATTTGTCGCCAGTAACACGGCAGCATTTGAGTCGAGATTGCTTTCAAATCATTCCTAGAACCAGATTCTAGCACATCACATCATAAGCGCAACTGAAACGTTTCTCCACGAAACGTTTCTGGAACTCTCGATCAGCCCGATCGAAATTAGGTTTGTCATTGTATTAAAGCGAAGAAATATGTTCGCCACTACCAGCGATGGAGACACGTTTTCTTCAAAGTCACCACGCTCATCATCGACATCTGTCTTGCGGATCCTGACCACACGGCGTCGAATCTACATGATCAGAGATTTAATCGTATCAGCACGATTGTTGAATCTACTCGAAGAAATTGTAACACGGGAAGATTAATCCTTATGACAGACAGATATACATAATTGAAGATGCATTCGTATAAAATGACTGTACCAGTACAATAAGACATTTAAAAACATGAAAATTATTGCAAGCGTACTATAAACAAATAATACATAGTAATATAAAATTCAAGTAGCATGTGTTTAGGATATATTTGTACAAAACATACTATCAAAAGTTTAAGTAAATCTTAACTTTGTCATAAAATCTATTTGTTAAAATTTATGATTCGTCTGAATCTAGTTATTTTCCAAATACAAAATTCAAATTCAATTGAATCAATAATAAACAAGTAAAGACACCGTAGATTTAATAGACCAATAATTCATTAAATAAAAATAATATTTGAGAAGCTCCAACTATTTAATTCAAATTTAATCCGAATCATACTCAAACTCAGAACAATTAAATAATATGTCCGAAATATATCGAAATTCAAACTCAAGACAAAATAGAAATTCGGTTCAAATCTATCCATTAATACATGGATGCATAATAAAACACAATCGATTTGCAAATTTAATTTAACACAAATCAAAGGACCAAATCTTAAGATTGTGATTAATCACTGGCAGGCTAATGTAACTACCAAGTGAATGAATTGAACTAATATAAATTGAATATCTAAGAACTTTGGGCTTTAGATTGGAATTATATCCATTTATCGTTTACGATTATAAAAACCCAAAAAACAATTCAGGCTAAATAAGTAATAAGTAAATATTTGCAGTATATTTCGAAGTACTTGAAGAACTTCAGCTGCAAAAGACTTACTCATGTTGTCACGCTACATTTATTGAAAATAAATATAAATTATGTGTATAACAATGTAATACATTCTGACGCAGCAAAGAGACATAGAGGAAATAGAAAATAGTCGTTGATAATTTACATTTATAGATAAATGCTATATAAATGATAAAATGCAAAATTTCGATACGTCATCATAGAATTTAAAGATTAGTTCTTTATTATTGATATGTATTTACACATTTGTTGCAATAATAACTCCTACCTCGAGTTGAGGCCCTTCGCCAGCGTCCCAACCGGAGCCGATGACGACTACCTTGCCGTTTCAACTCGCTGCATAACTCCTGTGCCCGATCAGCGTCTGCTGTCCTTGGAAGCTTTGAAGGTCGTCCGATTGTTGATCCTTTCACGCTTCCTGGAATCGCGTTTATACTTGCTGCCAAGTATTGCGAATCGCACTGTATTCACTAGTATCGAATAAACTTCTTCATACAACTAATGTTTCTCACTTCACTGATGTGATACGGACAATTAACTGTATATCGAAAAAATATGAAAATTGCATCACGTAGCTATTGAAAAGGATGTCTGCTAAGAATGCATGCATATTGAATGCCGTTGAACCTGGTGAGAAATGTTTATTTCAAGACAATCTGTTTAGTAGGTGCTGGATTAGAGGAGATATTCGATTGAAAATTTACTCAAATGTTAGCAATTTATTCATTTAAATCGGCGTTTTTTGTTGCTCTGCAAGCAATTATGAATTGCACTTAGAAAAAATTCGTCTCAGTCAAAAATAATTCCATGTAATATGATAGTATTATAAGAACCAATTTGTTTCCATAATACGCCTATCCAATCAAAGGCACAAAGTTTAGATTTTACTTTGAAAACATTTGTCTCGGCTCAATCTTCTCTCGTGTAAATTATGATTCTGAAAAGAACCCATTTGTTTTCTAATGCACCTTCCCAATACAAGCAGCAACAAACCAAGCAGAATCTAGAAAAATTCATTTCATTACCGACCCCAATGTCAGCGCTCGATAAGTTACCGCTAAACGCGATATACGCCATCATGGAATCAATTTTCAGCATCCTTCCGAGCGCTGCGCTGTGCCGACGCGAAGGATTGTAATTTGCACTTTAAGTAAAAGAAGAAGAAGAAGAGTTGCTGGTATGTTCGAAAGCACGGTATCGAACGAACGAAAAGCGGAGCAAACAAGCGATGCCAAGCGATTATAATTTGCACTTGAAGAAGTAAAGGGAAGAAGAAGAAGAAGGAGAAGAAGAGGCCCTCTTATGACGAATGCATTGGCAACGAACGAAGAAAGGCGAGCAGCGCCGATGCCAATGATATCGGCGCGCTAAAGGGGGGGCCTCGAACTCCATGTAAACGTATTCTGACCAGTGAAGTCTGATTTCTTCACGGAAAATCTGGCAGGACACAATAATCGGAAAATCGGCAGGTCAATTACATCGCAGCGCGACCAGAAATCACCGGCGTGAAAAGGCTGAGAAGAAACATCATCAAGGCGTCTCATCAGTAGTAAAACTACTACTACTACTTCTCGGAAATTCGGCAGACACCACATGCAGCGCTGACCAGAAATCACCGAGGTGAAAAGGCTGAGAAGAAGGGCGTCTCATCGAAGGCGTCGAGATGCTGTGCGTGTCGGCCGCCCGCCGTTTCGAGGGTTCCATAGTCGTCACCAAGTAAGTCAGCTCCCAATGAATGAACGAGGTAGCTCCACTTAAAACGGTCCTTTAGGGCCACAGTCTCACCAAAGAGAAGAGGAATTTTCGTACCGTGCAGCTGAAAATCAAAATTTGTAATGAATTTCCACTACTGATGCCACTGTCAGCCAATTTAGAATTTGCTGCTGAACACGATAGAAACATCCATCCTAATACATTGTTTTGGAACGTTCCATGCAAGGAGAGCGCATCGGCTCTACACCAAAGAACTTTGCCCGTCACCAAGCGGGATTATGATTTGTATTTTGCAGATTTTTGTCTCGGTTCAACCTTCTCCGTGTAAAAGATGATTTTGTTTCCAATGAGCGCCTTTCCAATAATAAATGCAAGTACGCCGAAATCAGAATCTTGGAAAATCTCTATTTGACGCAACTCAATGATGTGAGACGTCATCATTGTTTAATTCCGCACTTTTTAATGATAGCAGATTCCACTTTCTACCGTCGCCAAGCGGTTATGATGTGCACTTTGAAGAAAATATTTGGCTACCTCTCAATAGTAATTTGACAAGAATTTTGATCCAAATGCGCCTTTCTAATCAATCAGCAAACAAACGATAGTCCGTATCTTGGAAAATTTCACTTTTCTGCTCAATAGTCATATTAAGAAAACATTTTCAGTGACGCTATGATATGCGGGGATTCGTAATCCGCCATTTCGGTGCAATCAACTCTATCTCTCTCATAAAATTTTGGTCCTGAGAAGAACTCGGTTTTTTTTCCAAAATGCGCACTAACAGTAACTAAACGATAGTCCGAAGATTGTTGCTTTTAGCGATGGCCTCTCGATGTTCCACTTTCTGCTGAGAATGCTCCTCGGGCGTCATCGTTGTGCCTGCTCGAGAAAATTTAGTTGAACTGAGGATTGAGTCTTGGGCCCGTAGGTTGCACGATTTTGATGTCGTGCTTGCGATGCACATCGCGATTGGTTGGTTTACCGATTTTCAGTGCCTAGTAAATTACCATTTTCAATAGTTCAGCATCTTTGAAGCATTTTTCGATAGCTGAGCAAAATCTTAAAGAGTTCGTCGATCGATTACACCAAATCTTTAAAATCGGTTGAAAGACGGCTGAGTTATTAGCCCATACTTCCTGACCACTTTTCGTGACGGTCTCAAATTTGAAACTGCAGAATGACCCCCCATGTTGCCGGAAAGACGTAATCCTACGTCAAAACTTAAACGGATCCAGGTTTTTAAAATACCCTACAGTTCCACTGCAGGACTACGATTCTATTCCCTGACCTCGTTGGTTAAATTAGCCATCGAGGGATAAGATTGAATCAAGAACAGGCCATTTTGAAATCAATTGCTTCAATAAGGGTTTCACCAGAGATTATCATTGATAATTTTCACTGCGGGAGAGATTTAGGTATTGAAGATGAAATCCACAATCCCAGAAAGAGTCATTTTGTCCTTCAACATGGTTGTGTTGAACCGCCTGATGATTTTGTTGCTGATGTAGTTTCTGGGCAAAAATGGAACAGTGTTTTAGATGTTCCTGAAGTGGCGGGAAATTAGCAACGCAAACTTGAACCCAATAGAAGAACTTTTTGGGGTTTCCCCACTTGTAATTTTGCCTGGGGAAGGTCGAGTACTTTGTTCAACGACAGGAAACATTGAAAGCGTGTTGGTGTTGTGCCTGCACCTTGCTCGCTTTCTTTTGTCCCTGTTTCGATGACAGTGTATTCTTCACCGTCCCCTTGAGCCTTGATCATCTAAGGGCAGGAAGAGAAGACATTTGAGCTGGCGATAGATCGGTGATGGAACAGCGGCTGGGCAATGCGTCTTCAGCATTTCTTAGATCGCCTGACCGCTGTTTTGAGCGGATTTGATGTTTCCTCTATATACTGAGCACACGCAGTGAGTTCATGCGGGCTTCGCCACAGCAGTGCATTTTGGTTCTACTGCAGAGACCCTCGGCATGCTGCTCACCGCATTTGCTACACTGTGTTTATTGCAAGTAGGTCTCCGTGTGACCAATCTGCTGCACTTTTTACAGTGCATTACGGTTGATATAGGAGCGCACTGGTAATCGAAGTTTCCTAGAACAAGGTGGAAGGGCAGAACCAGAAAAGGTCACACGATACGAATCAGACGGTTTTTGGTGCCATCTTCTGACACGTAATTCATTTGTCTGACATCAAGAACTGAACTGTTGGGACCGCCTGATTTTAAACCCCCAGTACCAGTCTTGATGTCAGCACATGTTAGAAACGGCTCGGTGACCACTCCCTGCAATCTCGACTTCACTGCTTTATGATGTGTACGTGATATTCCAATCGACGTCAATTGCTATTATTACCTCAGACCAAACGAAATGGGCCCTTAGATCCGGCGGGTACGCTTTTAGGGGGGTCGCTGAGGGTGTTGATCCACTTGCTGGTTAGTATCCATAGGATCAGGAGAAGGGGTTAAAAGTCCCAGGAGAATTTGAGTTGTTGACCGGTTTGTGCAAAACAGTTTCAGTGGGAGTTAGCCGTTTCGGTGCTATGTTCCGTGGATGGAAAATTTCGTCATTAAATTCTCGTATTCCGGGATGGAATGTAATCATCGTCAGAAATTTCATGCGAATCACCCGCCTTTATTATCATTTCCATTGCGGAGAATGATCACCGCAACGAAAAAAAAATGATTCCAATATCGCAAAGAGCACGCAGAATATTTCAGAGGAGAGAAGGGATAAGAAGTGCTGTAATAACACTAGCTGGTATTAATAACCCAACTCGAAAAAAACGGCGGGTAAATAAAATTAAAATAAAAAGTTAGGACAATGAATAAAAGATGAAAAAATATAACGAAAAAAAATATACGACAGGGTAAGAAAAAATATGAAGAAAAAAATAGTGAAAAAAATTAATAACGAAAAAAATATAACGATAAAAAGATAACTTTATCTGATGAACTTTTGACAGTTCCATGCCAATTCACTCACAGTTCACAGTTCCATTCGCAATTCAACTACCAATTCACAAGATGCGAGAGGCGAAAACAAGAGGGAGATGTTTACCGACAATAACAGCCTTGTGTAGGTAGGTAGCGTACAGCGTCGATGACCTCTGCAGGCAGGCTTTCGTCGTCGTACTGGCTGCATGATGGGGACGGGGCTTTGTGAAAACGATTGCCGCACTTTCTGCTGCTGATGGTGATGCAGCTTTGGAAGTTGCGACTTGCGATCCAGAGGTCGTAGCGGAAGTCCACAGACACCGAGGTCTCGGCCAGGTGTGCTGCTCCAGTCACAGGGCAAAAAACGTGCTTAAAAACCTAGTGTTAAACTTACTGAAGAAAACGCTAGGAAAACTTCACGCGAGATGAGAGCAAAAAACTGCTCGCTTCTAACGAAGAACAGGGAATGCTCGTGGTCGAAAGAGCTGATTTATTTCAATAATGCGAAATCCCATCACTTAGCTCCAGCGACGGAAACCGCATAATTTGACAGATAGCCCGTATGCTTATAGTATCTGTCAAATCTTGCGTTCCATGTTGCTAGAATCAGAATCATCAAGGTGCAACTGTCCAGAATTGCATTTAAATTATTTCACGCGTTTTCATAAAATATGACAGCTGCTCGTTGCTTCAGTATTGATAGTGGTGCCCTTGAAAACGCGATGGAACAAAATTGCATTCCAAAAGTTCGTCCTCATAGAAATTTCCACTTGACTGCCTCTACGCCAACCGTGCGAATAAATTTTGCTCTCGATTCAACCTTGCCATATATAAAAATGTGAT
The DNA here is from genome assembly GCF_024139115.2 of Armigeres subalbatus. Lineage (NCBI taxonomy): Eukaryota > Metazoa > Arthropoda > Insecta > Diptera > Culicidae > Armigeres > Armigeres subalbatus. The sequence continues at coordinate 17,798,757 of NC_085139.1, read as the reverse complement.
CTGAAAAAAAGATTTATTTTCAATAATGCGCCTTCGAATCACATATTTGGCCCAAATGGCTCTTCTGCCAGATGACATTTTACCAAACGGCATTCGGTCAAACGACTTTTTCATCCGAACGGCAATTGCAAATGACGGTAGGTAAAAACTTTTACAAGTCCGCCAATTCCTTTGGCTGTACGTTCTCGGCAACACATTTTCGGTAAACCAGCTTTGACCTGATATCAGTTTCAGTGAAACGTTTAGTTTTGTAAAAATTCCTGGTAGATGTCTTTGTCCCAAAGGCCAGTATCGACTTAAAAATAGAGAGCCACGGAATTTCTTCAATGGTCAATTAACTAAAAGGCCATTTCGCCAAACAAAGGGCCATTTCTGACCATATTACCTGTTCAGTACGAGGTTTAGTCATTGAATTTCAGCCAAATGCCCGTTTTGTCAAAACTATCGACGATCGTTTCGATCGTTTCACCAGACATCCTTCAGGCAAACGGGTTTCGCCAAATTACCAGTTCGCGTCTTCACTCTTTGATCATGGAAATTACCAAGAATTTTTAATCGAAAATAGAAAGAATTTTCAAAGGAATCCATGATGAACTTCTCTGCAAAAAATCACTTTAATGAAGGATTAAGAAACTAAAGTCCATTAATCTGGATTGGGAAGCAACGTTAAAGCATCTTTTAGCAGTAACAATTTTCGTGTGAATTTCAAAGAAATATATACCGAATAGATATTCCGAATATTTTTCTGTAGAAATTTGAAACAACTTCTCGTGAAAATCTAAAAGATTCTCATGTAAATCCCAAACAATTTTCTTTGGTAATTCTAGACAGTTTCAAACTTGAGTTTGTTCCGTGGAAAGCCTGAAAATAATTTTCAAATGAATATTCTGGAAAAACTTGACGAATTTTCTGGGGAAGTTCATAATTTTGAGGTGGAATTCAAAGATTCTCCGTTATTGTCTTGAAAATATCCAAAAAAGCGAAAGAAACCCAGTTTGCCCGGTGTTGAAAATGTCACAATGATCTATTTAGCACCGCACTATAATCAATTACGTGCGTTTGTTTTGTTTTCCAACAGCTGACCCAAAACTATATTCTAATGATTTTTTACATTTCCCCTTAAATTCATCAACTCTTTGGGTATACAAATCTTGCGGATTCCAAACCGAATCGATAAGGAAAAATTCTTGCAAATCGGTCAACCTGTTCGGTGTTAAATCGTCAGGGAAAAATCAAGCTCATTTTATTATATAGATGACCAATTCAGCGAATGACACTTTGACCGATGTCCATTTCGCCAAACGGCCGAAGGACATATTCACGATTTTTAGCGGAAACCAATATCAAAATTAGTTTTCGTTTTACTCTCAACAACAGCAGGAATAGTTTTTGATTTGATGTCACAGTAAGACATTTCTGCTATAAAAGTTTTGTTATTTTAACCGTTAAAACGATTAAAAGGATATCAAATTAAGTAAACATAACGATTATTTCACAACATTAAAACAAGTTATCGATTTGCTCTTATGCTTTGCTCGAACTTCACCAAATCGTCTTTTCGGTTAAACCACATATTCGGCCTAACAACTTTCAGCCTTGGCTTCCTGCCGAACGACTTTTTTGATCGAAAATTCAATTTCGATTAGATTTTTTTTGATTTCAACGGAATCCTTCGCAATTTTCACGCATAGTTTTTATTGAGAATTCATGGAAATAATTGGTATCTTCGCGAAAATCCTGAGTTTCAACGTGATGTTGAGCGATCTATTAGAAAATTATATGGAAATTGCACTGAATCTTTGGAGTTTCACTGAAAATTTGAATCGGCGTGGAAAATAAGATCAGCGGCGTGACAAATTTTAAACGGCGCGCCGATGCCAAAACTGTGCCTGCAAGACTGTCGGTGGCGGCGGCGTGGCGTGGCGGCGCACCTCTAATCCGATCTATGTTACTGATTACCCCACCCAACTAACACCTTTCCTTCCCGTGGTAATTGTGGAGGTAGAGGTATCTCGGTCCCTATAGCAACAACTACACACTCACATTCGTCTCTTTCCCAACTGACTGTAAGGATTGCTGGCGCCGTTATTGATCAACATTTTCGAGCTGCTGAAACGTGCACTTCGAGAATAGGTGGTAAATCCCAACCACTATTCACTTGAATCGTAGCAATTTACACCAGTTACGATCAAGCACGGAGTAACAACCATTGATATGTACAAACAGTCTAAGCTAAAGCTAAGCTAATAATGCGCCTTCCGAATCACTAACAGCAGCAAAACCAAAATCAAAATCTTATAATATTAATCTCTTGATTGCTACTGACGCCATCCACGAGAACAAAGTTTTACAGCGTCTGCTTTCGTCGCGCGTTCGTGATTCTGCTACCGACGGTAATTTTCCGCCATCACTAATGCTACGTACACACCAGTCAAGCAGTTCGACGAACATTGACTCCACCCCCAAGAAAACGCTTCGCGTTGCTGCGTTGGAACGTGTGAAGTTGTTCGAACAACCATTTGACAGTTGGCGGCTCGGTTGGAAAAAATTAAAACGGTTTGATTTTGGTTTGAGTTGTCGGGGGTGTAGAATCGCGTCGTTTCGGATATCCAACTAAACACGTCTAGTCGCGTTGGTAGATCAAAAGACAATGTTCTTTATTCATTAGGGACATATGTATCTCGGCACCCATGTAAGGATGTCAAAGTGTATCTCTACTCAGGTTATTATTTATAAACTAATGTAATAGAAATGGTGGGACCGATACTACATTCTCCCTTCCTCAAAAATTGATTGATTGTGCCAATCTTATAATCCTTAAAGTACAATGGTTGCTCTAACTTCTCTAGCTCGAGACGTTACCCGAGGTTACTCCCTCATCTAGTCTGGGTTTCGAGAGATCTCATACCTGATGTTTTCTGTGACAGCTTCATTTTCATTTGTTGATGTTAGGTTCGGATTGATTTGTATTGGTTCTTCGACGCCCTCTGTAACATCTGCTTCATCAATATTGTTATCGGAATCCATTGTACCGAAAAAGCTTTTTAAGTGAGAAACATTACGATGAATTATCTTCCCACTTTCCTTCGACTTCAACTTAATATCTGGACTGTTGTCCACAACGGTGTACTCTTCAGGGTCATACATCGTTGAGAGCTTGTTTTCTTTTTGTATCCGTTTTGTGACTACTACATCACCTTGACTTATCTCAGATGGTTTTGCACTGCGTCGATAGTCCGCATACTCTGCACTAGACTGGCCCAGATTAGTATGGGGAGAAAAAAATGTAGTCGAATTCCACGACCTCCAGAATTGTGGCTTTTGTGAGTGTCATCTTCTGATTTTCGCCAAAATATAATTGTTTGATTGTTGATTACGGATTCAGAATTAAACGGCAGTTGGATGCTACAGAATATTTACAGAAGATTGTATGATGATTAAATGAACTTTTATATAGTTTTCAGCTGATTTATTAGGAGCTGAATTGTGTATTTTTGGATTTATTGATCGAATCGCATCAGCCGAAACCTATATGAAAGTTCATTTAATCATCAAACAATGTTCTGTGGAACTGTTCTGTACCATACCAACTGCCGTTTTTGCAATTCTGAGGTCAATCGAGCAATCAGAACCAATTTCCAGATCGAATGAGGGAGAGGTGTATTTTCCTATACATTTTGGCTGAAATCCATACAAACTTCAAATCAAATGCGCCAGCTTATCAACAAGGATTGAGCTGAAATTTTCAGAGATTGATTTTCTCACCCAAAGACACAATCCTGGGGGGTGCCCCGTAGAATTAGACAACTTTTTGTTTCCTGGGCCAGTCTACTCTGCACCTCTTATCTTCTTCAGATGATCCCGATCCCGAATCTCCTCCAGGATGTTTAATCCTCTTATCAAGGAGCTTATCTTTCATTCTCCTTCCGAACAGCAATACTGATGGTGCTACGCCAGTAGTAGAGTGCGGAGTTGAATTATGCATAAGTATGAAAGTCCTAAGATCCCATTGCCAATCCGAGCTATTAGTTTGACTGATTTTCAATCGTTTAACAATGCATCGGTTGATCCTTCCACTACCACATTAGCCTGAGGCCAATAAGGCGTTGTTCTTCTGTTGAATGCCGAACTGTTGACAAAATTCTGGAGTTCACTGCTAACGAATTGGGACATGTTATCAGTTTTCATAGACTCGGCATTCCGAAACGGCAAATGTCTCATGCAGTGCCTTCACTGTCAATTGTGCTGTAATTTGCTTTCATAATGATGACCTCTGTGAAACGACTGAAATAGTCAAATCACCAAGAGGTTATGACCGGACGAAGTGGCCCAACGAAATCGACGGCAAGATCAGCCCAAGCATTTTCTGGCAATTTGGTCCTGTTCAACGGCTCCGGAGGGTTTGGTGTTGATACTAATGTACAATTCTTACATTTTTTTACGAATGCCTCAACTTTCTTATCCAATGTGGCCACTCATACCTTCTGACGAGTCTTCTTCATGACAACCATTCCAGGGTGGGATTCGTGAGCAATTTCAATATTCGAGATCTTAGTGATTCGGAATGACTAGCCTATCTCCTCATAGCAGGTGTTTGAACACGACACAACTCTGAGCTGAAAGGTTTAAATTCCTTAGACATTTCATTCCAAATCCTGTTTCTAAACTTTGTTGAACGGCTTGTAGATTTGGATCTTTTTTTCTGTCTGAATTCTTCAACTGATACGGCACAAGGAAATCCACATAAGGTCAACTGCAGTATACAATCTTCATCCGAAGGTTCATTGGGTTAGTCACAGACAACCGGGAAAGCGCATCGGCTAAATTGTTCGTTCCTGGTTCGTATACCACTTCAAAGATGTATGTCTGTAGACGCACACCAGCGTTCTATTCTGGCACAGGGCTTGGATCGCTCTTTGAATAGAAATATTAGTGGTTTGCAATCAGTTATCAGTTTAAATTTTTTCCTAGTAAGTATAACTGAAACCTATCGACGGCCCAGACCAGCGACAACGCTTCCTCTCAGTTTGAAAATACCTTCTTTCCACTCCTGTTAAAGACTTGTTGCAAACGATATGATCCTCCGCTTTCTCTGCGTCTCTGTGAGCAAAACAGCACCTATCCCACTGGGACTTGCATCTATTACAATACATAGGTCCTTGGGTCTATAATAACCGAGAAAATTCGATCCACTTAGGCCATCTTGATTTCTCAAAAGCATGAGTATGTTTTGATTGCCAATCAAATTTTTCTCCAGTAAGCAAGTTTCGAAGAGGTTCTGTATTTCAATGATGGTAGAAATCTGCCAACATATGTGATCAACCTGAGGTAGGCGCAGCTCATGTCTTGTGGAGGCGAAATGACTTTATGGCCGAGATTACTTTCTGTTGGCCGGATACCTGAACTGGACAACTCGACCCAAAAATTCAAGATGGGAACACCATAAACACATTTCTCCTTATTCAGTAGAATTCCATATTCTTGGAGACGGCTAAGAGTGCTCTTCAATCTACGATTATGTTCTTCAGAGTCCGCCCCAAATCATTATGTCATCCAAGTAGACGACCACGCCATCTAACCCAGCAATCACTGACTCCATCACCTTTTGAAACAATTCCGGAGCGCAGCTTATTCCGAACATCAGCCTTTTATATCTGTCAGAAATTTGTAAAACTCTCAATAAAACTCACAATACATTATTGAATTAGGTTCGTTTATTGTATTCAACTCAATCAAATTAGATCAACACTTTATCGCGTTTACCTGAATAATCCTTGTTTTGATATAAAGGTTGTGATGCCTCTTGAGCGTCTGAAATTTCCACTTGACGATAAGCTTCCTTTATATCCAGCTTCGAAAATAGAACGCACCGTTTATCTCAAATAGTTCCTCGATTATTGGCAATGGGTGTGTCTCCTAATAACAGCTTGATTAGCTCTGCATGTCGATACACAGACGAATGTCACCATTGTCCTCACACTGGTACAATTGGGGAAACCCATGCCGATGGTTGCTGTACTCTCTCTATAATGTCCTGATGCATCAAATATTGAAGTTTCTCTCCAATTTGTCCTCCAATGCAAATGGAGCCAGATAGGTTGTTGTACTCCTTAACATCTGCGTTGATCGGATCTCCACGATGACTCTTAATCTTCGGAAAGCGGCAAGTTTCTTGACGACCCACATTATACCGATCTTAAGCACCTTTAGCATCTTTGTGTTTCATCCCAGAAGTTTTGCATTCCGTGACTTGCTATGTAAAATGTCGCTTCAACCTTAATACCAGCAGCCTCGATTTCAGCTTCTACAAACATTCCTAGCATTCCAATAGGGTTTGAAGAACCATAAGCCTTAAAAGAACCGATCGACTTTCGGGTTGAATTCCACTTTTGCTCCGCATCATGTAGCAACGCATTTGCCATGTTTTGAGGTCGATAATATTTGCTGCGGCACCAAGAATCCGAAATCGTCACTGACAGTCTCAATCCTGCCTCCAACTTTGAATCGGAATACATTTCCACCCATTTGAAGTCGGGTATCTTGTTCCTTTTTCCGTGCGAGCTTCCTGATTTCCGTACATTTTCTACAGATTTTCCTCGTTTTTCCGCTGTCTTGATGCGCTTAGAAGGTGGAGTATGCAGGCGGAATCATCAGCTTGAGCACTTTTGTGCACCATTTTGCCGTGACCGACAGCTCTGCATTTCCAAGCATTGCGCTTCCCGAGCGATGCCGGAAGGACTGTTTTTAAAGATGGCCACGTCGCCCACAACCAAAACAAATTCTACTGTCGTTGTTTGACGTCCTCCAACTGATGTTACGCTGAACCCAGCTCCCCTGAGCCGACCAATTTCTTTTGGCTTCAGAACCTGAATCGCGATTGGTTTTGAAAATTTTGCTTGCGAAGATTCGCTTGCTGGCTGATGATAGCAGTTTGTTCGAGAAGAGGTTCTTCGATGGATGAGCGATATGTTGATGAACCTTGTTCACGACGGCTGCGGATTTTTCTTCGATATCTCTTTGCACCATTTTCCTTACACTGATGCTCGACATCCTCGATAGTTTTTCAATAGCCACTAACTGAAGCGTTCTATCCTTCTCCAGAATTTTTTCTTGCGAAGAGCCGACGATAGGCATTTCTCAGCAATCTGATCCCAATAATCTTTTGCTCTCTCCATTACTGAGCCACCTTCTTGATCAAAATCAACACCGACTAAGCTGAACGCGTAATCTCTGTCACAAAATCTCCAAAACGTTCTCGGCTTGAAGTTGTGAAATTTGCCGGAATACGTGTCTTTCATACGTTCGGCGTCTGCATGGTTGGAAATAGAGAGTCAAGTTGTTGGATGGCTACCCATCATAGAAGGGCGGATCGGGGTAACGTGCGGAACATCATGAACCCCGGGCAAGTTATCAAAAAATGTCCTGCAAGTCCGGTCCCCCAAAGATGCAGCAGCTGGTTCCTCTTCTCACACTGGCCAGTAATCACCTGCTGCCAAGTAGTATTCTGAGACTGCGCTTCACTTCCTCCACTCCGTTGCTAGCTGGGATTTGATGCACTTTTTGTATCAAATGGTTTGTTGTCGGTCTGAGAAAGTCTCCATAGCCTGAGATTTTTTTAAATATTAGTTTCATCGTTAAGTTTATCGTTTTATCTTTGTTTTTCTGATGGTGCATTGACAGTTTGTAGCAAAAAAAAGCAATTGAAGACTTTTTGAAGCGACAACGCCTGAAAATACGAAAACAAAATCTCCATCTACCTTTATAGATTCTTTTCTCTATGCATAAAAAATGCGAAACAATGTTCAGAGGATTTACGTTGAAAGGAAATAACATGGGGACGCCATATTATCTTATTCATGTATTGCTAGTTCACTTAAGGTATTGTGTTGCAAAATAGAAGTCTCACTAATACATATGGTAGTGAAATATTTGTTCATATTGGTTTTAGGTAAACTCTCTGTTTCTTGTTGCTTTTCGACTCTCCTCCAATTTATGTCAATGCAATCCACTCATACAGTTACACTAAAGCCATGTGGTGTGAGTCTTTCAATGTTATATACGAATTCACTTCAATCCCCTCAATCCAATTTCCTTCTTTTCCAAATTTTTTTTCAACTGAGAATCCGGCTCTCGGCCCCTGACTCAGGATGTACAAGTTCATTTTAAAATTATATATATTTTTTTAATATGGGCCAATTTCACCGAGAATTTCACCCCAGATTATTTCCAAATATACTATATTAACAATATGATTCACTCTCACGAAATTTTGGCGACACCACATGTGGCGCCAACTTGCGTCCGAAAGGATCGATACACGTAAATCGAACTACCCAAAATATGACGATCGTTTTACACACACTTCAAAATGTCATCATGAAAAAAATAAGGGATGCTTGATGTTTTTAAACTTAATCGATTATGTTTAATCGAATGCAAAATGGAAAATCAAATGTTGTAGCAGAAGTGTGGTAGGCATATTTTTGTGGAAATGTATAATAAATTTGATATAGCTCGTTGAACTGTATCCGGCGGGACCATGCCGGTGCACCTACTCGCTCTCTGTTTCGCATACCATGTTGCTGTTTGCTCCAAGGTTTGCTCATTTGACTGCAACACTTTTATCAAATGTACTATTGTCGCGCTAATCTTTTTCTAGAATGCTGCGGCGGTCTTATACTCACAGATTCGACTGGTAAGGTAAACGTCAAGATAGCCGCCGTGTTAAAAGATAGGCAGAATTTTCCCGCTCAAAACAAAACCACGTGCTTTTCGCGAAATGACAACAGTGTTCGATTGTATTAGTGAGAAGCAACCGGAGTCACTGAGTACATGGAGAGTGTTTATCATGGCAAGTGCATACAGTGGGTGAGATTTTCATTGACACTGTTGTGTTTAGTGACCGTTTACCTGAGATCTGAGAAGCAACCAGCAGGAAGCCGCAGTATTCTATTTTATCTCGAGATGCATAATATATTAACAATATGATTCACTCTCACGAAATTCTGGTGACCCCACATGTGGCGCCACGATACACGTTATAATTAAACTACCCAACATATGACGATCGTTATACACACACACTTACGGAGCTGAATTTATTGAATTCCACATTTGGCTAGCAAACATTACCGCTAGGCAATGGTTAAACTCACTGTTATTTTTAACAGCAAGGAAGTGACCCTGATCAATTTACTTATGTTTTGTTACACTTTTTGAATTTAAATGTAAATTAACAAAATTCGTAGAGATTTATAGATTTATGATTTATAGATATATAGATGCATAAGAGTTTACAAAATGATTGTTTGAACTCGAAAAACGATGGAATTCCGATATTCAAGACTTAAGGATTTTTGAAAACGTAACGATTTTTATCACATTTTCAAGGATGATATGATCAAAATATTTTACCTACTTGTGAGATGAGCATTAGGGTGGTTCAAAAAATTGATTTTGATCTACAGTGCTCATCTGATTCTTTACCATGTTCTGAGTTTCCCCTAAAAATTTGAGCTCATTTGGATTAAAACTGATTTAGCACAAGCTGTTTCAAGTTTGCATGCAAATTAGTATGGGGAAAATTATTTTTTCGTTGTACTGTTAATGACGTTTCCCCATCAAGCGCAGCTTAAAAGAAAACCTACATAGCTAAAAGGAATACTCAACAGCTTTCACTCAGTGTAAACCGCATCTCAATTAATCGTTCCAATAATTCATGATTAGACAATGTTTTCACCACGTAAAACACTTTTTTGGTAGTTGATTTGCATTATAAATATATTAGGGAGAAATATCAATATATTCAAGGGAGATCAGGGATATTGCTGTTACAATAATTTTAAATTGATATTTGAAACACGAGAGGAGCCGGCCAAGGGCCGAAAATCTCGTTAATAAAGATAAATAATAATAATAATGATATTTGAAAACCATCCCTAGAACGGAATAAAACTTGTAATGTTGCTTGGGATATCACCGCATGGCTAAGGAAGGCTTTTATATTACTATGGTAGATTATTGTTTAGCATGATCAATCGTTTTGAATAATTTTATGACACCAGTTAAACTTATTCATTCGCATAACAAGTTTCAATTTTGGCAGGTGTTGAGAAAGAGTTGAGTATATATGTAAAAAAGATATCGAACCAGTGCATAATCTCCATCCAAGCGTTTCTCAGATATTTTCAGAGGATTACATACATTTATCGAGTTTGGCTTCGTTATGCTCTTTGACGCTTGAGCTTCAATAAACAAGTTATTTAGATAAGAAAATTATTTTGAGCTTTTGAGTCGAGTCAAGTACGAGACACTGAAGACGGCCTTACTGTTGAGGTCGAAATACGTATCTGTCAAGATACAATTAAGTGGTGGAATTCAATGGGACTATAACTTGGTAATAATTGATTCCTCCTTAATTTTTTATATGATGATTGGAAGAAAAAAATCGAGGAAGCTCATTTAGTAGTGACGTGGTAAATAATTGACTGTTTTACAACTAAAAGGTTCCGTTTAAGGGAGAAAAAAAAGTTGTTTGGGACCCCTCGATAGATTTTTTTCAAATAGTCACGAAATGAAAGCTTAAAGGGTCAAACACAATGGACACGTTTGCGTCCATTTTGACAGTTTTCCCATGTGTTTGGCCCATAAGAGCTATATTTTCACGTAGTATCAGCGATGCTCATTTTTTTGTCACACACCTCGTTGAATTATCTTGATTTTATAAAATCAAAGATGATTTCTTTTCAAATTAACTCGCATGCATAATCCCATTTTTAAGAATTCCCAAATTGTTATCAATTTGTGAATATGATTTGACAGAGAGAAACGTACTTTTGTGAACAAACTGCCCGATATGAGAGTCTGATATAAATACAATTCAAACATAATTACGTTTGTGGTGCAATCTCTCTATATAAAATGAGTTTGCATTTCCTTTGAGGCAATATAACTCACGTTGACCGATTTGTACGGTTTTCTCATTAATCGATTCGTCTTGAGGACTGCTGTGTTATAAAATATCACTAAATTTTGAGGAGAAAGTTGAGAAATTGTGAAAATACAATTTTGATGCGAGTTGTAAGGAAACCCAATACGATCGCGCTAGAAATGATCTAGAGTGCGGCGCTGAATGAACTCAACAATTGACAGTAAGAATACAAAATATAGTCGACTCGGTAAATCTCGATGTTCTATATCTCGATATCTCTCCCTATATCGATGGTTTCCTCGGTCCCTTCAATCTACATACATTTTGGCTTTCTACATCTCGATAACTTCCCTATCTTGAAATCTTTCTATCCCGATGTGTTGTAATCGTATTTTGTTCTGGATTCACTCTCCTTATGTCGATATGTTCAAATTTTTAGGCTACTAGACCATATTTGGACGATAACAGTACAGATCAACAATAAGCAATGATATTTGTTTTGTTGTCGTTTTTCATAGCAACAAGCTGTTTTGGATGTTTTGGACCCATTTAAATTTTCCTTCCATTCATCGATCTCTCCCTATCTCGATGGTCCCTTCAATATCGAGATGTGGAGAGCGATCAGTATAATCCCGAGCAAGGTCGGGTACGTTCAACTAGTTTTTCTTGCGAAAGTATCGAAAAATAATCTATTAAATCCAAAAAAATATCTGATATTGGATACGAAATCGAGAAAGCACAATAAAATAGGCGTAATTAAGTTTAGCCGAAATATCTCACCGTAATGCTACGTTTTGAAAGGGCAAGTGAATTGAACAGCTTAGTTTAATGCAATTTACTTGCCAAGAGTTGAACATGTTCAACTTACTGTCCGTTCAAGTGAGTTGAGCGAAGGTGTTTGGACGCGTTTAATCCAAGCGACTTGTTCAATTCACTTTCCATGTCTAAATGTAACAAAATAATCATACCCATTATGATAAGCGCAACATAACAAAACGCAATGTGATGAGTGTCATCTTCATGGCTTTCCACTCAAGCTACACATTCATTCAATCAATGGTGGGCAGCAAAAAGTTTTCAATTCATAATAAGTTGCAACGCAGGTGTTAAGTTCCAGTAGGAATTTAGGACACCGAAGAGGAAGAAGAATGATGCATTGGATTAATATCGATAATATTCAGAAAGAATTAATCAAATTTCTTGCTGAAGAAAATGATAGAAATGTTTACAGTGGAACAATCATTTTAATGTTTGCGGAACGGCTTTCACAGTTTGAACGATTGAAGCAAAGGTGTAGTTTGTCTGCTTTGCACTGCTTCATCGAAATATTTACAGTAGTGTTTTGCATTTAACAAAGTCGATATTCCGGTAATCGATTTATTGAAAAATGTATGGACATCCCCACACTGTAAAATGCCATCGAACAACTGTATGACTACTCACCGGAAGATGGCAGGAGAGTTTTCCAGCACAAGCTAGAAAAAAACATGTTTAGATTCCTCTTTGCTCGCTAGATGATGTTGTTATCACCGGCAAATTGTTCGCCATTTCGTTGTATGGAAAAACTCGAAGTGAACCATATTGTTAATATAATATATTTGTTATTTCTCAATAATATGCCATTGTCATTTACTAAGAGAATCCGGCTCTCGGCCCATGACTCAGAATTTAAATTTCCTTTCCACTCATTTTATATTTCGTTTTCATACCCTTCGATCCTTAAGCATTTGTTATAGTTTTCTAAACATTCAACAACAATAACATAAAACCGTAGTAGTAAAGCATTATAATTTGCGAGAATTGAAACTTTATATAACAAACTCTTAGCGTGGGTGAATCCGGAGCTCGCCCATTTCACCACTTACTTTCTTTTCTCCTCTTTTCATCTTTATTGTTAATCGGAGAATCCAGCTCTCAGCTCTTGACTCGTGAAACATAAGTTTGTGATTTCAAATAAATAAAAGTCCAAGTGATTATAAAGTTTTGACTCACCGTATGATGATTCCAAGCCATTCGCTTACTTACGATCCATTGCTATCAAAAAAAGAAGAATTCGTCCAATTCGTTTTTCCATCGTTTGGAGCTCACTTCCCCACAAAAGCATCTTGGAAATGTGGTGAACGTATGTGTGTTGTTTCTGTGGTAGTCATCAATTACACAATTTCACCTTTTACAAACCCACACAGACACAAAGATCATTCCATACTCCTTTGCACTACTATGTATATACCGTGTCAGTTCCACTACTGTTTAAATTTCTTAAAACAAACTGTTGCATACAGTATTCATCTCACCAATATTGGGACTCTTCGCATCTTGATGTATCAACTATTACTGCTGACCACTACCACTACTATTCATATTCTCGTCCCACAGTACATTGGCGACCATTTTGTATTATGTCGAGTTTCCGCACCACAAATTTTTTATTTTATTTTATTATTTTTTCAGATTCCGCATTGGCACTTTTTCTTACCGTATTCATTTTATTGCCCTACCCCATAATTAACTTGCCACCAATTTTCTGTTTGCCGTTCCAGTTCAGCGACTCTTCAAAATTAGGAACGCCATTTTGTTTCCAACTCAGATCACATTTGCAATTCCCCCAAGATTTTTGTTATTTCACTTGCTTATTGAAGCATCTACTGATCCAATTCAATTAGATCTATAATTATAACCTCGATAATAATACAACTTGCTCACACGCACAATTTCCCCAATTCAATGCACTATCGAAAACATTTTATTTCTACTTACTCCAAATCTACAATCAAAATCGCTTCCACCTTCACAAATCTACAAATTGATTCCAAATCACTTCCGCCGAATTGATATTCCGTAAGCCGAATCCGTTTTTTCCTCTGTCGCCACTGTAGAATCGCGTCGTTTCGGATATCCAACTAAACACGTCTAGTCGCGTTGGTAGTATTAAGTATCAGTTTGGAAGTTTAGGAGGTTCGGTATATTAGAGATGAAGACACTTCTTTACTCTAGGCAGTCTGATCTAAAACTGATTCGCTCGTTCAGATCGACCCAAATGTATATTCCTCAGTTTCGTAGATACATTGAATACCACAGTATATACTATAAAGGTGGGTATACATCAGATCTTCCCCTTTGGAAAGCAGAGAACTTCATTCAAGTTAAACTTCATTCATTTCATTTTTCTTACTTAGGATCTATACTTAATATTATGCTCGAAAGCATGAAACTCAAAATAATAGAAAACATCAAACATCTTATAATTCGAAGGTGACATTAATCACCATAATAGTTCACTTATTTAAACATTACTTGTCCTTGTCCAATGGCCTTGGGTACCAAAATTCTTCCTGTCTAGTCGATTTGCGTAGACGTTTGGAACGTCTCAAATTCAAATCGCTCCGGTCGCTTGCAACTTGCTTTCGCTTTCTGTTCCGTCTGACTGGCAACGGCGAAGCTCCCGAGTCCACCACCATTTCTTCAAACTCCTGGCCATCGCGTTCCCCCGACCCATTCGATCCGTTTTCGATTCCCGGCCTTTGCCTCGTTATCGTTTGCATTTGTCGTCGTGTAGAAATTGTTACGTTGGGTCTGTCGTTCGTCTCAGAGTCTTTCGCAATCCTCAGTTGGCTCCTGTGAGCCATAGTGACCGCGCTTCCAAGCTGTACCTGGAAGGTGTTCAGAGAAAATTTTCTTATAAAACTGCCTTTTAGCCATCTAACTTGATGGTGCGGGTTATGGTTTTATACCATAACTCATCTCCGGCCATCAGTTTGTCAAAAGGATCAACTTTGAATTTGCCAAAGTATCGTCCCTTAAATTTGATTCGTCATTGTCGGGTAATAAAGAGAGCTGATTTTATAATTACTTTTAGGGTGTAATAGATCAATTAAGGTCTTTGGTTTGTACGAGAATATCTTTGCTGATGGAAATTTTCCATCATCTGTCAAGTTGTAGTTCCTATAATTGATAAGAAAAGATTGATTTGGTCCTCTAAATTTAATTCTGAAATTTCCAGTTCTAATAAGAATTTCTTCAAAACTTCCTTAACTGTTTTTACGGACCTTTCCGCCTGTCCGTTGCTTGACGGATTATAAGGAGGGCTTTTAAACACTTTAATGCCTTTGTCTTTCCAAAAGTCTACAAATGAATAGGAATTGAATGGTGGGCCTCCGTCAGATACCAACACGTCGGGCAATCCAAATCGTGCAAAAACCAATTAGCTTCCTCAATACTTTCTCATAATCTGTACCGTTACGCATCCATTCCACATCAATCCATTTTGAATAACTATCAACAATTAGTAAAAATGTATGTCTTTGAAAATAAAAGAAGTCAATATGAATCCTACTGAAAGGCCTTGTGGTGGGTATCCATTTAGATTCAATTTTCTGCTTCGGCACTATTCTCATGCTATTGCATATGTCACATTTAGCTACAAAGTTTTCTACATCCAAGTTAATTCCAAACCAAAATACGGAAAAACGAGCCAGTCTTTTTCATTTTACGATGCCCGAATGATTTGCGTGCAAAAGTTTAAGCACAGCTTTTTGCAATGTATATGGAATGACAACTCGGTTCCTATATAATAAACAGCCATCAATAAATTCTAAATCATGTTGATTTGCATATACATCTGCTAATTTCTGATCAACTTTCTCTGGCCAACCTTGTAATGTGTATGAAATAATATTTTGTAAAAACTCATCCGCTTCCGTTGCCTTGGCCACCACATTCAAATCTATCGGAAAATCCTTCGAAAAATTGATACTACCAATCTGTTCTACATCTAAACTTTCAGGAATACTTTGTTCTAAAGGAAAACGCGAACAGAAATCCGCGTTACCCATTTTATCCGAAGGTCGATATTGAATTTCAAAATCATATATTGATAATTCCAATATGTAACGTTGAAGCCTTGTGACATAAATAGAGTGCTTGCCCATTTTTCCAAAAATACCAACTAGTGGCTTATGATCCGTAAAACATCAAACTTTTTACCGTATAAGTATTTATGAAATTTCTTGATAGTGCAAACGAGTGCCAATGCTTCCAAATGAAGGATAGGGTATTTTTTTTGTGCGTCATTCAACGAAAACGAAGTAAACGAAATTGGTTTCTCTACACCGGCTATAGTATGAGCTATCACTCCCCCCAGTCCATATCCAGAAGCATCTGTAACAACAGCTATGGGTTTTTTTGGATCATAATACTCTAAAAGTTTGGCTTCCAACAATGATTTCTTACTAACTTTAAAAGCTTTATCACATGTTTCATCCCAATTAAATTTAACGTTATTTTTTAAAAGATTATATAAAGGATGCAATTTTGTGGATAAATGAGGAATGAACTTATTATAGAAATTTATTAAACCAAGGAATGATTTTAGTTCAGTTACGTTAGTAGGCACTTTTGCACTCTTCACAGTCAATATTTTATCCGGACTCGGCATTAGCCCTCTCTCGCTCAGTATGTGTCCCAAATAAGGTAACTCCTGAAACGAAAAAACTACATTTCTCCAGATTCACCTTAATGTTGAATTTTTCTAGCCTTTGCAGAACCATATGTAATTTTTTTACAATCTTCCAGGTCCACACCTGCGATGAGAACATCGTCTAAATAACACGAAACAAGCTCAATTCCATCTAACACTTGATCCATTACCTGTTGAAAATGGATGCACTCGCGGATGCGCCTTGTGGTAAACGATTATATATATATAGACCCTTAATGGTATTAATCACCATAAATTTCTTCGATCTATCAGTCAATGCCAACTGTGTGTACGCCCCTCTAAATCCAATGCACAAAAAACCCGGCATCCCGCCAATTTAGCAAAATGTCTTGGGGTACTGGTAGAGGATACGTATTTGGGACAATCATTTTATTTATCGATGCCTTACAATCAATTACAAGACGAATATCTGCATTTTTTTATAACTATTACCACTGGTGAAGCCCATTCACTAGTTTTAATAGGGGTGATAACTTTCTGCTCTTCCAATTTAGTCAAATATTCTAAAACTTTTTCCTCAATCTATATGGGACATCGTATGCTTTTTTGAAAATAGGAGAACCCTCCTTCATGACCAAATCCGCCTCAAAATTCTTAATAGGTGCCGAAAAATCTTTCTCAAAAACTTTTGTAAATTTCCTCTTAACTTGTGCCACTAAGTCACCGCCTTGAAGATCAATCATGCAATTGATATTACTTGAACCATTAAAATATTGTTTCCAATTTGGAAAGAAAATATTTAACCAAGTTCTTCCCAACAATGGCACAAAAGCATAGTTGCCTTTCAACACCAATAACTGTAATTTGGCCAATTTATCCCTTAGTTTGACAATGACCTCTACTTCTCCTTCAACACTTAGATTTGAATCATTCACAACAATTAATTTTTATCACTAGTCTTCAAAGGTATTCTGAAATTTGCATAATATTGATCTTCACTCATTACAGTAACGGATGACCCACTATCAATCTCCATTTTAAATAATTTCCCGTCAATTTCAACCTGTACAAAACAGGCGTCAGTAAGTTTGTTAACACAAGACATCATCATACACTGTAATTCACCTGAATTGTCATTATCGTCGTCATCCGTCCTCATACACTGCATCCGTTCGCAAAGATCCTGATTAGATTGTTGGTAATCGTCTTCGTCAACTGTCCCCGTAAAATTAACTGCATCACGCTTCATATTCTTCAGCCTAAAACATTTTCGTTTAATGTGACCTCTCACACCGCAGAAATCACACACTAGATCTGCATGAGGCCGACTAATGTTCCTCTTCCACTCCATAGGTTTCACACTATTGTTACTCCTGAAATGCCTTTGTTCATTTCTGCCCAAAAACCTCTTCCTGTTTGTGCTCCACGAAAGATCTATTAAAACCCAACCTACTTTTCACGGGTCCTCTATTTGAACCAGATTGTCCAGAATTATTATAGCGATAAACTGCCGCCAGCTTTTCTAGAGCGGAGCCGTTAGGAGATCTTATCGGAGCAATTTGAGCGAAATTTACACCATCTTGTAGCCTTCGTGCATTAGTTGTCCCAGCCATTTCCCACGTTGTACAAATTTTTTCAGCTGACGCTAAAGTTAAATTTTCTTCATTGAATAAACGTTGTTGGAGTAGTTTGTCCCTTACCCCGCTACTATTCTGTCTCTAATGGCTGAATTTTTGAAGTCGGCAAAATTGCAAAATTCAGCCTGCAATTTGATAGATAGAATAAAATCTTCAATCGATTCATCAGGCTGCTGAAAACGGTTATTAAATTTATATCGTTGAATTAAATCTGTTTCCGTTTTATCAAATCTCGACTTCAATCTATTCACTAATTCTTCAAAAGACGCATTGTTTAATTCACCATTGGGAAACAAAAGTTTTAGTTCGAGAATACGGTTGGGCCACTCATTGTAATAAGATGTGCTTTTTCATATCTTCTGCCACATTGTTTACCACAAAAAATATCCTAGGCGTTCAATCCAATCAGCGAAGGAATTACCTTCACGAAATGGCTCTATTGTTAAAGAAACATTGGATTGTGCCATATTGATTTCAATCTGATTTCTCTACAACGGTAGGGCCAATAAAGGGAAAAAAGTGGAATGAGCTTACTGGAGTTGAAGAAGCTGTCGACCTTCGCCGCAAACAGCAGGACAATCTACCTTCTGGCAGAGATGGTTCAATGGTGTGAGCACTTGGATTGGATTGGAAGTTAAACGTGATGATTTACGGACTACCAACAATACTCCTGAATTTGATTTCAGTACCTAGATGAATTAGAGAAGAAACCGTTAATAATAGAAACTAGCAATTTTCTTTCAACAGCTAAATCAACTTTTGGTTTAGCTTGATCACTTTGCTCTTTACACCCGCTCTCTATTGAATATACCTATATATCACACTTTTTCCAAAATGGTGTCATGTAAGGTTGTATAAATGAATGTCTGTTAATATCGCATTAGTACTAGTTAGTATTAACGTTTAAACGTTTAGTTAGTATTAACTTTTAAGCTTACACTGCTCAACTTTTTTTTTATCCGCACTCTGCAGTATTAGCCTTGATCCAATCAATCCGTTGGCGCGAAACGAACGATAGCCACGTAGCACGTGTTTCAGCAGCCGCTTCTATTGTTTCTCGGCCTATGGATACTGCACTCGTAGTATGGCTGTTAATTCAATTAAAGACAATTTGATGACCACTTGTACTTAGTACAATGACGAAACTGAACTTCACACGCGAACAATGGTAAAATGCCTTTGTCTCGTCGCCACTATTAAGTATCAGTTTGGAAGTTTAGGAGGTTCGGTATATTAGAGATGAAGACACTTCTTTACTCTAGGCAGTCTGATCTAAAACTGATTCGCTCGTTCAGATCGACCCAAATGTATATTCCTCAGTTTCGTAGATACATTGAATACCACAGTATATACTATAAAGGTGGGTATACATCAGGTAGATCAAAAGACAATGTTCTTTATTCATTAGGGACATATGTATCTCGGCACCCATGTAAGGATGTCAAAGTGTATCTCTACTCAGGTATATTATTATGCTTCTCGAGATTTTATAGCTTTTTGCTATTTCATCTCTTTTTCTCTCGATTGTGCGCCGCTAAGGTATTTGCCATATTGTGGTACCTTGATTACGGAAATGCAAAATATTTCATCACATATTACACACGATTACCTAATGGGAATTATTACTACAGTACTGTATACTGTATACTGATCCAAATGCAGTAGCAACAAATGTAAAAAACCCAGATTAATCCACCTAGCGGTGATGGTGCCTTTCTCGACCTTCGTAAAATGTATGTGCTTGAAAATAGATGAGCTAGTAGCTAGGAGTAAAACAGACAAATTTCTTTGTCCGTTCTATGAAAATCAGATTATTTATGGCAAAGATATTGTAGATCCAGTTGAAAACCGAAAATCATATTTTGTCCCATTCCCGGATGTCGCGACTGCATCGCGAGTGGTGCCCGACTATGGCACAGTTGCGCACTACTCGCGATGCAGTTGCAACATCCGGAAATGCGATTTCGCGGGACCTCGGTTCGGTTTTCAGCTTGATCTACAATATGCTAATAAGAATTTCGACATTTTTGTTTCCTTTTCCAATCTTTTTGACGTACATAACCCTGTTTTATTTCACCCAGTCATATATTTTAAGGATATCACTTTTGGATGTTAGTTGAACTGAAGCTCCGACTACACAAAAAGAAAACGAAAATGTCATTCCCATCACGCGAGCGGAGGGCAATATTTGTTATGATATAAATCTCATGACCGTCTTTCTACCAAACTCCCGTATGAAGAGGAAGGGAAGTGTATCAGTGTGGAAGCATCCGATAGTTCGTTTTCGGAAAGAAGTTATAGCCTTTCGGTACAACTTTGTTGCACAAGAAAGGCAAAAAGTATTCTGGCCACACTGTCAAAGGCAATAGTCCAAGCTGGCCAACCGGTCAAATAGATCAGGATTCCGCATCTAATGCAAGTTGTTGGGAGTATGGCGGTTGTGGGTAAGTCCATTAAAAGTCAGCTAGACTTTTTACTCGCTTTTTATAACACATAGTATATTTTGGCCATAATTTCTGTGCCCATGGTCCAAATTTTCAATAGAAAACAATACGACAGGATTCCACGTCGAATGAAACTTGGTGGAATTATAGATATTGGAATATATAGATGAATGAAGATAAATCCTCTGTCTCCAAACGAACTGTCAAACGTGTCTCCAAACGAGCATGACGTCACGATTTCAATGGAAACGTTAAGGGCTGTGACGTCATATGTGCGTGTGCACGGGCAGAAAAATCGACTCAGCCATGCTTTCGCTCATCTATATATTCTACTATCTATAGTTGGAATTAAATCGGTTGAGGATAAGTTCCAAAAAAGTGAGCTAAACTTTTCGCACTTTTGGTGCGCGCACACACACACAGAGACATCATCGCAGTTCATCGAGCTTATACGTATTGTGTATCCGGAATAAATTTATACCGCTTTTTATACCGAAGTTGGATTTTTCTCCAGATACAGGCAACTTTCCCAACTTCGGAAGTAGTGCGCTGGATTGTACCATCAATTAGTTTGACAGATAAAACTTCGGAAGAAAGTTCGGTTCGGAAGTCCGGACTTCCGAATTCTAAGTTGGTGCTACGCCGACAATATATAACACTATGAGTCTCCAGGCCTTCTGTGAAAGTTTGGTTTTGGAGCGAACATACAGCCTTTTCGTAGAAAAAGGCAAAAATGGTGTTTCAGCCATAATTTCCGATCCCATAGTCCGATCTAGCCAATTTTCAATAGAAAACAATGGGACAAGATTCTGCGTCGAATGCAATCTGTTGCGAGCGTCAATAGATGAAATCTAAGTGCTAAAAAGTGAGCTAGACTTTTCGAACTCTTTTTCACAATAAATAGTAATTTGACCATAACATCTAAGCCCCCAGTCCGGTCTGGCCCAATTTTAATAAGAAAAAAATAGACATTCTTCGGCGGAAGCCACTTGTTGTGGGCAAAACGGGTAAGGGTATGTGCCCGAAAAAAGAGGGACATTTTTACGCGATTTTTTCGTATGAATTTGTATTTTGGCCATAACTTCTGATCCCATAGTCCGATCTGGCCAATTTCAAATAGGAAACAATGGGACAGGATTCTGCGTCGAATGCAACTTGTTGCGAGCAAATCGGTTGAGGGTAAGTGCCCGAAAAATGAGTGACATTCTTTACGCGATTTTTTCGTATGAATTTGTATTTTGGCCATAACTTCTGATCCCATAGTCCGATCTGGCCAATTTCAGATAGAAAACAATGGAACAGGATTCTGCGTCGAATGCAACTTGTTGCAAGCAAATCGGTTGAGGATATGTGCCCGAAAAATGAGTGACATTTTTTACGCGATTTTTTCGTATGAATTTGTATTTTGGCCATAATTTTCGATCCCATAGTCCGATCTGGCCAATTTCAAATAGGAAACAATGAGACAGGATTCTGCGTCGAATGCAACTTGTTGCGAGCAAATCGGTTGAGGGTAAGTGCCCGAAAAATGAGTGACATTTTTTACGCGATTTTTTCGTATGAATTTGTATTTTGGCCATAACTTCTGATCCCATAGTCCGATCTGGCCAATTTCAAATAGGAAACAATGGGACAGGATTCTGCGTCGAATGCAACTTGTTGCAAGCAAATCGGTTGAGGGTAAGTGCCCGAAAAATGAGTGACATTTTTTTAGTAGTTTTGCGCACACACACACACACACACACACACACACACACACACACACACACACACACACACACACACACACACACACACACAGACATCACCTCAATTCGTCGAACTGAGTCGATTGGTATATAACACTATGGGTCTCCGGGCCTTCTATAAAAAGTTTGTTTTTGGAGCGATCATATAGCCTTTACCGTATACTTAGTATACGAGAAAGGCAAAAATAAAAAGATCCCGTTTATTCCACCAAAGACTAACTATCCATCGAGGGACAATAATATGTTGCATACCTTAAAAGCGAATGTGAAAAACCGCGCCAAAAGATCACATCTGTTTGACATTGCTTTATTTACTTTTTGCATGGCGCACAACTCGGCGCACGGGAGCCGGCGCGTAACTGGCGCGCCAGGTTGCGGATTTAAGAAAAGAATCGCAATATTATTTATACAAAACAAATGTAATAGAAATGGTGGGACCGATACTACAGGGGGTGGAGTCAAGGTTCGCCGAACATGTTTGAGCATTTGTAGTGAAGTTGCACAAACCCCCATATATTTTTTGATGGTTGATGCTCAAGTTAGCGCTCCGGTCGTTCGTGTGTGATATTGTTGGTCGAATAAATTGATTGTTCGTGCCGCTGTTGGTAAAACTTGATGGATGTTGGAACAAACGAGAGGTGGAGTCAATGTTGGTCAAACTGCTTGACCGTGTGTACGTTCCATAAGGGATTATGTTCGGCACTTTTAAGAAAACCGTCCCTTTGGGTCAACCTTTCCTCGTGTAAAGTTCGATTCTGAAAAGAATCAATTTATTTTCCATGGTGCGCCTTTCCAGTCACTAACGGTATCAAATGAATCATTTGTTTGAGAAACTGCATAAGTCAATTTTACACTATTTCGAGAAAACAACAAAAAACTGTTTTTGAACAAACTTGTACCGAATCTTCCGATTTCTTCGATACAGATCAATAGATTTTGGCAAAACTCAACACCCTGGGGTACTTTCAGTGCAAAAAATGTAAGCAGTACTCCACAATTGCTCTTCAAAGTACGTGGACATATGTAGTTTCTCAAACAAACGAAAAAAATTTCATACATTCCTGAACAAAAATTTTTTTTTCGTATTTTTTGCCAGAATACGTATTTTTGGACGAGGATTCAGAATATATAAAAATCTCATTTTGGCCAAAAATGTTACATATGCAGTTTCTCAAACAAACGGTTCAAATCTTAAATATGAGTCTTGCGAGAAAATTTCACTTGGTTGCCACTGACGCCAATATCAGTTCACTATCCTTTTAAGCTGTTGTTCGGTGGAATGTCCCTGCCCAAAACCGAACTGCTCTGGAAGCAGTATTGCGTTGAAATTTACATGTTCAAGTAGCCTAACTAAAATAAGCCGATAACAATAATAAACAGATAGAAAAAGTTGTTGAAATTTACACGAAAGTAATGCACATAAAGGGAATGCCAAAAGAAGCGTAAATTTAAATTATATTATCGCCTGAATGTCTGCAATTTATATTGCATTATGTCACTTTTTATACGAATAAGTATCATAATACTATGTAAATTGCATACATCTAGGGCGAGGATGTTGGAAAAGATTCATGTACGCTCAGAATAGTGTAATTTTCTACGTCTTTATTTTTTACGCGCTGATTAGTTTTCATTATTTTTTCTGTGTAGGATTAAGGGAGAAAAATTAGTTTGACACTCATTGCTACCAGATACGGAGAGTTGGCTAAATGAGAAGGTAATCTATAGGAACTTGCCTTGGTAAGTGACTAAATAATTGTGTGGTACGAAGCTATGTCGAAGTAATCTACTCACACGCGCAAAACAGAAATAAGCTTTTCGATAATCGCGCGATCGTTCTGCGGCCCATAGAAAATATGAGCAAACACAACAAACGAACAAATTCACTTTAGGCCATACAGCCGAACTTGTCATTTGACCGAAAAGATCATTTGGCCAAATAGGTCATATGAGCATGAGAATGAGCATTATGACCGGGATAGGATATCGTTTTAGTTACAAAGGATAATTTATCTGGATTCACTTTGGTATATGATGCGATCTATGGGATGGGAAATAACACTAATTTGCTGTCCCGCCACGAGAAAAATGATAAACCATGCATGCCCGGTGGCATACGAAAACGGAAGAGGAACGTTTTTGACGACCGAACGGGCGCGCAGTACTCTGTACTTACTTGCCCGATAGCTACTGCAAACAATTGTAGATCGCACTTATCTCGACCGAAGCAAACGCAATACTTGCGGATGAGCCACCGAACACGAAATAGATATTTTATAATTTTCCCGACGACTGAAACACGCACTGCACTTACTTGCTCGATGGCTACTGCCGTCGCCGGATTTAGAAGGGTGCCGGAGGGGCCGTGGCCCCGAACCCCCACAAATCTTACGTACCAAAACCAACCTTTTTTGTACATTTTGGGGCGACCACAAGCTGTCGGCCCCGGGGCTTCCTTCCGGCTAAAGCCGGCCCTGGCTATGAAATTTTTCACTTTTCACGATTTTCGGACACCTTTAGAAGTGAGTAGTGAGAAATGAAAAGTGAATATCTCACTTAGAAGTGGAGAGTGATAAATGAGAAATGAGAAATTGGAAGTGAAATATAAATAAGTGAGAAGTGAAAAGTGAAAAATGAGAAGTGAGAAATAGAGAGAAACGAGAAGTGAAAAATTGAAAGTGGGAAATGTGAAGGGAGAAATGAGAAGTGAGAAATGGAAAATGAAAAGTGCGAAGTAACAAGTGAAAAGTGAGTGATGGGAAGTGAAAAATTAGAGATAAGAAATAAGAAGCTAGAAGTGAGAAATTCGTAATGCGAAGTATTAGTGAGAAGTGAAAAGTTAGAAAATAGATATCGGAAGTTATAAGTGAGAAAAGAGAAGTGAAAAGTGAAAAATGAGATGTGAAAAGTGCGAGGTTGGAAATGAATAGTTTGTAGTGTGGAGTGAGCAGAGAGTAGTGGAAAGAGGTGAGAAGCTAAATGCGCGAAGAGAGAAGTAAGTAGTGAGAAGTGATAAATAAGGAGTGAAAACTCAGTTGTGAGAAATGAGTGGGATAAAGTGAAATGTAAGGGCGGGGAAGAAGAAGTAAGAAACATGATTCTTTTTCTTTCCTCTTTCCTTTTTTCTCATTCCTTCTTCTATTTCCCTACTTCTTTCTGTCTAATATCTCTCTACTCACTTCTCATCACTCAATATCTCGCTTCTCACATCCCAATTATCATCTCTCATTTCTCACTCATTGCTTCTGTTTATTTCACTACTCGCATTCTACTACTCACTTCGCAACTATCATTTCTCACTTTTCACCACTCACTTCTCGCCACTGACTGCACATTTCTCATTTTCCACTAATTACATGCTACTCCGCGATTGACTAGAACTTTTGAAATTGAACAGAGAGCCATGTGAATTCAGCATAGGATTCGCTATTCATTCTCAATGTACACAGTTCAGAAGCTCACGTATTTTAAGTCAATAACGGCGCCGGCCACGTCTTTACGGTCATATAGGAAAGGAAGGGTTGTTAGTCTGCATCTCCACGATTGTCTTGGGATGTGGTATTAGTTGTATAGGATATTTTATCTGGTGAGTGATGCGATCTATGGGAGGGGATTACGTGAAATGCAAATACAAACGCTCATGAATTGATGTACTTTTCGAACAAAACAGAGCAAAGCGAAATATCTTGGATCGCGCTAATGTTTTGTGTGCTAATCGAAATACGATCATTCGCTATGCGTCCGATTTAATTAATACTTCGCTATGCGTCCGATTAAAACTAATACTCGGATGATCCGCACTCAATATGTAACACGTTAAATTACGAACTAATTGCTTCACTTTTCGACCGCGTCCCACGCGATTAACGTTCAATCACGAACTCCGCATTTGTCTCGACCAGAGCCAAGAGCAATAGAAACGCGCGATCCTACCATATATATTAGAGTGGGTCATCATGGTCATTGTTTTTCAAATCAATGACTTTTCGATACCATTTGGGGACCCAAACAACTTCTAGAGGTTTCAGTTCATCGTAAACCAAGTGGCACATTGTGTTAAAGTATAACCCGAAGGATGCCGAAAAACTTTGTTGAACGAGGTACGTTACTGGAGTGTCCACAAAAAAAATATTAAAATCCTTCGAAGATTGGTTGTTCAAACCATATGCAAAAAATCGATTATTCTGCCAGCACTGCCGAATTACATGGACCAATAATTTAACTGAGTAGTATTTCAAAATTATTGATAGGGACACGGTAGGTATTTTCGTCTGTTCGTCATAGTCTCGAAAACCAATAAAAGAGACGCTTTTTTGTAAAACTCATACGTACCAAATCGTAAGCTCAGGAGAAACTTTCTGCTATAGTGGAGTTTTAGCAAATGTACGTTGCTTTCGTTGGTTTTAGCCCCTATGACGATGGACGGAAATACCTGCCGTGTCCCTATTATAGGACTGGGACACTAATTTGAGTTATACAGAATCATTTCTCATTATAAAAACACAAACAACAATAGCCTGCCCGGAAGTGCTGGCAGAAACATTGATTTCTTCCATACGAATCGAACAATCAATCTTTGGAGCGTTATAACATTGTTTATAGACGTTCCAGCAGCATGACTTTTTCAGCAAAGTATTTCGGCATCTTTCAGACTATTTGCAAACGTATTGTGTCACGTGATTGACGATGAATTGAAAACGCTTGGAGCAGAAATGCAGAAAAGTATGTTTTCCCATAATAATTTTCATGTAAATTTCAAACGCGATACATTTACCTTCGCAAACTGTGAAAGACTACACGTGTATCAACCGCACCGACGGGTAAAACAATCGCACGATCCAACAAGTTCCAAATCATTTCATTCTTATTTCCACGAGTCGCTCGAGGAAAAAGGTCCACCACTCCAGAATTTCTGTATATAACGCGGTCAGAGACAGCTCACTGTGGTGGGTACTCCACAGATTCTTGGATGAGTGAAAATGTTATTACCAGCTTCGTTGCCACTGAGCCTGATGATATGAACAGATTGACTCCGTTAAGGTATTCCTTCGTAACGGGGAAATGATTTAGAAGAAGAATTTCCCACATGGCTATTAAAATAGACTCTTACTCAACGGACTTAAGTTCGAATGATAATCTACCTTTCACGCTATTCACATAGCATCAGATCGACATAACTCATCACACGCTTACGCTCCTCACGCCAGATTTGTCAAGCGTCTATGCAAGGTGCATTATTTTCCGGTAGCACAGAAATAGGTACGTCGCCATTTCATATTTATTAAGTATTATCTCCAAGTGCTGAATTATTCGTTGTACGTGGGATTGCTCAATATTATTTGATTTACTTTCCATAAGTTATATTATATGTAAGCATCGCCTATCGTAAACCTGATATCACATCGTGCATTTCATCAATTTTAAAAGATCTATTAGTGCGGAAATTCTCGCAGGTCTACACCGCACACTACCCACAATGCTATCAATCATGTTACCATCCGGACCAGTGTTCTTCATTCTCCTGCTTCTGAGAACGCCTGCGCTTTCGGTTATATCCCCCAAAGTGCAAAACTACACACTTACCGCCATCGAGTACCTGGCGGCGCGTCAGATTGGACAATTTTCGTGCGTTTTTCTTGACGTCAGCGACGGAGCTCCCTTCGATGAGGATTTCGAAGACCTAATCAAGTCACCACGGCTCGATAACATCGCCATATACGTGATCAACAATTCGGCCCTTCTGACCCATAAACGTGGATTCCCGTGGACGCCGTCCCTTGTTGTGATAAATGCTCACGCTGAAAAGGGTGAATTTCACACAGATCAGTATGAGACCAATCCCAATACGAGGATAATGATATTATTCGAGAATGATTGTTGTACCTATCCAGTGTTCGTGTCACTGAAATATTTTTTCGTGTCCACTCACTTTACCCAAATAATTTTGATTGAATCCGTTAATATGATATTCATTCGGGTTGGATTCCATGCAACACGTGGAGAATATTTAGAATATGTGCATCCTAGAGATTTGTTCAAAAACATACTCTTTAACATGGAAGGAAGATATATCACCTACAGTAGCACTTCCCAAATACATGACAAACACGTGGCCTGGATGAATGAAACGGCACGTTATATCAACGCCACCGCAAAACGCGTGAAGACTACATGCGATCCCACACTTGGGGCGATAACTGACTGCTACTACAATTTCTTATCAACGGGGGCTGTCATCATATCACTGGATTGCTTTACCCTATCCTCGATCTCATCCAACATGCATCGGTCGCTTTTCGAAATAATACCAGCCATGAGCGTCTTTGCCATTCCTATGCCGAGGATAATTAACGTCTTCGAGATGTTCATTTGGCCTTTCACGTTGACCGCCTGGATTGTGCTTGTTTTGATCGTCATAGTAGCTGAACTTTTCAATGTTTTCAATCCCAATCTTTTCAAGAATAATCCCACACTCCTTGTCCTGTGCGGCTTCGAGAGTTACAATCTGCATCAGGCTTCTAGGAAGGAGCGAATGATTCTGTTTTCGATGATTGTATTTTTCTTTCTGATGATCAATGCCTATGAAACAAGAATAATTTCCTTCATGATCGATAAGCCTACGGTAAAGAAAATTGAAACGATCCAGGAGCTGATTGATTCGGGGTTAAAATTGGCAGCACATAAGGTGGAAAAGATAGGCCTTTTCAAAGACGAGAGATTTAGCGGAATGCTAGTGGACACATCGAATATCAGGGTAGGTAACATGGACTTCAAGAATGCATATTACGGCACATTGGACAACTTGGAGTATCGCATACACATGCCCGTGAATTATGATTTCAAAAAACAACAACCTGCTTACTACATTCTGGATGAAAACAATGGAATGTCCGTTTGTCTTTATTTGATGCCGTACTTCGATTCTCTAATGGAGATGTTTTACTACACCCAACGGGTTTTTTTCGAGGCTGGATTGCTGTCAAAGTGGCATCATGAAGAGCGCAGAAAATACTCTGCGTACCAAATTGGTCTGCTGCGACGGAGGAATTCGCAGTTCGCACTGTTCGACGACAATCTGGAGTTTGGTGACATGCTGCCGGCATGGATCGCTATAGGGATAGGATTGACCTTTAGTGGTTTGGTGTTCATTGGAGAGTTGGCGATTTCCACATGGAAAAACAAATTATTGCATTCAGTAACGTCATCAATCATTATCTAATGAATCAGTTCCTATCTAGAATTTCGTTCTCAATTATGACATGTTGGAGGTAGACATCAACGAAGCTCATCAGATGATCAATTTTTAAATATTCGTAAAATCAGGAAACATTTAAATTTGATTGTTCTTTTTAAATAATGTTTGTCTCAATTATTGCTTATATGTGGCACATTGCATTTAAGTCTAACCCAAAGAATCGAGAAGAACTTTACTGAAGAAGATACGGTGCCGGATCGTCCGCAAAAAAAGTTATAACGCTTCGAAGTTTGATTGTTTCAACCATATGCAAAAAAATAGTTTATTCTGCCAGCACTGCAGAACTACGTGGACCAATAACTTAGCTGATTGCTATACTAAAATTTATCTAATAGGGCTGGGGAGCTAATTGGAGTTATTCGGAATCAATCATCAATGTAAAAATCTGGACAAGATGGAAAAAGGGGTTTGCTTTCTGAATCAGACGTCCCGCGTTTCGCTGGACGCTGCATTTTTCAATTTTGGTTCCGTCGTCGGGGGTGACAATGGGTCAAATGGGTCACTGTTTCAACTACTTAGAATGCTTGTAGAATGGATTGAATGTATCCGAGGGCAAGAAGACTAAAATATAAGAGACCTATTTGAACGATTTTGCTCTACGACCTCCAGGCTGCCGGTGAGAGCGATGACCCATTCTCACCCGCCAGACCCATTGTCACCCCCGATGGCGGTTTACAAATTTATTTCAATTTATACAGCCTTACAAATATTTTTATAATTTTTTTGGGCCAAAATCTATGCGAAATGCATTTTTGGAGGATTTATTTTTAAGCCAATGACGCACTCCAGATAGGCATCCCGCGTTTCGCAGGACGCTTTCTGGTCACATTATCTCTGATAGTGCTGGCAGAAATATTGATTTCTAGCACACGGTTTGAACAATCCATCTTCGAAGCGTTATAAAATTTTTTGTAGACGCGCCAGAAACGTACCTTCTTCAGCAAAGTATTCAGGCATGCTTCGTATAATAGTTGAATAATAAAAGTAATAAAAGTTGGTTTGTTCGTATTGTCTATTTGATTTGAAGGCTCCTCAAGCACTCTAACCCGAGTGATAAGTCCTACCACTGCCAGCATGTCACCAAATCCAATCCAGCTCCTTACGTCAGCACTGTCTAGAGATCACCCAGGATCGTCCACCCAAAACACTCCTGTCTGCAACAGTACCCTTTCGTGGATATCCACTCCGACTACCAAAGCGCTCTCTTCCTTTCTGATTAGCACAACACAACTGAACGTCATCATGGTCCTCACCTACCTCGGGTACGGATCTAGGAAACACTTCTGCCTCTTTTCCGACCCCTACGCTTCCACTAGAGGCCAAACTTTGTCGGCTTTTGGAACAACCTGCCCATCATGGAACTTTTGACAAACGATAGTTCGCCCTGGATATGGCCCTCCAGCAGGTCAACCGCATCTCACCAGTCCCAATGGATCGCTCCCTACAAAATACAATTGGATTTGCAAGGTACAAATATCCGGCATTCCGATAGGGATCCTCCGGGAGATCTTCTTTGACGTCCTTCAGTTTCGTGAAGACCTCCCAGTCGTTGGAGTCCGTCACTGAGGTAGCATTCTTATTATACTGAATTGAGGCACTTCAGAGATACTGGCGTTCTGAGTGGTAAGTTTTCACAGCGTTTTATTATTTGTAAACAGATCTCTTTAGTCTAATTTTTTGTCGAAATTTATAACTGACGTGGTTTCAAGATATTCACCATGCAGGGAGAGAAAAGAAAAATAATTGTGCACAGTCCGGAAAAATCCATTTGCGTCAAAAACCGGATTTTACCCTTCATTCAGCCCCATGATGGTCCATTTTCGTTTTAGCCAGCCGCAATTATAGCAAGGAAGTGCTAGATAGTAAAGATAGATTCCAAAAGTGTTAAATCCATCAAATGGGTGATTACCAACCAGAAACTGGAAATGAAGAGAGCAGTCTTCACTGACATAGGCAGAATGAAGAATTGGTGGAATCAGCCAGCCAAAATCATGACTGAAGAAGTTGTGCGCCGACTGACAAGCGGCATCAACAGGAAAATGCGAGAATTTCATCGAAATAACGATGCATGATTCGTTTTAGTTATTCATATGAAATAAAATAATATAACATTTGTTCCGTTCTTAGAAAGTATTTCGGTCAAATAAAAAGTTTAAAAAATATACGCATTTGAAAGTGCACAATTTCTAAATGATCTGGAATTTCTACCAACGCTTCCCGCCATCAAATATAAGGTGAGTGACATCATCAGTGAAACCCCGTTTCCCCTTCTTCTTTTGGGAGATATGAACGCCCACCACCCGACCTGGGGAGGTACAAGGTCGTACCCCCGTGGTGTTACCCTACTCGAAGCTTTCGAGGAGGCAGATCTAGTTCTCCTAAACGATGGTTCAGCCACCTTTTTAATGGCCTTTCGGCCACCGCTATCGATGTGACCCCCATCAGCCATCCCCTCTTTTCCATGTTAAATTGGGAGGTTGCCTCCGACCTCTATGGGAGCAACCATTTTCCAATTCAGGTAACTGCCAAAGCCTCTCCTCCTACCACTACTAAGAGGCCGCGATGGCGTTATGATGCCGCCGACTGGGAGTCCTTTGATAGCAGCATTCGACACGCATTGGAGCACACTACCCCGCTTACGCTTCCCGACTTCTCCAAGATCGTTCTCAACGCCGCTGCTCTATCCATACTTCACACCAGTTGTCGGCCAGAACGCGAAGCCCTTCGTTGGAGGTCGTAAAAAACGCGTTGAGCTGTTAAAGCCAGAAGGAAAGCCCTACGAGCGTTCCGGAGGCTTCCCTCTGGGCACCAGAGAGAAGTAAGTGCTTTGGAAAACTAATAACAAAAACACTATGAGTGCCGAATGGTCATCCAAGACGTTAAAAAGAAGTAGTGGGAAGACTTCCTTGACTCCATCAATTCGGCCCAATCCACCCCCGAACTGTGGGGGAAAGTCAATGCGCTTAGTGGCAAGCGTAGATCTTCCCCCATCCACATCAACTCGCAAGACCGTAATATTTCCGATCCGCCGGATGATGTGGCCAATGCACTCGGGAAGTACTTTGCATCACTCGCATCAGTAAGTGGCTACCCTGCCGATTTTCAAAGGCTCATAGCCACCAGGGCCCTGACGCTGCAGAACTTTCTAGTCCCGTCGGATTGGCTAAGTTCCCCAATAAACCAGCCCTTTTCGTTCGCCGAGCTTTCCTTCGCTTTTCCTTCGTATCTTCCTTCGATCCCTACCATTAAAATAGTATTCCTCGACCTGGTAAATCAAGCCTGGACCAATCAAATTTTTCCCGATGAGTGGAGCCTCAGCCACTCTATTCCGATACCTAAAAACAGTATCTTCTCCCGGGACGCCGCTGGTTTCCGGCCTATCTCGTTGACCTCCTGTGTATCAAAGATCGTCGAGAGGTTGGTTAACCGTAGGCTGCGTGAAAAGCTGACAAACGCCAACGCCAACACGCCTTTCGCCCGGGGTAAGGGGCAAGTTCGTACTTTGCCGGATTAGGAGATTAAGGGAAACACGTCGATCTAGTTTCCCTGGATATTTTGACTTTGACCTCGCTAGTGCTCAAGCAGATGGTGGACTAGGGATACACTGGTAACATCCTAGCTTTTGTGCAGAACTTCCTTACCGGGCGGTCCTTCCGGGTCATTATCGTCAATTCCGCCTCTAGAACCTTCCCAGAGGATACTGGGGTCCCGCAGGGGTCTGTTCTGGCAGTAGCCCTGTTTCTGGTTGCCACGAATGGGGTCTTCAATGGTTTCCCCAACAATATCTACATCTTCGTCTACGCGGACGACATCTTGACTTGTATACCACGTTGTGAGCTTGTCAACATAAGCATACGCTTCCGCCGGTTGTAGGACAAAAGGTCGAAGGTCAAAAGGTTGAAGGTCAAAAGGTCGAAAGGACAAAAGGTCGAAGGGTCAAAAGGTCGAAAGGACAAAAGGTCGAAGGGTCAAAAGGTCGAAGGGACAAAAGGTCGAAGGGACAAAAGGTCGAAACAAAAAAACTGCGTCAAAAGGTCAAAAGACAAAAGGTTGAAAGGACGAAAGGTCGTTCTTTTTATTCCTTCTATTCTATTCTTCCGTTTTCCTTCTTACTTCATATGCTTCCTTCTTTCTTTCATCTTTCTTCCTTCTTCCTTCCATATTCCATCTTCTTTATTTCTAACTTCTTTCTTTTTCCCTTTTTCTTCCTTCCTTCTTTCATCTTTCTTCCTTCTCTCTACCTTTTTTCTTACTTATATCTTCCTTCTTTTTCCTTTCTTTCTTCCTACTTGCTCTCTTCTTTCTTTCTTAATTTTTTCCTAATTTCTTCTTTCTTTCTTCCTTATTTCTTATCTCTTTCTTTTTTCTCTCCCCCCTTTTTTTTCTTTCTTCCTTCTTTCTTTTTACTTTCTTTTTTTTTCCTTTCTTTACTCTTTCTTTTTTGCTTCTCTCTTCCTTTTTTTCTTTTCTCTTTCTTCTTTCATCCTTCTTCCTTCCTTTCTTCTCTCGTTTTTCCTACTTGTTTTCCTTCTTTCTTTTCTCTTCCTTCCTTCCTTCTTTTTTCTTCTTTCTTTCTGCTTTCTTTCTTCGTTCTTCCTCTCTTCCTTTTTTCTTCTTTCTTTCTTTCGTCTTTTTTCCTCCTTTCCACCTTCTTTCTTCCTCCTTTTTGCTTTCTTTTTTCCTTTTTTCTTCCAACTTTCTTTCTTTTTTTTCTCCTTTCTTCCTTCTTTCTTCTCTAATTCTTCTCTTTTTCTTTCTTCTTTCTCCCTTCTTTCTGTCTTCTTCCTTCTTGTTTCCTGTTTTTCTTCCTTCTTTCATCCTTCTTTCTTCCTTATTTTTTTCTTTCTACCTTCTTTCATCCTTCTTTCTTCCTTATTTCTTTTTTCCTTCTTCCTTCCAGCCTTCTTTCTTACTTCTTTCTTTCTCCTTTCTTACTTATTTATCTCTTTTTTATTCCTCATTTCTTCTTTATTTCTTTTTTCTTCCTTCTTTCTTCCTTATTTCTCTCTTCTTTCTTCCTCATTTCTTCCATCTTTCTTCTGTTTTCCTTTTACTTATTCCTCCTTCTTTCTTTTGTTTTGCTTCATTGTGTCCTCTCTCCTTCTTCTCCCTTTCTTCTTTCTTCCTTCTTCTATTTTCCTTTTTTCTTTCTTCTTTCTGTCTTCCTTCTTCTTTCTTTTTTCCTTCTTTCATCTTCCTTCTTCTTTCTTTCTTTGTTCTTTTTCCTCTTCTGTTCTTTTTCTTTCTTCCTTTCTCTTTCCTACTATATATGTTTCCTTCTTTCTTCTTTTTTCCTTTTCACTTCTTATTTACCTCTCACTTCTTACTTCTCCGTTCCTCACTTCTCACATCACATTTTCACTTGCCACTTTGTACTTCTTATTTCTTCCTTTCCACTTCTCACTTTTCACTTCTCAGTTATCTATGCTCACTACCTCCATCTTGCATCTCACTCACAACTCCCATCTCATTTCTTGTCTTTTTGTCCTTCGACCTTTTGACCTTCGACGTTATGACACATATTCGACCTGTTACCCTTCTCGAGTAGCACAGTTTCTGTAACTAGTATGCGACTAAATTGATTCACATTGGAGTTGCTGCAACCAAATCAACCAGAATGGTGCTACTAGGGTTCAACGTTTTGTCCATTCGACCTTTTGTCCTATCCAGGGCTGACAATCGTCATCGTCATAGCACGAAATGCCACAGTAGCGACGAGTTGCATTGTCTTCATTGCTACTCTACACATCGTCAATGACGCACACGACGTTAGCTTTCGTCGTATAACCAAATCGTCATGACGACATCGAAGAACGAAGACTTCATACCGTTATTCTTCAAGCGGCAGCTGCCATGCGAAGATTTTTATTAATTCTTTGTAATAATGAATTTGAAGCAACGTATGAAAGCGTTATGAATGTTATCGATACATTTATGTTACCAAATTTCCTACTATTTGTTTATTTGAGACGCTATTATGTTTTTAACCAGTCCGTCTATAATGACGTGCAATCAATTGTGTGAAGAAGTGACGACGAAAATCGTCATAACTTTTGGCTGCGCGACTATCGTCGTGGTACGCATGCGGCGCGAAGAAAACGAATAGGTGTTGCGTCGTGCAATGTTATGACGAAGACTAATTTTTTTTCGCTTTCTTCATACGACGAGAATGACTATTGTCAGCCCTGGTCCTATCGATCTTTTAACCCTTCGACCTTTTGTCCTTCGACCTTTGAAAACAGATTCGCTTCCGCCACATCTGGAAACCATAGGAACCCTCTTCTTGTTCAAGGAAATCGGATCATGCACATGATGGCCGGCGTCAGTCTCCCCCCGGAGGCTAGGGTCCACTGGCATGGAGCGACGAGCTGGCACTCCTTCACAGCCAACATAAACAAAGTAAGGCGCTTTGAAAAAGGGGACTACAGGGAAGCTCTTCGAAGATCGGTCGCCGAGTTGCTCAATACTGAGTTTAGGGACCATGAGCATCGATACGGCTTAGGCGTTACTGGGAGCAACCTAACAGTCTCGGACAGCCGTCCTGCACAATGCAGCGTCTTCTCGGCGGAAACCGCAGCTCTGTTGATTGCTGCCACTACTCCTTCAATAAATCAGTCCTAATTCTGACTGATTCCGCTAGTGCCATCGCTGACCATCCGAAACACCCATGGATCCAAGCCATCCTTGCTGGTGAACAACAATCGACAACCTTCACCTGGATTCCCGGGCACTGTGAGGTGCCCGGCAACGTTACTACGGGCATTCTAGCTGGAGTCGGCCACCATGATCAACGTTTCACAACATTGGTTCGCTCGGCTGACGTTAAAGCCCGGATCAAAAAGATTGTCAGGCAGGATTGGGAAAACCAATGGACTGCTCCCAGAACCACGCAATTTTGCAAGGATCCACGGCACTCGGGAACGACATGAAAATCTCAATGACCAGCCAGTAATCTCCCGCCTCCGCACCGGCCACACCCGATTCTCACATAATTTCGGTAGAAAGCCCTTTCGTACCGTTTTTTGACATCTGCGGAGTACAAAACTCAGTGGAATATGTGTTCTGCCGATGTCCAAAGTTTGACATTCCTAGCTCCAGCTACAGAATACCGACAAACATACGAGATGCCCTAGCTGCCCGAGCAGCACAAGTCAGTCAATATGGTTGCAGCAACTTGATTGTGACCAAATCTGGTCACATATGAGTTGCAGTCGCCTACATGGAACATGTGTGCAGCTAGGGTGACGATACCGCTAGTCTGTCCTCATCTGCTTCCTCAAAGATGGAGGACTGTACTGCCAGATCTAGATCCAGCTTGGACTTTCCGGGCATCCCATCCCGAAAATAAGTCCCACCCACCACGGAGGTGTGCGAGCCTCCATGGACATCCCAGGGCTGTAAGTCCCCACGCTCCCCACAGTTCCCATGAATGCGTTTCCTCCCCAACTTCGCTAACGTCGTATCCTCATCTTGATACCAACGGACCAAGTCCTGTGTAGCAGAAATATGAAAGCTGTCTCAGAGTGACACGATCTGCAGACGGTCACTTACGAAATCGCTTCAGCCCAATATTTCGCCACTCGTATACTAAATCACCTAGATTGATTCCTGCACTTCACCCCCCTTTCTGACCCCATCTGAATTGAATGCTTGCTCTGTTTCTACTTGCCCAGCGTCAGATATTCCCGATGGAGTTGAAGGCTCTTGAAAGTGACCAAGGTCAAGGAAGGCCTCATACGAATCGGTGATAAAAATAAAACAATTCGAAGCCCCCGAAACTATAAAGCACCCCATAGTTATCATCAAGCAGCATTGTTTGGCTCGTCTACTGACTGAGCTCATCGAGCTCTTGCGGGGCCTCAGTTAACAGTGAGCACCATCAAGCAAAAAATTTAGCTTCTCAGTGTTAGAGACCTGCTTCGACAAATTTACTACCAGTGTTATACATGCTTTCGGTGAAGACTAACCTTAATCTAGAAATCAACAGCAGAGCTACCAAGTTCTCGAGTAACTCCATTACAACCATTGCCAATTCCTGGGGTCGATTACTGTGGCTCTGTGTATATGCGTTCATTAAACCGAAAAGCAAGCCCCATCAGTGCATACTTTGCTGTGTTTGTGTGCTTTTCTACGCGAGCGGTACATTCAGAAATTTATTGGTGCCATTTTTAACGCAGCTCCTGTATTGTGTCGATCTATGGTGGTATTCTACGATTTAATTTTCATGCATTTCACATAAGATGCATCACCTATCGTAAATCTGAAATGTCGTCGTGCATCTTATCAGTTTAAAAAGTCCATTAGTGGTGAGAGTCATAAAGGTCTACACTGTTTACGTCCTACAATGCCGCCAATCATGCTACCATCCGGACCAGTGTTCTTCATTCTCCTGCTTTTGTGGACGCCCGTGCTGTCGGCCATATCCCCCAAAGTGCAAAACTACACCCACGCCGCTATCGAGTACCTGCTTGCGCACCAGATAGGACAATTTTCGTGCATCTTTCTTGACGTCAGCGGTGGAGCTCCCTTCGATCAGGATTTCGAAGACCTAATCAAGTCACCACGGCTGGATAACATCGCCAAATACGTGATCAACGATTCGTCCCTTTTGAGCCATAGACATGGATTCCCGTGGTTTCCGTCTCTGGTGGTGATAAATGCTCACGCTAAAAGGGTTGATTTTCACACAGATCAGTTTGAGACCAATCCCAACACCAAGATCATCATATTATTCGAAATTGATTGTTGTGCCCATTCAGTGTTCATGTCGCTCGAGTATTTCTTCTTGTCCACCCAATTTACTCAAATCATTTTGATTGAATCCCTTCATATGATTTTCATACGAATAGGACTCAATGCAACACGAGAATTTTTAAGCTACGTGGAGCCTAAAGATTTGTTCAAAAACATACTGTTGGATATGGAAGGAAGATTTATTGCCTACAGTAGCAGTTTCCAAATACAGAAGAAACAAACAAACTGGATGGAAGAAACAGCTCGTTACATCAACGCTACCGCAAAATATGTTCAGCCCCCATGTGATACCACACTTGGGCCGTTAACTGACTGCTACTACAAATTCTGCTCAACGGGGACTATCATCATATCGATGAATTGCCTTTCCATATCTTCGATCTCGTCCAACATGCATCGGTCACTTTTTGAAGTAATTCCAGTAACTAGTGTCTTCGCTATTCCTATGCCGAGGATGATTAACGTCTTCGAGATGTTCATTTGGCCTTTCACGTTGACCGCCTGGATCGTGCTAGCTTTGACCGTCATAGTTGTTGAGCTTGTTAACGCTCTCAGTCCCAATCTATTCAAGAATGATCCCACACTCCTCGTCCTGTGCGGTTTCGAGCGTTATAATTTGCATCGGGCTGCCACGAAGGAGCGAATAATCCTGTTTTCGATGATCGTATTTTTCTTTCTGATGATAAACGCATACGAAACGAGAATAATTTCCTTCATGATCGATAAGCCTTCGGTGAAGAAAATTAAAACGATCCAGGAGCTGACTGATTCGGGGTTGAAAGTTGCCGCAGAAAAAGTGGAAAAGGTTGGTCTTTTTGAAGACGAGAGATTTACCGGAATGTTGGTGGACACATCGAACATTCAGGTAGATAACATGGACTTTAAGAATGCATACTACGGCTCATTCGACTACATGGAATACCGCATACAGATGCCTGTGAATTACGACTTCAAAAAACAACAACCTGCTTACTACATTTTGGATGAAAACAATGGAATGGCCGTTTGTTTGTATTGGATGCCGTTTTTCGATTCGCTAATGGAGATGTTTTACTACACCCAACGGATCTTTTTCGAAGCTGGACTGCTGACAAAGTGGCATCGTGATGAGCAAAGAGAATACTCTGCGTATCAAATTGGTCTGCTTCGAAGGAGGAATTCGCAGTTCGCACTGTTCGACGACAGGCTGCAGTTTGATGACATGCTGCCGGCATGGATTGCTATCGGAATAGGGTTGATTTGTAGTGCGCTGGTATTCATTGGAGAGTTGGCGTATTCAAGTGTAAAAACAGGTTGCTCCTCTAATTTGTTTGTGTGTTTCCGTTCTGCATTGAATCAATAAATTAGTTCCAATTTGGAATTTATTTCATGAGTTCTTTTGCAGCTGATATTCTTAGAGCTAGATAGCATTGAAGCTTATCAAATAATCAATTTAATTTGCATATTTGCAATCTTATAAAACACACGAACTTTATTGTCCTAAATGAATGATGTATCTTTCTATCATTGCTTATATATATACTGCCGCTAACCGCAAGTCGAGTACATCTGTATATGGGGCTCCAATATGGCGACGACCCCGGAGAACCAATCAAGCTGAAGTTGAATCCAGAATTATCAAAGATTTTCAAACGAACTCGGAGAAATAATCCAAGTTAAAGCTGAATCCAAAATAATCGAGAGCTTTGAGTGAAGAACTGGAAACATGGCTACGGTAATTGATTATCTTTTGAAATTTTGTGTTCATTGAGATGAAAAAAGAAAAACGTTAGAAGAAAATCCAAATTTCTGGTCTAAAATATTAAACAGAGTAAAAGAAATGCCAGTGCGTGACTTCGGTTAACTCTATAGATTCAAACGAAGGGAATTTCCGGTCCGTTTCGGTGAAAGCAAACGAAGGGATTCATGAGAATTTCGGTCCTTTCCTTACCAAGGAATGAACGGAATTTCATGTACATCAATCCGTAGACAAGTAAAGAAGGAAGGGATCTGAAGAAATTTCGGTCCTTTGGAAAAAGTATGAAATTTCATATTCAGTAATCCGGTCCGCGTTGTCAAAAAAAAAAACAGGCGAAGGGAAAGTAAAACTTCCGGTCCGTTCAACTAAACGTGAAAAACATCAGGCGTTGCTAAGGCAACCTGAAATAAATGAAGGGGAAACTTTAACTAAAATAAGTGCGATTAATAGAATATTAATATCATTTGAACCAATGAAAACTATAAATATGCAAAATTGATTACAGCTAAATTTCAACATCCAACCATTTTACGAGATTGGAGAAGGCTCAACAAGTACACGCTGGGAACTATCGAAGGATCAATTCGTTTCCTACCTTACTCTAAAAGGAATCAATAATCACGAGGACATGTTTAACGCAGTAATGTGCTTCGGAGGATCGGATGTTCGTAAGATAGCGCGAGATGTCAGTGTCAGCGAATCGGCCATTCTCGACAACCGTTACAGGAAAGCAATGGAGATATTGGATAATTATTACTCTCCACGGATGACGCAAAGGTATGAGCGGTTCATGTTTCGTCAGCTGGTTTTCAACCCAAACGAAAAAATTGACCAATTCGTGATTCGTTTGAAGGAGCAGGCCGCTCAATGCAGTTTCGGTGACCAGGTTGAAGAAATGATCATGGATCAAGTCGTGTATGCCACACAAAACGATGATAAGCTTCGCGCCAAATACCTGGAGGCTGATACCAGTCTTATCAAGATGCTAGATATTGCACGTAC
Organism: Armigeres subalbatus; assembly: GCF_024139115.2. Classification (NCBI taxonomy): domain Eukaryota; kingdom Metazoa; phylum Arthropoda; class Insecta; order Diptera; family Culicidae; genus Armigeres; species Armigeres subalbatus. The sequence goes on along the minus strand of NC_085139.1, from coordinate 17,757,812 downwards.
TCACGAATCAGTTAAATCACAACTTCAGGAGCTTCGCGGGAAATCCATCCCTATTATCGATTTGAATGCGGTAAGTGAAAGTGACAAGGACGCCAAACATAGTAGGATTTCCAGCGATGCTCGGTGTCCAGCTAAAGCTGTTCAATGCGGAAAATGCGGTGAACTAGGATATTTTGCTCGGTGCTGTAAAACGCCGCATTTTAAGGATTATAACCGATCAACACAGAAGCCAACTTTGAACAGAAGAAACAACCGTCAAGAACGAAAAGAGAAATTTGTGCGTGAAGTGGACGACGTAACAAAGTCTGTTGAAATCTGAGAGCTATTTCATTTGGAAGGTAAACGCTTTGTTGAAGCTATTATCGGCGGGATTAAATTGCGGTTTGTTATCGACATGGGAGCCGACGAAAATGTTTTAAGCGTTGAAGATTGGAAAACACTCAAACGTACGGATTCAAGACTTTTGATGTCAGGAAAGGAAGTGAAAAAGTTTTTCGTGCATATGGATCGATGAAACCGTTGACTGTTCTAGGCGAAGTCGACGCTAAAGCTACTGTTGGGGAAAAATATTGCGATACAACACTGTTTGTTATCATGGATGGTAGATGTTCATTACTGTCGGGTGAAACTGCGGAATCACTAGGAATCATCAAATTTCTTCGTACCGTCTCTAAGGAAGGGCTACCATGTATCAAAGGTGAGCAATTTTCGTCATTACCTTCACATTAATTAAGCTAATATATAATTACTAAAATTGAATAAAATTCGTATAGACTTTTGCGTGACTATCAAAATTGATAAATCGATTCCTCCTGTGAGGCAAGCGTATCGTCGCATACCTATCCCACTGGAAGAGCTTACATTGCTTAAACTTAAAGAACTTGAGCGTCAGGGTGTAATTGAACGCGTCTCAGAGGCTTCAGAATGGGTGTCACCTATGTTGGTGAAACGAAAGAGCGCAGAAGAAGTAAGGATTATTGTCGACTTACGATAGGCCAATAAGGCTATAATAAGGGAAGTTCATCCTTTGCCCACCCTAGAACAAATGGTCAGCCGATTGAAGGACAGTAAGGTATTTGCTAAATTTGACATTAAACAAGCGTTTTATCAACTAGAGCTTAGTAAGGATTGTCGGTACATTACAACATTTATTTCCCCGCTTGGATTGATGCGTTATAAACGTCTACTTTTTGGATTGTCAGCTGCTCCGGAGCTATTCCAAAAATGTATGGAATCAATGTTAGGAGATTTTCCATAGCTGGTCGTATTCATAGACGACATCCTAATGTTTGCAAGAGAAGTAGAATTTTTGGGATTCCACCTATCAGAAAAGGGTATCAGTATTTCCTCTGAGAAAGTTGAAGCCATTATCAAGTTTCGTCCACCACGAACGACAGAAGAAGTTCGAAGTTTTTTGGGTCTTATAACATATGTTGGTCGACATATTCCAAACCTTTCTACACTATGCAGCTCATTAAACGCATTAAAGAGAAAAGGCCATAAATTTGAATGGACCACCAAAACTCTTTCGAGCAATTGAAAAATTGTTTATCAAATGTGGAAACTCTGACATATTTTGACCCCGATCTGGATACTTTTCTAATGGGATGCTAGTCCAATAGGTCTAGGAGCAGTGCTATATCAAGAAGGATCAAATGGTCAATTCAAAGAGATCAGTTATGCCTCCAAAACCCTCTCGGAAGTTGAACGTCGATATGCCCAGACGGAAAGAGAAGCATTGGCTTTGGTTGGGGCACCAGAAAAATTTAATTTCTTTCTTTATGGAAAGTTTTTTTTGGCTCATCACTGATCATAAGCCATTAGTAACCATCTTTGGGGATAAAGCAAAACCTTGCGCCAGAATCGGAAGATGGAGGTTGCGTTTGATGTCGTATGATTACAAAGTCATCTACAGACCAGGAAAATGTAACATTGCTGATTCACTTTCATGACTCTGTCAGGAAATACCAGAACATCATGGTAGTTACGACGAAGTTAGCGAACGAATTGTTCGCTTAGTATCCACTGACATTTGTCCCGTTACTATTCCTCTACCAGAACTCATTGAAGAAACACGGAACGACATTGAGTTATCAGAACTTATTCGTAGGATACCATAACCTCAAAAAAGGTGGCTGAAGAAATGGCTGAGGTATAAGTTGATTGCAAGCCAATTTTCTACGGATGGAGAACTAATATTGAAAAATAACAAGATTGTTATACCAAAAACTTAACAGATTCGCGTCTTAAAACTAGCACATGAACCGCATTTGGGCATAGATGCGATGAAGAAGCGGCTACGAGAAAAAGTGTGGTGGGTACGCATCGATGGCATGTAACGGCTGTCTACTGGTCTCAAATCCAACAACTGAACCGATGGTTAGAACACCGCTACCAGCAGGTCCATGGCAAAAACTAGCTTTGGATTTTACAGAAGTTTCTAATGGTATACATCTTTTAGTTGATTATTTTTCCAGATTTCCTGAAATCGAAATAATGACATCCATAACTGCCAAAGGAGGAAGGGTCATTTGGCCGAAACCAATTCGGCCGAAATCCATTTGGCCGAATGCCACTAGGCCGAACAGACCATTAAGCCGAAACCCATCTGACCGAAGGTCATGGTCGTTTAGCCGAATGGGTCATTTGGCCGAATGGGTCGTTTGGTCGAATGGGTCGTTTGGCCGAATAGGGCATTTGGCCGAATGGGTCGTTTGGCCGAAAGGGTCATTTGGCCGAAAGGGTCATTTGGCCGAAAGGGTCTTTTGGCCGAAAGAGTCGTTTGGCCGAAAAGGTCATTAGGCCGAAAGGGTCATTAGGCCGACAGGGCCATTTGGCCGAAAGGGTCGTTTGACCGAAAGGATCACTTAGCCGAAAGGATCATTTGGCCGAAAGGGTCGTTTGACCGAAAGGGTCGTTTGGCCGAAAGAATCACTTAGCCGAAAGGATCATTTGGCCAAAAGGGTCATTCGGCCGAAAGGGTTATTTGGTCGAAAGGGTCGTTCGGCCGAAAGGGTCATTTGGCCGAATAGGACATTTAGGTGAATAGTTCATTAGAAAAGTGAGAATTAGCAATGAAAAGAGAGACGTCTTACTTCTCACTCTTCATTTTTCTTTTCTCACTGTAAAAAGTGAGAAGTGCGAAATGAGTAGTGAGATGTCTCACTACTCACTTTGCGCTTCTCACCTTTACCAACGTGAAGTGATAAATGGGGAGTTAGAAGTGAGACGTCTCACTTCTCACTCCTCATTTCTCGCTTCTCGATGTAAAAAGTGAGTAGTGCGAAGTTGGCAGAGAGACGTCTCACTACACACTTCGCACTACTCACTTTTCACAGTGAGAAGTGAGAAATGAGGAGTGAGAAGTGAGACGTCTCAATTCTCACTCCTCATTTATCACTTCTCGCTGTAAAAAGTGAGAAGCGCAAAGTGAGAAGTGAGACGTCTCACTACACACGTTGCACTACTCACTTTTCACAGTGAGAAGCGAGGAATGAGGAGTGAGAAGTGAGACGTCTCAATTCTCACTCCTCATTTATCACTTCTCGCTGTAAAAAGTGAGAAGCGCAAAGTGAGTAGTGAGACGTCTCACTTCTCACTCCTCATTCTCTTCTCACTGTGAAAAGTGAGTAGTGAGACGTCTCACTACTCACTTTTCACAATGAGAAGTGAGAAATGAGAAAAGAGAAGTGCGGTAGTGCGACGTCTCACTACTCATTTCGCGCTTCTCACTTTTTACAGTGTGAAGAGAAATTTCGGCCAAATGACCCATTCGGTTGAATGACCCTTTCGGCCAAACATCCCTTTCGGCTAAATGACCCTTTTGGCCAAACGACCCATTCGGCCAAACGACCCATTCGGCCAAACGACCCTTTCGGCCAAACGCCCTTTCGGCCAAACGACCCATCCGGCCAAAGGATCTATTCGGCCAAACGACCCATTCGGCCAAACGACCCATAAGGCCAAACGACCCATTCGGCCAAACGACCCATTCAGCCAAACGACCCATTCGGCCAAACGACCAATATGGGCAAACGACCCATTCGGCCAAACGACCCTTTCGGCCAAACGACCGATTCGGCCAACTGACCCATTCGGCCAAATGACCCATTCGGCCAAATGACTTTCGGCCAAACGACCCTTTCGGCCAAATGACCCATTCGGCCAAATGACTTTTGGCCTAATGGTCTGTTCGGCCAAATGGTATATTCGGCCAAACAACTTTCGGCCTAGTGGCATTCGGCCAAATGGCTTTCGGCCGAATGGGTTTCGGCCAAATGACCCTTCCCCCTGTCAAAGCAACTATTTTTAAATTACGTACTATTTTTGCTCGATTTGGATTTTCCAATAAGCTTGTATGTGACAACGGCCCTCCATTCGGATTGGACGAGTTCAATAACTTTTGCAAGGCATCTGGGATAGAAATCAAACACTCGGTTCCATACGCCCCATTTCAAAATGGATTGGTCGGACGCTATAACCGAGCACTCCTCAAATCAGTCAAAATAAGTGTGGCCCTAGGACGAGACTGGAAGAATGATTTGACTGATTTTTTGTTGGCTTACCGAAATACACCACACTCTACTACAAATGAAACTCCAGCAAAATTAATGTTCGGCCGTAACCTGTAGGATAAAATACCCCAAGCATCAACACATACCGAAGAAAAATACGTAAAGCTCAGAGAAACAGACCACGCAAGGAAGGAGAAGGGAAGAATCTATGGAGACAATCGACGACAAGCGAAACATTCAGAAATTGATGTGGGAGACCATGTAGTAGTGAAGAACTTTGTGAAACGTAGCAAGCTAACACCAACTTTTGATCCACAGCCTTACTAAGTTACGAAAAAGAATGGATCCCGCCTCACCGTGAAAAATCTACAAACCAACATCGAATACGACAGGCATATGAATCATACAAAACGGTTAACCTGTAGCAGCCCATTCTTCAAGCTTGAACAACCTGCAATAGTTTTTGATGAACTTGTCACACAGCAGGAAGCGACACCGGTGAAGGAACCACACCAGGTAGAAATCAAGTCCCGTGAGGAACCATCTACTAGACCAGTAAGAAGCTCGAAAATGCGTGAAACAAGGAAGCCCCAATACTTGAATGATTACTTGGTATATAAATGTAATAAAATTAATTAGTAATATAAATTGTTACAATTTGAAACTGTTAAAGGAAAGGAGAGATGTCTTCTTCTTCTTCTTCTTATTGGCATTACATCCCCACACTGGGGCAGAGCCGCCTCGTAGCTTAGTGTTCATTAAGCACTTCCACAGTTATTAACTGCGAGGTTTCTAAGCCAAGTTACCATTTTGCATTCGTATATCATGAGGCTAACACGATGATACTTTTATGCCCAGGGAAGTCGAGACAATTTCCAATCCGAAAATTGCCTAGACCGGCACCGGGAATCGAACCCAGCCACCCTCAGCATGGTCTTGCTTTGTAGCCGCGCGTCTTACCGCACGGCTAAGGAGGAGAGATGTAGTAGGCGTATAATAAAGATTCATTCGAAGGTACTACTTGACAACCGACGGTTGTGTTTTATTAGAAGTGAGAAAGTCCCCCCTCTACAAGTAGTACACCCTGCGGCGTGAATCTGTCTGACGATTTTTTTCATGCGTTTATTTCTCAGATAAATCACGGCGAATTAGTTTGAAATTTCGGCTGATGGTGGCTGCCGTTTATTGTGCAGAGATTTTGTATGCGTGGTGATCCTAAAAATAATTCGTGGACTAAAGAAACGCCACGCGTTAAGGTAATTATAAATTGCATTCCAGAGGCACATGTTTCTTTAATGGTGGAGTGTTGTTGGATTTGACCATCTAATAGTTTGTCCATGAATCTATTTTCTCATCGATAATGGTAGCATAAACAGCTGAGGCATATTGTAAAGAAGTCATCTCGGACTGATCATGAAATATCAGGAAGTTTGAAACTGATCACTGGATCTGCGTAGTTCCAGTACTTTCTTACTGCCGAATTAAATTTGACTTGAAAAATATGTAAAACAGACAGCTTTATTTCATAATACCGCTACCTGCCAGTAGTGGTTAGATTAGATTATACACAATTTGAATTTTAGGCGACATATTTTTAACATTTTCAGCAGAAATTATTTTGATATACCTACAGTGCATTTTTTTCTGAACTATTTAAAAAAACTAAGTTTAATGCGGAACTTTCTTACCAGTTTCGGCATGCTTTTGCTTCAAACCCGAAATCTAAACCAAAACCGTTCTTTCCAGGGCTGTACTACTGTTTATAGAAGTGTCCGATAATGGGAGGTGTTCGGCGCCGGGGGATCTCCCACTAGCTATATCAGTATGAAGTATGCTTCATTATGCATTATGCATAACATAATTCTTAAATGAAATAAGGTTTAAGATAGAATTTGAATCAGAGTACAAAACAAAATCCCACAATTCATATATGTTTATTAGGGTGGTTCAAAAAATCGATTTTGCTCCACAGTGCACATCTGATTCTTTATCATGTTCTGAGTGTCCTCTGAAAATTTGAGCTCATTTGGATTAAAACTGATTTAGCACAAGCCGTTTTAAGTTTGCATGCAAATTAGTATGGGGAAATTTATTTTTCATTATACTGTTAATGACGTTTCCCCATTAGGCGCAGGTTAAAAGAAAATCTATATAGCTAAAAGGGATACTCAACAGCTTTCACCCAATGAAAACCGCATGTTGATTAATCGTCCCAATTATTAGTAATCGATTTTAAGACAGGTTGCGAATCCTTAGTCTTGATCGTTAAACTTCTTTGAGGGCATCACTGAAATGTGCAGTGCAACATAGTAGCCTGAATTTGTGTGTGCTATCTTTCACGCCACGAGCAGCAATGTTGCCTGTTGATGAGTTATGCAATTAGCTCCAGAAAACCACGGTATAGATTAAATTCGATTACTAATTATTGGAACGATTAATTGAGATGCGGTTTTCACTGAGTAAAAGCTTTTGAGTATTCCTTTTAGCTATGTTTTCTTTTAACATGCGCTTGATGGGGAGCGTGATTAACAGTATAATGAAAAATAAATTTCCCATACTAATTTGCATGCAAACTTGAAACGGCTTGTGCTAAATCAGTTTTAATCCAAATGAGTTCAAATTTTCAGAGGACACTAAGAACATGGTAAAGAATCAGATGAGCATTGTGGAGCAAAATCGATTTTTTGAACCACCCTAATGTTTATATACATAGTTACTAATATAAAGCTGAACTAATATAAAATCGATCAGATTCGGGAGCACACACTCCACGATGAATTACTTTGAAAGCGGCACAAATGCTGGGGTACTGCCTTATCGCCAATGTTAAACGGGAACGCGGCGATTTATCACAGACTGCTTCTTCTGTTGCTATAAATCTATTGGTCGCTAAGCAGTTATTTAACTTTAAAAAAATGAAATCAGAATTGCATACATAATGTAAAATCAATTCAATAAAAATTCTGCGAAAAAAAAAGTTTCGTTTCGTAAAATTTTGAATTAACCGGACCTTGATTTCGTATCGTTTCGAAGTCTCGAAAGTATATCTATCTTTCGTTTCGTTTCGAATCAACATAGACATTTTAAATATCGTTTCGTTATGAAAAAGTGTCTTATCGCATACCCTTACTAGTTGTGTTCGGCCAACCACCTGTCAATTACCTTTCGATTCATTATCGTTACAAAGTAATGAGTTCTTCAATGTTTCCAATCTACATTTATTTTTTCAGCATAAATATTCGCCACATTAAGCTTGACGTGTATGTGTAACACACTTTAATCGAAACTTTTAAATTCTTTCTAATATGTTTGCATCCGGTTTGATTTATTTTTACACACCGTTTCACCGAAAAACACTGCCAAGCTTACGCAATATCCTGCTGCCAAAGCTAACCAAGCCGGAAACATGTCCTCAATGTCCAGTATGGCATGAATCGGAGCCTCCTCTTCGAACGCAACTCGAAGAACTGAAAGGAACCCGTTATAGTACTGCTGGTCCCACATATCTAGCAACCCAGCTTCGAACATGGCAGTTCGAGTGTATTGAAGTATCTCCAACAACGCATCCTGCAATGGTAACCAGAACGAATATACGACCATCATATCGGCTTCATCCAGTATATAAAAAGCCGACTGCTGCTTGCTCAGATCAATGTTCATTGGCATTCGCAAGTGCTCTGTTATGTAATCACTGCTACCATAATACGCCATGTCCCGGTTCAATGTGGTCGAAGTTTTGTTCGTGATGTCTACCAGAATTCCCGTCATCCTACTTCTGTTGAACAAACCTGGTTTCAGAATCTTCTCGGCTGCTAGTTTCGTACCCGAGTCTATTAGATCCTGAATGGTTTTCATTTTCCCGATGGATGGCTTTTCGATCATATACGAAATGATCCGTGACTCGTAGGCATTGGTCATGAGAAAGAAGAATATGATCAGGGCGATAAAAATCAATCGCTCTTTGGTGTTGGCGCGATGCAAATCGTCGCTTTCGAAGCCGCACACTACGAGTAAAATGGGATCGTTTCTGAACAGATTCGGAATGCAAATATTGAGTAGCTCCAGTGAGATCACGATCAAAGCTAGGATCAACCAAACGGGCCACGAGTACGGCCAGAAAAACATCTCGATCACATTGAGGTTCCTCGGCATCGGAACGGCGATAACATTCACAGCAGGAACATTATCGAACAGCGTACGATATGTCATTGCATCCAGTTCCCTCAGAAACGTGCCGTCCAGCGAGATGGTTATTTGATTCATCAGCATGAATTCAACGAAACATTTATTCAGCCAACCAAGGGAGAAGTCACAAGGGCTCATGTAGTACTTGGAAGTGGCGTTCAGATACTTTGCAGTCGATCTAATCCAATTTCTATCCTTATGAGAAGCCAACGAACTGTCACTGTAGGATATCATTCGCCCGTTCATGTTAAGCAGTATATTCTGGAACAACTCATGAGGCTCCAAATACTCCAGGAAATCATCCAAAAATCCTCCAAATCCCACTCGAACGAAAACCATATCGAAAGATTCCAAGCCAACAATTTGAGTGAACTCACAACTAATGAAAAAATTCATCACGAAGAGTAAAAAGGTTTCAGCGTATGCCTTCTGGAACAGCACCAGAATCTTCGTGTTCGGATTGATGTCAAACTGATCCACACTGAATGTGGACTCCTCGGCGTGAACATTAATCACAATCAGCGCCGGTGAGCGGGGCATTCCCGCTTCGGGTGCCCATGAGAAGGAATCGTTGATGACGTATTTGGCGATGTGACCCAACCGGGGCGATATGATGATGTCCGAGAAACCATTGTCGTCGGGTGGACCGCTGATGTCAATGAAGATGCACTCGAATCGACCGGGATGATGGTCCGCTTGGTACTCGATGGCGGTTAACGTGTAGTTTATCACTTTTGGGGCTATGGAGCCAAGTATGGTGGTTCCGGTGCAAACTGACAGTATGAGTGAGAATAGTATTTGGTGCAGCATTTTCCGACGTATGAGTCATGTTTATTCACGGTGTAGGTATAAGAATATATGATTTGCTATTCGATACTGATTGTAAACGATGAGCATGATAAGTGTTGAATTGATTATTAAATGCGTTTCATATTTGATTGGGTCATAAAATGTAGGCGCACGGTGTTGAAAAACAATCAATCAACGACAGGAGGAGCTGTAGAACAAGCCACCGAAAAAAAAACGAGCGGAAGGAGAAGTTTTCTCCTCTATTTGACCAAGTGACAACCTACCGAGTCTGCGTACGCGCTTGCTCATTGCAAAAAGCCTAAAGCCTACACATTCCTTCTGCCTTAGGTGATGAACTTGCACTTTGTAAAAAATTACAAAAATCAATAGAGTAAAGCAGTATAAATATCTTTCCATCCGTCATTTCCATTTCCATTTCCGAGCCTCTTGAAAGGCGGCTTTCGAGCCACATGAAAGGAAGCTTTTGAGCATCTTGAAATGACGCCTCTAAGCCTTTTGAACGTAGGCATCCAAATCTCTGGAAAGATAAATTCCAAGCCCCTTGAAAGAGAGGCTTCCGAGCCTCTTGAAAGGAGGCTTCCGAGCCTCTTGAAAGGAGGCTTCCGAGCCTCTTGAAAGGAGGCTTCCGAGCCTCTTGAAAGGAGGCTTCCGAGCCTCTTGAAAGGAGGCTTCCGAGCCTCTTGAAAGGAGGCTTCCGAGCCTCTTGAAAGGAGGCTTCCGAGCCTCTTGAAAGGAGGCTTCCGAGCCTCTTGAAAGGAGGCTTCCGAGCCTCTTGAAAGGAGGCTTTGGAGCCTCTTGAAAGGAGGCTTCCGGGCCTCTTGAAAGGAGGCTTCTGAGCCTCTTGAAAGGAGGCTTCTGAGCCTCTTGAAAGAAGGCTTCCGAGCCTCTTGAAAGGATCTTGAAAGAAGGCTTCCGAGCCTCTTGAAAGGAGGCTTTTGAGCCTCTTGAAAGGAGGCTTCTGAGCTCTTGAAAGGAGGCTCTGAGCCTCTTGAAAGGAGGCTTCTGAGCCTCTTGAAAGGAGGCTTCTGAGCCTCTTGAAAGGAGGCTTCCTGAGCCTCTTGAAAGGAGGCTTGAGCCTCTTGAAAGGAGGCTTCTGAGCTCTTGAAAGGAGGCTTCTGAGCCTCTTGAAAGGAGGCTTCCTGAGCCTCTTGAAAGGAGGCTTCTGAGCCTCTTGAAAGGAGGCTTCTGAGCCTCTTGAAAGGAGGCTCTGAGCCTCTTGAAAGGAGGCTTCTGAGCCTCTTGAAAGGAGGCTTCTGAGCCTCTTGAAAGGAGGCTTCTGAGCCTCTTGAAAGGAGGCTTCCTGAGCCTCTTGAAAGGAGGCTTCCTGAGCCTCTTGAAAGGAGGCTTCCGGGCCTCTTGAAAGGAGGCTTCTGAGCCTCTTGAAAGGAGGCTTCTGAGCCTCTTGAAAGGAGGCTTCTGAGCCTCTTGAAAGGAGGCTCTGAGCCTCTTGAAAGGAGGCTTCCGAGCCTCTTGAAAGGAGGCTCTGAGCCTCTTGAAAGGAGGCTTCTGAGCCTCTTGAAAGGAGGCTTCTGGAGCCTCTTGAAAGGAGGCTTCTGAGCCTCTTGAAAGGAGGCTTCTGAGCCTCTTGAAAGGAGGCTTCCGAGCCTCTTGAAAGGAGGCTTCGAGCTCTTGAAAGGAGGCTTCCTGAGCCTCTTGAAAGGAGGCTTCTGAGCTCTTGAAAGGAGGCTTCCTGAGCCTCTTGAAAGGAGGCTCTGAGCCTCTTGAAAGGAGGCTTCTGAGCCTCTTGAAAGGAGGCTTCTGAGCCTCTTGAAAGGAGGCCTGAGCCTCTTGAAAGGAGGCTTCTGAGCCTCTTGAAGGAGGCTTCCGAGCCTCTTGAAAGGAGGCTTCCTGAGCCTCTCTTGAAAGGAGGCTTCCTGAGCCTCTTGAAAGGAGGCTTCCGAGCCTCTTGAAAGGAGGCTTGAGCCTCTTGAAAGGAGGCTTCTGAGCCTCTTGAAAGGAGGCTTCTGAGCTCTTGAAAGGAGGCTTGAGCCTCTTGAAAGGAGGCTTCTGAGCCTCTTGAAAGGAGGCCTGAGCCTCTTGAAAGGAGGCTTCTGAGCCTCTTGAAAGGAGGCTTCCGAGCCTCTTGAAAGGAGGCCTGAGCCTCTTGAAAGGAGGCTTCCGAGCCTCTTGAAAGGAGGCTTCCTGAGCCTCTTGAAAGGAGGCTTCCGAGCCTCTTGAAAAAAGGCTTCAGAGCCTCTTGAAAGGAGGCTTCCGAGGCTCTTGAAAAATGGCTTCTGAACTTGCTGAAAGGCGGCTTTCGAGTCTCTTGAAAGGAGAATTCCAAGCTGCTTGAAAGGAGGCTTGAGCTTCTTGAAAGAGGCTTCTGAGCCTCTTGAAAGGAGGCTTCCGAGCCTCTTGAAATGAGGCTTGAGCCTCTTGAAAGGAGGCTTCTGAGCCTCTTGAAAGGAGGCTTCCTGAGCCTCTTGAAAGGAGGCTTCTGAGGCCTCTTGAAAGGAGGCTTGAGCCTCTTGAAAGGAGGCTTCTGAGCCTCTTGAAGGAGGCTTCTGAGCCTCTTGAAAGGAGGTTTCTGAGCGTCTGGAAAGGAGGTTTCTGAGCCTTTTGAAAGGAGGCTTATGTGTCTCTTGAAAGGAGGCTTCCGGGCCTCTTGAAAGGAGGCTTCCGAGCCTCTTGAAAGGAGGCTTCCAGAGCCTCTTGAAAGAAGGCTTCTGAGCCTCTTGAAAGGAGGCTTCCAGCCTCTTGAAAGGAGGCTTCCGAGCCTCTTGAAAGGAGGCCTGAGCCTCTTGAAAGGAGGCTTCCTGAGCCTCTTGAAAGGAGGCTTCCGAGTCTCTTGAAAGGAGGCTTCCGAGCCTCTTGAAAGGAGGCTTTCGAGCCTCTTGAAAAGAGGCTTTCAAGCCTCTTGAAAGGAGGCTTCCGAGCCTCTTGAAAGGAGGCTTTCGAGCCTCTTGAAAGGAGGCTTTCGAGCCTCTTGAAAGGAGGCTTCCGAGCCTCTTGAAAGGAGGCTTCCGAGCCTCTTGAAAGGAGGCTTCCGAACCTCTTGAAAGGAGGCTCCCGAGTCTCTTGAAAGGAGGCTTCCAAGTCTCTTGAAAGGAGGCTTCCAAGTCTCTTGAAAGGAGGCTTCCAAGTCTCTTGAAAGGAGGCTTCCAAGTCTCTTGAAAGGAGGCTTCCAAGTCTCTTGAAAGGAGGCTTCCGAGCCTCTTGAAAGGAGGCTTCCGAAGCCTATAAAAGGAGGCTTCTGAGCCTCTAGAAAGGAGGCTTCCGGGCCTCTTGGAAGAAGGATTCCCAGCTGTTTGAAAGAAGGCTTCCGGGCCTCTTGAGAGGAGGTTTCCGGGCTTCTTGAATGGAGGCTTCCGAACCACTCGAAAAGAGGTTTCCGAGCATCTTGAAATCAAAAAAAAATATACATATAGCAAAACTTTATCAATAAGTTTTGATTAAAATTGTATTATATCCGCCATTATGCATTTTTCTCCGAGGTACCCCCTGGGCCCAGTGAAGGTACCCCCAGGGGTACATGTACCCCAGGTTGAAAACCGCTGCCTTAGGGCATTGTCATTGCATGAGGTATCCTTTAATTTTTTTTTCGGGAAATTCATACTTTTGCCGGAATTGTAACGGAAATATACGATTCAAAATAGTTATTCGCATTTTTTTCACTTAACTATAATCCAAACATTTATTTGAACTGTTCGTTATTCAGAGAAATTCCTCTATTTAATAATTAAATTTATTGTCAGACTTTCACTTAATTTTCAAGAGTTTTTGTATTTAGACAAAGCTGCTGAAATTTGGAAAGTATGTAATTGTCGATCATTATTTGGCGATTTTGACAAGAAAAAAAGAAATGTTTAAAAACAAAAACTAATCAGGTAGAATATTCATAATTCGTTTGAAACATAAATTTAAATTTCTAGAACTCGTGGATTGATTTCGAATCAAAATATTATAATTCGTACAGCTATTATCAGACTGAATACTCGAAAGCAGGACAATTCACTGGCTAGCACTGTAAATCTTGAGAAGGGATCCTCCTGCACCTTGAGAAGGGATCCATTGAATTTATATTAAACCGATCTTACTTTATTTACTGCGATTTGCAGTTTAAGCACAGTCACTATGATACAATTATGGTCAACACGCAAACATATGACACCAGAAACTTTGTGTTTACTGGGTGTCGATTTGTGTTTTAATTCCAAAGCCTACTTTTCACTTAAATGACCAAAAAGTTTGCTGTCAAAGTGTCAAGTATTTGAGTAGAAATAGATAAATAATTTATCAACTAATTAGTTCAAACACCCTTTGTTATACACGTATAGATATCTTATAAGGTGGATGGGTTTAATTATTGTACGCATTTCGTTACCTCACGGTACTTTTCCCATTTCACACTGAAGCAGTGATGAGCCCCGCACAATGGATGCGGACGGTAGTTCCTTTTAGAAGAAGACACTGTGAATTATTCAACAAGCTCATTGTGCAACTGTATCACAACTAACACAGATTGGAAATCAAGGATTTTTCAACACTTTCTTGAAGTTCAATACAATATCCTCCATTATGTATTTTTGTCTCAGGTACCCGCCCTTTTTTTATAGAAGGTAACGGAAATCTGCTATCAGACACCTGTGGAGGCGTAGACACCAGGTAGTGTGGGGATGGGATCACTACTCCCGACCCACTAAAACCAACTCCTTCTTCTCCAGTCACACCTCCGGCCCGCAATTAAGCAATACATCAGGGGTGCGACTATTTGAGCATTGCGCTCTCTCCTTGACGCCTCAACTCTCCTTAACGTCCCATGCACCACCTGTGCACAACGTCACACTGGCATCAAATGTGCCCCAACACTCACCTGCCTGTGCTACGGAAATAACAGCAAGGAAACTGCAGATACCTTGCAGGAGGCACCTCTTGATGATATCCCACAACACAGACAGTACTCATTCAGTGTGGTATCCACTCCGTCCTGCAACAGGGTGGTACCACCTGTCTGCCAAGCCGGAGGCAACCCTAGGGCAGTGAATCCTATGCCAGTCTTACTTCGGCTACGAGGCAGACCAATCACCCATCAGCACAGGCAGCGATACCTCGGCACCAGTCAGGAGGTAAAGGTATCTTACAGGAGATACCCCAGTCTGGTGCTTTGCTGTCCAGTTTGACCTCACTCAATGTAGTGGTTCTCTAGTCCTGCACTAGAGAACCCTACTTGTTCACCCATCCAGAGAGGATGTGTACATGGCAGGTACCCTGGTTGCTAAGCACCTTACCATGACAGCAATCCCCCGTTGTGGGTAGACCACTCATTCTACTGCCGAAGCAGTCCGCTCACTTCCCTGTTAAGCAGGGACCCTAACTGCGGGTGTGCGGGTACCACCCACTGCCACCCTACTGCCTAAGTAGCCACTCGATCAACTATCCTTACCGTGTAAGACTTACTTGTGTGCTCACCCTTACATTCGAACTCACTCCGTGAGGATATTACCCCCATTCTCCTTGAAAGTAATACCCTCATCTCCCTTGCACTTGCACCACTTGTGCACCACTTGGGGGTGTACAGGTACCACCCGCTGTCACCCACTTGCCGCCGAAGCAGCCCTCACTCTGTGGAACCTCCACAGGCTCCGTTAACTACCTGGCTAATTATTTCACCCCCCAGGTCATTCATCTCCTCGGCACGGGTCGCCTGACTCCTTGGGATTCGGGGTTAGGGGCTTGTATTTTTTAAGCGGCACACGGTCGCTTGATAGGGTCTGCTTGCGAATACTTGTGGTTTTTGGGAGGGAATTAACAGAGCCCCCTGTTAACCCCACCACCTCCTAGGCAGAACCCCCTGACTCGCAGACAGCTGGGGAGGGGTCGTCAAGCCCTTGGACATGGTCCCTGCTGCCCCTCAGGTACCCCCCTGAGACCAGCGAAAGAACCCCCAGGGGTACATGTACCCCAGGTTGAGAACTGCTGTTCTAAAGTACAAAAGTCAAACATGTCGAAACCAATTACAGTGAAATTTCCCTTGCTTGATATTGAAGGGACCATCGAGTTAGAGAGGTATCGAGATAGGGAACACATTTAAAAAATTTCTCCCAAATATCATAACTTTTCACAGCGTGTAGAAATATGGTTTAAGGTAATTTGGCCAAAAGGGTCATTACTTGAAGAAAGGGTCATTTTTAGAAGAAAGGGTCATTTGGCAGAATGGAATTCGGCAAAATAGTTAAAATTGTTTCCTCAATATGTGAAGGAAGACGTGTGATTTTCGAAGTGAACAGTTAAAAGTGAGAACTGAGAAGTGAGAAATGAGATGTTAGAAATAAGTACAGGGTAGTAGTGAGTAGTGGGAAGTGAAAAATGAGAAGTGAGATGCGATAGTTGCGAAGAGAAAAGTAAGAAGTGAGTAGTGAGGAAAACAGAAGCAAGATGTGAGAAATGAGTGATAATAATTGTGATGTGACAAGCGACATGGTGAGATATAAAACTAAAAGAAGAAAAAAGAAGGAAGGAGGAAGAAGTATGAAGAAATAAAGACGACGGAAGAAGAAAGAAGAAGAAAGAAGGATGAAGGAAGAAAGAAGAAAGAAGATGGAAAAATGGAAGAAGGAAAAAGGACGAATAAATCTGAATAAATAAGGAAGTTATAAGGCGAAAGAAGGAATAAGAAAGATAGAAGAAGAAAGAATGATAAAAACGGAAGAAAATGAAAGAAAGAGGATAAAAAAGAAGAATAAATAATTTTGACGGAAAAGGAAGAAGGAAAAAAGGGAGAGGGAATGAGGAAAAAGAAAGAAGGAAATAAGGAGTGAGATATAATAGTTGCGAAGATAGAAGTAAGAATTGAGTAGTGAGGAAAATAGAAGCAAGATTTAAGAAGTGAGGGACACGTTGAGGAGTAAAAAGTGAGTGGTAAGATATAAAACTGAAAGAAGAAGAAAAGAGGAAGAGGTAGAAAAAGAAGAAAGAAGGATGAAGGAAAAAAAGAAGATGAAAGAAAACAAAGGAAGAAGGAAAAAGGTTGAATAAATAAGGAAGTTAGAATGCGAAAGAAAGAATGAGGAAGATAGAAGAATAAACAATGATAAAAGCGGAAAGGAAGAAGAAAAAAGAAGAAGGAAGAGGGAATGAAGAAAATGAATGAAGGAAATAGGTAAAGGTAGAAAAAATAAGAAGGAAAACGGTAGCAAAAAGAGCTTTGAACAAATTTGGAAAAATAAATATTTATTTTCTCAATTTTCAATTTGGCCGAATGGCAACATTTCATCAGTCACATCCGACTTCTTACTCTTCAGTCCACTTACTTATCACTTCTTAATCCTCACTTATCACCTCTCACTTCATACTGCTAAATACTCACTTCTCACTTTGCACTTTTCACTACCCGCATCTCACTACTCACTTCTCAATCCTGAACTTCCACTTCTCACCTGGTACCTTCACTTCTCACTTCTTTCCAACTAGGAAAGAAGGAGAAAAATAGAAGAAAGTGGAAGTAAGTAGAAGGAAGAGGGAAGAAAGGAGGAAAAATAAAGGAACAAGAAATGGAAAAAGAAGACAGTAGAAGGAAAAATAATAAGAAAGAGGAATGCTCACTTAGCACTTCTCACTTTTCAATTATCACTTCTTTCTTCTAACTTCTTACTTTTCACTACTTCACTTCTCACTCCTTCTACTTACTTCTCACTTCTCAGTTGACAATCACCAGCGACAGACAGCAGACGTGTGTTTCTTTTCTCTTCTATATTTCGAAGTGCTATATTACAATGGGAGTTGAACGCAAAAACACTCTTGTGGTAGATCTTAGTTTGCTTCCCGTACAACTGGAGGCGACACGTTTTTGTGTGAAGACGTAAAACTGCAACTAAAAGGTAACCGCTATACAGTTCCATAATATACGGAACTGCGTTTTAGTAGATTTGACTAGTGCTGAATTGGCGTCACAATATCCCTGATCAGGAATCCATAACAAAATTATAACTCAATTCTATCAATGGTTGTTATTTAAAACAACGTGTGTTATAATTAAATAATTCGAAAAAAAATGTGTCTTCGGCCAGTTTATTTCATATCAAAATTATAACAACATTAGATATGTTTATTTACACAAAATAATTGCCTACATTTTTTGATATTGGAAAAAAGCGGAGGTAATCACCTTCAGTATAACTTGAATCAATTTTCGATGTTTATAGCTAGTACAAAGTTAATTGCCTACATTATGGATGGAAATCCGGCGTTGTAGCGTACCACATTTTTATACGTGATGTAGGCAATTACCATGAAAGTAGATTTTTGTACCTCATAATCATATCAACGGTTGTTATAATGTTGAAATGAAGGTAACAACCTCTGATATAATTTTGTTACGGCTAGAGGGAATTTTGATATAATTTTTGTTATTTTAACAACTAACCAGCCAATTTTATAACACATTTTGTTATATTATTTTTCTGAAATAAATAACTCCCCTTGTTATAATTTTGTTATGCCTTCTTGATCGGGTCAGGCCAGAAACCATTTGAAGCACATCATCTTGCACGAAGGGAAAGGCTCTAAAATTCCAATCTATGTACACCCAGGTTTTTTTTTACACGGTTTGGTTTTGGTCGTTTAAGACCTTCAGGGTCAAATGGTGCTGCTATCACTGTGCGGATACACGATCTGTATACAGACATCCCGCATACTACGGTAAAGAAGTACATGGAGGATCGCTATGGTGTAGTGCTGTCCGTTTCAGGCCCAAATTTTTCCAAGCTGATTTGTAATGGAGAAATGACGAAACAAATTGAAAAATATTTTTTTAGGGATGTGCTAGATCATCCAAACTATCCTTGCGTCCAGAACTTGCCACCTACAGTTACCATACTAGCTTTATCAGTCACTCTCAGCTTCGATATGTATTCAACCACATCCATAACATATCCGTGAAGATCAAGGAACATAGTAAAATAGTTTTGGGATATCCTGAGTCATTCAAACCATCCTTGAGTTCAGAACATGTGATCTACAGCCACGACACTAGCCTGTTCCTTCCCTCCAAGATTGGATATGTATTCATACATATCCATAACATATCCCTGAAGATCAAAAGACATAGAAGGATGGTTTTGAGGTATCCTAGGTCATCCAAACCTTCCTTGAGTTCAGAACTTGCGATCTACAGCCACGGCACTAGTTTGTTCCTTCCCTCCAAGCTTGGATATGTATTCAACCATATCCATAACATATACCTGAAGATCAAAAGACATAGTAAGATGGTATGGGTATATCCTGGGTCATCCAAAACGTGCTTGAGTTCAGAACTTGCTATCTACAGCCACGACACTAGCCTGTTTCTTTCTCTCGGGCTTGGATATGTATTCAATCATATCCATAACATATCCCTGAAGATCAAAAGACATAGTAGGATGGTTTGAGGATATCCTGGGATATCCAAAATGTCTGTACAGCCACAACACAAGCTTTTTTTCGTCACTCCAAGCTTGCATGGGCATTCAACCATGTCCAAGACATATTCCAGAAGATCAAGAGACATGTTGAGATGATTTTGAGATATCCTGGGTCATCCAAACCGTCATTGAGCCCACAACTTGTGATCTACAGCCATGACACTTGCTTTTTCGTCAATCCAAGCTTGGATATGTATTCGACCATATCCATAACATATTCCATGGTGAGATAGTTTTGGGATATCCTGGGTCATCCGAACTAACCCTGAGTCCAGAACTTGAGATCTACAGCCAAGAAACAAGCTTTCTGGGTCACTCCAAGCTTGGTGATGTATTCAATCATGTCCATAACATATACCTGAAGAACAAGAGACATAGTGAGATGGTTTTGGGAAATCCTGGGTCATCCAAACCATTCTTGAGTCCAGAACTTGCGATATATAGACATTTGCTTTTTTCGTCACTCCAAGCTTGGATATGCATATGCACCGTGTCCATATCACATTTCTGAACATCAAAAGAGATGGTCAGATGGTTTTGGGATATCCTGAGTCATCTAAAGCGTCCGTAAAGTTCTGAGATTGCGATCTACAACAATTGTAATAATAACATACATATAGCAGCGCTGGGAAAAGATTTCTTAGCAACTGTAGATTCAAAAACTTGAGTAGTGGAAAAAGCCATGGCTACAACTGTTGACTGCATCTCAAGGATAGTTTGTATGACTCAGAACATTTATACTATCTGCCGATCCATTTTATACTTCTAGGAGATGTAACGGATGTGGTTGAACTCGTATCAAAATATTGTGTAAGGATAAAGCTACTGTCATAAATAATGTTCCCAAGTCACGAACACATGAACAGTTAGGATTACTCAGAATATCTCAGATCAATCTAGCGATTTTTCCAATAGATGTGATGAACAGATTTGAACGTAAATCAAGACATTGAATGGCAAAAAGCGCACATGCACATTGTAGCCATGAGAACTGAAAAAAGACAAAATGACTTTCATGTAGTTGTAGATCGTCAGTCCCAAACTCAAGGACAGTTTGGATTACCCAGAATGCATCTGCAAGATGCATCTCACCAAACCAATTCCCTGCTATATAGAGCTGGAGGGTCAATTGAGCTTGGTAACTTATGAAAATCAGGTTAAAAGTTGCCGCTACTGCCATAAAGAGGCACATCCGAAGAAGAAGAAGTGCTCCAAGTTGTCAGAAGTAGCTAGTGCAACACAGCCAACATTGTTCACTATGAATGACTTTCCTAGTCTAATTGGAACATAATACCAACGTTGCTTCTGATTTAGCAACAAAGGTACCCAACCTGGAATCGCGCACTTCTACTGCTCCAGTATTAACAACAGCCAATCAAGAGCGTGTGGATGAAAAGACAAATTCATGATTCATTTTTCACTTCTCACTTATCGCTGCTCACTTCTCACTTATTACTTAGCACTTCTCAATTCCCACTTCTCGCTTATTACTTTTCACTCCTCACTTCTTACTTCATAATTCCCACTTTCCACTTCTAACTTTCCTCTTCTCGCTTTTCACTTCTCACTTTTCGCTTTTCTTTACTCTCTCTCCACTTCTCATTTCGCAATGTTCACTGCAAAATTCTCACTCCAACTTCTCACTTCTCATTACTCATTTTTCACTACTCACTATTTAAGTTTAATTTCAACATTTCGGCCAAACTGCATTCAGCTAAATTGCCTGAGACCGTGTATATCGTGCATGCGAACTGTTTCTGACAACATCGAGTTAGCGAGGTGAAAATGCATTGGAAAATTACTTCGACTTTGAAAGAAATTTGAATTTCATCGAGTAAGGCAAAATATCGTGTTACAGAACATCGAGTTAGGGAGAGTTCACTGTAATTGCAAAAGGTACAGGATTTGTCGGCAATGATTTTGATCGACAGCACCACGGTATATAAGAGCGAAAACAAAGAGGAACAAAAAATTACTCATTTTACAAAAAAAAATAGGTAGAAAAGACCATTTGGGCAGCACCCCCTATTCCCGTCAGCAAAGTTCATTACTCGAGCGCATTACAACCGAATTACTTGTTTTTAAGTACATGGTTAGTTTCTGTCGATATCTAGTGATGTACAAACAATCAAGCCATTTGGTTGTAACGCGGCCGAGTTAGTAACGTTGCGGACGGCAATAGGGGGTGCTGCCCAAAAGGTCCTGCTCCCTACCTAATTTTAATAATTTTCGAAATCGGAAACCGTCTAACGGAGGTATTGAGCGGTGGAGGGTTAAATCTAGGATGGTTAAATGATTGTTCAGATTTGACTTCTACAGTACATATTGTTATACAAACATTCAATGATAAGTAAGTTGTCATCGTCGAAAAACAAATTCTGATAAGATGATTTTTATTTTTCTACTTACAGGTAATACCAAGGGGAAACAAATCTACATGACAGGCGTTCGGTTTTACATTCCATACTGGAGATCACGTAAGCTGCACAGAAACTACAGGATTTACGAATATAAACTATTGAATATTTCAACAAGTAACCATAACTAACGCGCCAAGTCAAATCGAACACTCATTTGAAATCTTTCATAGCTATCTTTTTTTTAGGTTTGGAACAGGAATTAAAGGTTTTTTTTTCACATCTATTATGCTTGCTTCTATTGAATGCAAAAAAAAATAAATTCTAGAGCATCCAAATGAATATTTCAATATCATTTTTTGCGTTCTAGCATTGTAAATTTTTTCAATGCATACACTGTAACAAATATTCAAGCGATTATCTTTTTCGATAACATACACATTTGAAAGCTGATAAGCGCCAACGGACGATTCGTGCCAAATTCTCACCCACAAAAACCACCAAACTCAAAGACAATCCAGCAAGCAAGGCCATCCAAGCCGGTAGCATATCCTCCAAGTGCAGCAAATCATAAACCGGTCTAGCTCCCGAGCTTGATCGGTAGGCGACATGTCTACGCCATATCTTAGCAAACAGTTGACCATACTCATCGGTGCGCCATTTCGACAGGAGACCTGCCTCAAAAAATACCCGCTGAGTGTGTGCGAATATTTCTATCAAAGCGTCTCGCATTGGAGTAACATAGGCGCAAACAATCATGTGGTCTATTTCCTTCAGTATGTGATACTTGGGTCGGGCTTTGATGAAGTCGTAATTAACAGGAATTCCCAGGACTTTCTGTATTTGCGGGCCAAATCCATAGTAAGCACATTCACCATCTAAATTCGTTTGAGCCACAGTATCATTCGAAATGTCCACCAGGGTATTTGGAAACCGAGCATTACTGAAAAGATAGGGATTCATGACTTTGCTGGCTTTTATTTTCAATCCTGCATCAATGAGGTCGGATATTGTACGTAATTCACCCACTGAAGGTTTTTCAATCATGAACGAAATAATTCGAGATTCATATGCGTTGGACATAAGAAAGAAGAATATAATCGATGCGAGAAGCAGCATACGCTCTTTTGTGCATGCTCGATGCAAGTTGTACCGTTCAAACCCACAGATTGCGAGCAGGATCGGATCATTTCTGATAAACGTTGGAAAAGCAATGGTCGTGAATTCCAGAAATAGCATAAAAATCACCAAAAGAGTCCATGCTTGCCAGGACATCGGCCGGACAAATATTTCCAGTACATTGAGACTTCTGCTGTTGGGTACTGCTATTACGGCTGTTGATGGAATCACCTCCCAAAGAGCACGATAATTATATGGTCTAAGCGACGTTAGGAACCAACACTCGAATACAACTTTAATTTTCTTCTGAGTTCCACATCTCGTGTAACAAGTGGTATCAGGCATATAACAAAGACATTGGGATAACTCCGCTGTTGCATTGATGTATCTGGCAGTTCCACTTATCCAGTTGGCTATAACATCACCGGGTAGGTATTTCACCCCGTACTTAAAAGATCGCCCTTGCATATCAAGAAGAACATTTTGAAACAGACTGCTAGGTTCGATGTAGTCCTCAGCGCTTGATACGACACCGTCAAGGCCCATTCTAACAAATTTAAAATATTCTGATTCTAGGAACACGACTTGAGAGAACTGTGTGACGGACATCATCAAAGAGATAAGATCCCATGCAATGTACTTTGAGTAGAGAATCAAAATTCTTGTGTTGGGATTGATCACGACAACAAATGGCACACAGTGCATCCACATATGTCGAAGGTTTTGCACGTCCAGTTTCATCAGCAGTAATGATGGTGACAGTGGCAAACCACAACCGAAGGCTATAGGGAATGATCTGTCGACGACATATTTGCTGACATCTTCTAGACGGGGGGACTTCAGCAAATCGTCGTAACCGGTATCGTAGGGGTTCCCGTCACTGATGTCCAGAAAAATGCAATCGAAACGGCCGGTACTTTGCCGCGAGAGGTGTTCGATCACTGTTAGAGTATAGTTTATCGCTTCACGGGATATGACTAAACACTGACAAAAATTGGTTTGGAAAACCAAAATCAAAGTTATCAGAATAAGCATAACTGTGGAAGTGGGATCTATTGGAATAGATGGTTTTGTTTTGTGAGTGAATATGTTCATCAAAAATTGATCATTTGGAAAGGCAATGCCATCGGTTGAATTTGCAATTAGTGGATTAAAATATGTGGCACTCACGCAAATGAAATTAAATGTGATATAATGTTGCTTTGAGAATCTGGAAACGATAAGTCCACAGCAAGTGATTTCCAACTGTAATATGGATTTAGTTATTGGCTCAGCCCAGTTTGATTTGTTGACGTAAACTATGACTCTGAATTAAATGAAAAATTTAAATTTTTCGCGTTCCCGTTTTCGTGGTGGCAGTATGGGAGATGGCGTGGGAGATTCGGTGACCGACCCGGTCGCTGACAAAGAAGCGCACCACAATTGGAGGTGAGGGAAGCCCCTCCCAATATCTTCTGTCAAGCAACGTCTAATCGACATTCCAAATGGATGAAGGGGGGAATTTGCCGGGAGAGAAGTGCAAGAAGCAGCAACCGGTGGTGCATTCAGCGGAAATAGAAGTAATTACGAAGGGATTGAAATGTACTTTTCGGCTCTGCACGAGGGCATGAAAGTGACAAAAATAAGAACCACCATCAAGCCGTCGTGGAGTTTCTCGAAGTTCACAAGTATGAGTACTATACTCATGGTCACCTTTGCACAAACCCGCTCGAGGGTTAGCTGCGGTGACTTCACGACATGAAGGAGGGGGAGGTTAGAGCTGAAATCGAAATTTGCGGCCTGAAACCGGTTTTGGTTCTGGTTGATCCTTCCTTCAACAAGCCTAGGCTGACTATACGTACCGTGTTTAACGGGACAGTCCAGTTTTTTAGACCTTATTGTGCTGATCCGTCGTAAACTAAAAAATCCTCAATTTGTCCCGTTTTTTCATTGATTCTTCCAAAGAGCTCCAAAATATTGGCAGCACTGGCAGCACTGTTTCTGGTAGCTGATGTCGCTGATTTAACTTCGCTATATTTTTGCATAATTAAATGTGACATTCTTTCATTTTATTAATAATCTATGTTGATTAGTGATCATTAGTACATACTACAGTATAACCTACTCGATTGAGCTTAGGCTGCTGAGGTATATAGACGTTAATTAGTGTTTTAATTTGTTCATGTGTATATCGAGTGCTCTAGCCATCTTAATGTGACTTCGAAATGATAATGTATAGATTGTATTAGTTGTATTGATAAACTGTGGTCCCAACCACGATCTGTTCATCTAGTGGTAGTGTTTCGGTTCCGTGAGTGAAAGCGCATGAGTTTAGTTATCTTCTGTCGATCTAGTACATCCTTTAGTAGCACACTATAGTGGTTTCGCTTGTTTACGGCAAAAGGGCCACCGTCGCCGCATACAACTATATTCCAATAGTCGGTCTGTGTGCAAGTGGTCGCAGTTTTGCAGAATTTAGCGAAGTTGGGAGGAATGATTTAGCAAATCTAGTACACCTTTCAGTAGCACACGACTGTGGTTTCGTTTGTCTATGGCAAGGGCCGTCATCGTTACATACGACTATTCAAACCATAGTCCGTAAGCACTTGAATGGTCGCAGTTTAATTACTGCAGAATTTGGCGAAATAGGAAGAACGATCTGAAAGAAAACTGGTTCTGGATGCAAGTAAATTCGTGGGATCCTTGCCGCTCTGACCGAATAAGAGAGTGTTGAAGACAGCTGCTTATCATATCTTGATGAAAAATTGTTGTAACGATAAATGTTTTTTTTTTCATGGTTGCATTAAAGAGGCAGAGCTGCTACTTTTAACTTGTTTCCTTCTTTTGTTGTTGTTCGCATAACCTTTCTACCTATATAATGCAGCCCTCGCCCAATTTGTGTGTTATTATTGGTGTATGTATTATTTATTAATTTCTTTTTTAAAGTGTATACTATAGCTATAAATTGTTTATTTATTTATTTATTTTTAATTCGTTCGTTTCAAGAGCCAAGCATGTCGGAAGAGTTGAGCAATGATGTTATGTTTTGTGTAGAATGCAAAAAGAAGGAAAATGACCCCAATAATCTTGTTACGTGTTTATATTGTTTTGTAATGCTCACTACAAGTGCCGTAATATTTTTGGCAACGCAGTTCATAAGTAAAATCAAGAAGACCATGTATTTTTGTTCACAAAAATGTTCTGAAATCTACAAAAAAAAATATTGAAATGCAAAACACAAAAACTACAATGATGCATAAGCTTAATTGTGAACTTAGAACAACCATGACTACTGTTGTGCACGCTTAAAGTCAAGTACAAAAATATGTAAGTCATTTTAAGCGTGTGCTTTCCCGTTCTCTTCACCGGCGGTATCTCCGGCTACGCGATTCTTCACGCTTAAAATGACTTACATATTTTTGTGTTCCGTTCACACAAAACGGGCCTCTCCTGGAACAACTCATATTATGAGTAATTACAATGTTACTCATTTTTGTGTAACTGATGGCCGATGATTTTCGGTGAGTTCATTTTACACAGCGAGAGAGCAGTCGGAAATCGAACCTAACCTCAATTGTTAATGTTAAAGTAAGCCAACTTTTCCATACTTATTCGGAGGCTTCTCCAATCGTTTTGATCAACAAAACAAAGTGCGATGATTGTATTCGCACTTTTTTTTTGTTTCGCCATCAAAACAAAAGGAAAACCTCCGAAAAAGTACGATTTCTTGCAGCACATTCTGCACACGTTCGCCATCATAGCGACCCGAAGGGACTTTGACAGTTCGAGGCAAACTCACTTACACATATCATGCACATGTGAGACAGTACACAGCGACTGCTTATGTTTCACACAAAATTTTCACTCATAGTGAGAGTTGGCCAAGGCGTCGCCGGGATGTGTGAAAGCTATTCATGCGATGTGTACTTGACTTTAAGCGTGTACTCCGACAAACTTCTCCTGCAAACTCACTCTCGATTCTCACATACGGTGAGCTTCACACGGAAGCCGTTCTCAATGGGCTACTGACGTACTCACAAAACAAATTGTTGTGCCTCTAATCGAGTCACATGCACGCTTAAAATGACTTACATATTTTTGTGTTCCGTTCACACAAAACGGGCCTCTCCTGGAACAACTCATATTATGAGTAATTACGATGTTACTCATTTTTGTGTAACCGATGGCCGATGATTTTCGGTGAGTTCATTTTACACAGCGAGAGAGCAGTCGGAAATCGAACCTAACCTCAATTGTTAATGTTAAAGTAAGCCAACTTTTCCATACTTATTCGGAGGCTTCTCCAATCGTTTCGATCAACAAAACAAAGTGCGATGATTGTATTCGCACTTTTTTTTTGTTTCGCCATCAAAACAAAAGGAAAAACCTCCGAAAAAGTACGATTTCTTGCAGCACATTCTGCACACGTTCGCCATCATAGCGACCCGAAGGGACTTTGACAGTTCGAGGCAAACTCACTTACACATATCATGCACATGTGAGACAGTACACAGCGACTGCTTATGTTTCACACAAAATTTTCACTCATAGTGAGAGTTGGCCAAGGCGTTGCTGTGATGTGTAAAAGCTATTCATGCGATGTGTACTTGACTTTAAGCGTGTGGCCATGGACGACACAAACAATTACGCATGCATATTACTCACGGTTTTTCGACTAGCTAGTCAGGAGCGGACCTACGGATGGGGCCGGAGCTACTTTAAGCACTACTCTGGGCCAGAAACTCACGGCGACGGACGGCGTATTGCGTCGATGTGGTGGTCACTCACTCCCTCCGGTGCGCGGGCTTACGCATGGGCGCGGTACAAGCGTCCGTCCTGGCGCGCAAAGCAAAGTGTTGAGGCGCCGTCGGCACTTGCTAGACGATGACGACGACGACAACGGCGATCTGCTGCTATGCGGTTGGAGGTTGGAATTTGATTGCTGTGGTTTCGGTGGTTTGGCTTCGCCTGCCAAAGGTGCGATTTTGGGTGTTCGCAACCTTCTCCGGCCAAGTGTACCCCGGGAATCTTTGTAGCCGATGCGTGGGGTCAAAAACGGTCGTAATGGATTGGTGTAGTGTGTCGGCTACCTTTGCTGCCACGGACCTAATTAACGTTTACATTAGCACATACGCACGCGGTTTGAGGCACATCTTATATATTCAAAGTACACAAATTTACCTTTCTGAACAGAAATCTACGCACACTGAATCTCACAGGATTAACGACACTGAGCTTTAAACAAACTTATGCTCGACTAGAGGGAAACAAAGAACGTATATTAGCTAACAACCTACTAAAAAACTATGTCACTTTTACCTTACAAAACACACTACGGCACGGAACAAAATTGACCGCTTTTGCCTCTTCCACGGAACGGAACAAAGTGAACGATTCTGAGTTGGGAAAATCCTCAGATACCGCGAAATTTTTAGACATTGTCTCCAGAGTTCGCGAAATTCAACGAAGTTGAAATTTGCGAACCCGAGCATCAAAAGAATTTATCCACGAAATCCCCCAAAATCGTGCATCTCATTCCCACAGACGATTCAAATTAGCCAGTAAGCTTGCTCGCTAAGAATCGTGCCAAGCGTGGAATGCCGGACAAGCCAAAGGTCAACGCAACTTCAAAAGACCGGCGTGCGGGTCGTTGGCCGCAAGCCACGCGCTACTTTTGGCGTCATGATACGCTATATGCTGGCCAAACCCCATGTGTTTCTTTGGTAGCTGACTGTAGGGAACTCATAAGACTCAATTCTTAGCGTAGGTAACTCAATGGCGTACTTCTTCTAGACTATTCTTGCGGTGACCCAACACAAAGATTTATTTTGAAAGACGCAACTATACATGCAAAGTTTTATAATTTAAATAAATAGCAAAATAAATATATTTACAAAGATAAACTAAACATTGAAATAAATAAATATGGCGTACTTGCTACAACATTCCCCACTAAAAGTACGAAAATTTGATTGGCATTTGAAAATGGAGATGAAAATTGCCAATCAAATTTTCGTAGGCCAAGCAAGACGGCATTGGATTAATAACTTTCGATTTTCGGGGTCATATAAGATCATCGTCAACCGAAGTCGACTCCTTCTCAATTTACAGCACAAGTTCCTATTGGTACTGGCTGCCACTGACCATCAGCGACGTGAGTCTCCGGTCTCCAGCAAAAATCTAGTCATTATCTCTCCGCTACGCACACTAATAGAAATATGAAAAGGGGTGCCCGAAAAATAGCTTGAAAGTCTGTGAAAAGCAAAAACAGAGTCTATGGAAGTTACTTGTTTTACAGTCTATGATGATAGATGACCTCATTCATACACATAAATTCTCAAAAATACAACATTTAAACGGCTTCAACTCTAGAGTCGTGCACAACTCTGAGCAAGCTAACATAAAATACTGAAACATTATTTTACACCAGGACTACGCCGATATACAAAATAACATTTACGAAACATTCACATACATGTGAACAAAACTAACAAGTCAGAATGGTTGCCTCTCACCTAGCACGTAGCGAGCAACGCGAGACACCAACTTTCTTGCCAAAACAGGGTCCGTTTCTATTTACGATTCGCTTGCACGGAGTCTTTCATCCGCAATATACGCTCACCATCATAGAAACTCAAATTGCTTCTTAAGAGTACTTTCTACGCCTAGAAATATCCGGCTATAAAGTACTCCAAGAAAAACACGCAAGACGCAATATATCAATCATTCACTCATCTCACGCACTCACTTACGCATCAGAATCCAACTCCAGTTGAACTCCGACACGCGCGCACTCATTCTCTCTTCAGACCGGTCTACCAAACATATAATGTCAACACTCAACATCAAAAGAGAACTGCGAAAACAGAAAGTGGACAAAAAAGTGCAACAAAACAGTTCGCGGACGGGAAAGCCATGCTTTTCCCAAAAGTTGGTGGAAATCTGCGATGGAGCGGCCAGCGATGGAAATCTTCAGGAGAGTGAACCTCTAGTTGTTCCAAACCTATCTGGTGTAAGTTGTTTTGTTTTTATATTTACAGGTAATCGGGAAAAACAAATCTGCGGTGAAATAGCGTCGGACAACATGGACGAAGGAAAGGAGATAAAGAGAAGAGACAACCACTAATAGAAACCTGTGTGGTTGAATGGACGGGACCAAATACGAATACTTGATAGACGAAGGAATTATGGATAACTGGACGGGACTAAAATATATTGCATCGGACTGGAAGACCAACACAAAGTACCAAGAACGGCACTATCTAAGGACTGAAGGACCAAAATGTAAACAAACGCGGGATACTACTTTATAAGGATTTTGACGAGGACTGTACTGGACTATTACGAATGAGGAAGGGACAAAATTGAGAAAAAAAAAACGGATTTACTTCAATCGACAAAACACGTTCCACCAAATTCCATTATGTCTGCTTCTCGAGTATCTACCTCAAGTTCAGCTCTAAACAAACTTATCCCGATCCGAATAATTTTTAACAATACCGCTGTGAAAGAAACGTTTTTGTCGAAAAAGAGAGATTTTGGAAAGCTGCTATCGACCTCCATTGATCAGTCGATGGTTTTTAATGGAAAGCCAACACGTCTGGCTATTCGGGATGAGTTAACCCCCTTCTCGTT
Source organism: Armigeres subalbatus (assembly GCF_024139115.2). Taxonomy (NCBI): domain Eukaryota; kingdom Metazoa; phylum Arthropoda; class Insecta; order Diptera; family Culicidae; genus Armigeres; species Armigeres subalbatus. The sequence goes on along the minus strand of NC_085139.1, from coordinate 17,727,815 downwards.
AGAACTGTTACATGAAATGAGGGAGCTGCAAAAAAAACTCAACTTGAAATATGTATGGGCTGGTAGAGATGGAGTGATATTAGTTAAGATAGATGAACGAACAATCAAAACCAATTGCCATTAGAAATCGAAGTGATGTCACCAGTTTTATGAATGAAACCAAACATAAAACCTCATCTAACACCGGATCGTTTGAACTCAAAACATCTGTTGAGTAATTTGTTTTGTCCGCAAATTGTTCATTACTGTTATTTAAATAAAGTGCTACGAATAATGGATAACATAAACAATTTTTCCCATGACAACTTGAACGATTTTAATGATTCAGTTTCTGTTATTGAATTCAACTTCCTGCGTATTTTTCAATGGAATGTTAGAGGGATAAACGATCTCTCAAAATTTGATACTGTTCTTGAAGTACTCGATCAATGTAAACTCTCAATTGATGTAATCATTATAGGTGAAACTTGGGTAAAAAGCGATAATATTGGATTGTATAACATTCCAGGCTTTACTGCTATATTTTCATGCCGAGGAACTTCAAGTGGTGGCTTAGTCATGTATATTAGGACAAATATTAAATTTTCTGTGGTGCGTAACTTTCATGTCGACGGATTCCATCATATCCACGTTGAGCTATCAATTAATGGACATTCACATAATGTGCATGGTTTTTACCGCCCTCCATCATTTGATGTAAACTATTTCATGAATGAATTAGAAAAATGTCTTGATAGTAACCGAAATCGTCCTTGTTTTTTTGTTGGTGACATCAACATACCTGTTAATGTCACAAATAACAATGTAGTTGTGAAATACAAATCTTTACTCGAATCCTATGGTTTTGCATGTACAAACACCATTCCCACTAGGCCAATCAGTTCGAACATCCTCGATCATTTTGTTTGCCGAATAGATGATATCATCAATATACGAAACGATACAATCATGAATGACGTAAGTGATCACTGTATGATACTTACATCGATTGAATTACACGAGCCAAGAGAAAGAATGACCCTAACCAAAACTATCGTGGACCATCGTAGGTTTGCCACTGATTTCAAAATATTCCTGGGAAATGTTGGTGAAATTGAAGATGTTAATACTTGTCTGTCCAACATAGTATCTACTTATAAGTCATTATTATTGAAACACTCAAAAACTATAACAAAAAATGTCTGTGTCAAAAATAATTATTGTCCATGGATGAGCTTCAATCTATGGCATTTAATAAAACTGAAAAATAACTATATAAAAAGAGTTAGGAGGCACCCCAATGATCAGAACATCAAAGGATTACTTAAGCATATATCCGTCAAAGTGACCACACTAAAAAAAACAATGCAAAAGAACATATTATGAAAACCTATTGAGTAATACTTCTCATTCGAAACTGTGGAAACATATAAACAACATTTTTGGTAAATCCACTAAACATAATACAATAACACTGGTCGAAAATGGTGTTAAAGTTGACAATAATCAACAAACCTGTGAAATATTCAACAATTATTTTTCGAACATAGGACAACAACTTGCTGATAGCATTAATGTCGATCCTGCTATGAATCCGTTAACAAACCTACAACACGTATCTAGCTCCATTTTTCTAAACCCAGCTTCAATTAACGAAGTTACATTGTTAATAAACAGTCTAGAACGAAATAAAAGTCCGGGTCCCGATGGAATTACTGTTGATGTTATTAAAAACAATTCAGAACAATTTTCTAGAATTTGAGCCGACTCGTTCAACAAAATCTTGGAATCTGGAACATATCCATCATGTTTAAAAATCTCTAGAATTGTATCTATATAAAGAGGGATATAGATTTAATGTTAACAACTATCGTCCCATTTCCACGCTTTCCATATTCAATAACATATTAGAAAAATTACTTTTGAACCGCATTTTAACGTTTTTGAATCAAAATAACGTGTTATACAATTACCAATACAGGTTTCGGCAAGGCAGCAGTACAGCCACGGCAGTCACTGAATTACTCGATGATATTATAAAAGGAATTGATTGTAAACAACTAGTTGGCGCACTATTCATGGACCTTCGTAAGGCGTTTGATACACTAAACCATACAATATTACTCAGGAAATTGGATAAATATGGTATTCGAGGCGTTGCAAATCGAGTTATAAAAAGTTATTTAGAAGATAGACTACAGTTTGTATCTATTGAGGATTCACAAAGTTCCTTAAACCCATCAAAGTTGGTGTACCGCAAGGTAGCAATATAGGCCCTCTTCTATTCCTCTTATATGTGAACGACATAAGCAGGCTTAAACTGAAAGGATTTCCGCGTCTCTTTGCTGACGATACTGCTTTATTCTACCCAAACCATGTTGCAAATACAATAGTAAATGACATGTCGGATGACTTGATCATTTTATCTAAATATTTCAAATCAAACCTTCTATCGTTAAACATATCCAAAACAAAATTCATGATTTTTCACTCTTTTCGTAAAAAGGTAGACCTACACAACCAAGTTTCGTTCAACTCTTGTTGCATAGAAAAAGTAAAAACATTCAAGTATTTAGGTTTAATTCTGGATTCCACATTATGTTGGAATGATCACATAAAATATGTTGAAAAAAAAGTTTCATCTCTCTGCGGAATACTACGTAGGGTTAGTTATTTCGTCTCACGTGATATTCTTTTAAAGTTCTATTTTGCTCATATTCACTCCATCATTAGCTACGTAATTCTAACTTGGGGTCATGCATCCAAATCATCGCTTAAAAAGCTCCAAACTCTACAAAACAGGTGTTTGAAAACTATATTTAATAAACCTTTCCTTTTCCCCACTTTGCTGCTTTATTCTGATACATTACATAATATACTTCCTATTCGCAGTATTTGCAAATTGCAAACGATCGTTTTTGTACATGACACGTTGCACAACTCGCGTTTCCACCATACCATTGATATGCCACCAGTTACTCACAGCTACAGTACAAGACGTGCTTATAACCTACAATTAAGTAGAGCAGCCACAACACTTGGTCAAAGGAGAATTTCAGTTATTGGTCCTAAGCTGTTCAACAATTTACCAGAGCAGTTGAAGCAAATCAACAATCTGTGAAAATTTTAAATCTCAGGTCAAACAGCTCATGAAATCAAATCTACACGACATTCTTGGTTAATTTATTTTTTTCACATCGGCTACCAGAAACATGATAATCTTTTTTTGTTTTTTTGTTTACAGTAATTTAATAATTCATTAAATATTTTTGTTTGTTATTAATACCCATAAAAATTATTAGTTTATTATTATTTGTTTAAAAATATATTTCTTTATTTCATTATTTTATCTTTTGGCTATATCAATCAATGTGTCCCTTAAACGGAACTTCATTCCACTGGGACATTACATAGATTCGCCTATTAGTATACATACTTGCTATAAATAATTATTTGATCTCAGCTTATAAATATAAATTTGTTATTTTTTTGTTGCACAGAATAAGCTGAGATAGTTGCGTCCATTACCAGGGAGCTCCTGGTGAGCTCTTTGGTGTGGGGGATAGTTGTGGGTTATTAAAAAAAAAAAAAAAATATTGCTTTTCCAGAGAAAACTTTCTTCTCTTTGGTTCAATTTTCAAACTACTGCTGGTACTACCTGCTGTCACTTCATATTTTTACTCTGCTGTTGGACATGGCATTCTACGATGACAACGCCAAATATCTGGTTGTTGTTCTTGTGTATTGAAGATTGTCAGGCTTGCGGTAGAACTTTGACAGCTGCGGTAGAACTGCTGTTCTGTGAAATTGTTCTGTAACATACCAACTGACATTTTTGCAATTCTGAGCTCAATCGAGCAATCAGTACAAATTCCCAGTTCGAATAACTACAATGTTATGAAAACTCATATGTGAATATGTACATTATGTGGAAGGGTCGTCGAGCGGTCGGGCCTGAGCTTGAAGACCGACTGGCAAATAGCTCACATAACCTCACTTGATCAGTACAGTTGCTGATGAAGAATGTGTGTAGCCGCCAAATACGCACGCTCCTCTAATGTGAACGTGTACTATACACATGTGGAAGTGTTGGCTTGAGAAATGGATTGCGAGTGATTCGACTTATGCGTCCAATTTGGGAATCTCGGGCTCATTCAGTAGCCGCTAGGTTGCGAAGGCCGACGGAGGTCTTTCGTAGCTTAGTTGGTTAAAGCACCAGTCTAGCGTACTGTAGGGTCGTGGGTCCGAGTCCCACCGAAGGGAAAGTGCTTACATCCAATACATTTTTCAAATCATTACCTTCCACATAATGGACATATTCACATATGAGTTTTCACAACATTGTAAATTAATGTCCAAGTCGGGTGGTTTAATCCCTGGAAATTATCCGGGGTATTCCGGATAATTAGAAAGATTTTCGTGAAATGGCTTATGTGTCCGGCACTGGGGGATCTCCCCCTAGGTGATTTTTTGTTGGGGAATCAGAACTGTTGAACCCTGTTTTGATGTACGTGTCGTTTAGTACCAATCACTACTTAACATATGATCAGTCATTTGTCATGACTCGTTCCCATCCCGGAACGATGTGGATTATGAAACCAATAACTTTCCCTGTATGAGCAGACCAAATCTCTCTGGGCTAATTTCATTCTTCTTCCACCGCTGCCATCGCAGCCCCAGCCATCATCGGCCTCTTGCCGTGAACTCCGAGCGATCGCAACCGACACCACTGCATCCGACCATCATTAAGCATAGAATGACAAATAATGCGCCCTTTTCTTTCATGCGTATTCGCAGACCCATCGGCAGCTCTCCCGCTATTTACGTAAACATAGCGAACAAACGGGAAAAAAAGGCGAGAAAAAAAACCACGTCAGTACGCGCTGCTATCACAAACTGGAATGACTCACACACGGCAGGCACAGCTTCTTTTATACACAAAGAAACTCTTGCGATAGACGCGTAGGACCGTGACACACAGCATTCTGATGTCCGTGTTAGGAATGCACGGGATTGGTTATATATGAAATTTTTATTGGCTTTGACAAGAATTTAAAATTTCAATAGCTTATCTTTCAATGAATTTGACAAATTGTTGGAGAGTGTCCGAGTCGATTGATATACACCCAATATTTTTTTTTACACGGTTGGTATTTCTTGATTTCTCGGTTCATCTCAACTTTTACAGCTTTTGAAATACCACCTAAATTTTCTTTAATTTTTTGTGAATTTTTTCGTGGGGTGAACTCATAGTTTCATTGACGCTAAAGGTCATAATCGACTAAAACTCAACCGTGTAAAAAAATAATCGGGTGTATAAATCTTCTAAATCCATCGAAAGATGAAGGCGCAAGTAACGTTCGAAATCTTCCCTTTCAGCGTAACGCTCTCGATTTCCAAAAAAAACTAAATGACACCCAGTATAGTAAAGAAAGAAGTAAGTCCTACGTCAAAACATTCCTCCGCTTGACTAGAGTATCCAACCCTAGTAGACGACAGCGATCAGCGTAAGCAGGCAAGCTCAACGGGTCGTTCCATGGAAGGTGACGCAAATCATATCTGACGAATCATCTTCGGACAGCTTCGAACTGCTCACTCCATACAGCCTGGTAGGGATTCCAAACAGCAGATGCAAACTCTAGTATTGATCGTACCAGAGAGCAGTACAGGGCTTTGAAACACAACGGATTTTGGAACTCATTGGAGATTTTAAACATGAACCCAAGCTGGCGATTGCACTATGGGGAATCAGGTGGCCGAAAATAAAAAAATCGACTTTCTCTGATTCGTAATTCAAGTTGACCTACTAAATGCTAATGCTTTGGAGCATTAAACCCCAGCATATCAGCACTCTAAGCCATATGGTTATCAAGATATAGGCATTAGAGCCAGACACTTTTTAGTTCTTGAAAAATCAATGCATTATTCAACTGTCAATATCTTCGGCTACAGTAGCTCTTTTCCAACTCTTTAAAAAGTTTCTGAAAGCTTGTTTCATGGACTTGCGAAGAACGGGTTAGTTATGGGAAAATAGGTAGTGAAACATCCGAAAATGACCCGAAGAAAAAAAAAATTTCATACAGAAAGTTCCATACAAAAAAAGTTTCTCAAAGTTTCGCTTAGCGACTACCACTACGACTTTCTTTGGACCTCCCAGAAGGCATTAAAACAAATTCCAGCTGCCTATGGCTGCAAATTTGCGATTCCGATCACTTTTTCGAAAAAAAGTCATTAATTTTGAAACATTAAATGTAATTATTCTCATAATACACGGCAGACTGTGATGGGCTGGATACAAATCCCATGCGTATGACAAAAGAGCATCAAGAACAGTTAAAATAAAGATAGTAGATAACACGAAAAGTGTCGTAGGCTTCGTGGTAGGTGTACACGATAGCTTATGCAGCTATATGATACTCCATTTGGCGTAGGCTCACCAAGAGGAGGCAACTCATTATCTATCAAGTATCAAGCAAATAAATATGAAAAAAAAAACAATATACTCTTGAGGGTTACGAAAATACTCTAGGCTTCATTTGAAATTATTTCATAAAAAGTAAAATTTTGTTATTAATTAAAATCCAATATGTGAATACAAGAAGCAAAAATGTCTGTACCTAAGGACATCTTTCGATAATTATTGGTATTGGAACATTCTGATCGCGATAAACTGCCAAGAGCCAATCAATCCTGAAAAGCTAGACAGTTATTGTAAAGCAACCTACCGGTTATATTTGCAGCTGTATAATTGGTATAAAATTCCTGCTACGGTGCATAAAGTCCTTGCCCATGCTGGGGATATAATTATTCATTCACCAGCACCACTTGGAATGTTGGCTGAAGAAGCAGCTGAGTGTCAACACAAGCACTTAAAAAAAAGTCGGACTCATCATGCCAGGAAAGCCTCAAGAGAAGAAAAATTACATGACGTTTTCATTCGTGCTATGAACTCGTCGGATCCTTTGATAAGCTCCCTCAACTTAGGTAAGCGACTTCAAAATAAATCTAATCTGGAATATCCAGAAGATGTTCAAAGTTTTTTAGTGACTGAAACTTCTTGCAATACAACAGATTCGAGTACAGAAAAATATACCATAGCAGATATTTTAATCGACCTTGAAGAAATAAATGATGAGTTTGTTGAGGATGTTCATGTACATAATGAATAAATAAATGTTGTTGCCATCGATTTGAGAAGTAGCGACTGTAGGTGAGCTTTTCATCCAAAACAACTCCTATGTCTTTACCATGATCAAGCCGTTGAAGTTGAGAACGAGCAATACTGTAGTCAAACTGGATGAAATTAGTCGTTCGTCGGAAACTTATGACACAGCACTTCGGAATGCTCAGAACCATCATATTTCGAGTATATCAAGATTTCGAGAAGGTTCTGTAGTTCATAGCAGTCAGTGAGGTCTCGGACAACTACATACATTTTAATGTCGTCGGCAAACAACAGCAGCATACCTCAACGTCACAGAATAAGTGTTACATCGTTTATGAAAAGCGAGAATAGCAATGGTCCAAGTATGCCTCCTTGTAGAAATCCAGAAAGGTTCGAGAAACAGTCGAACGAATTGTTTCCAATACTGACCGACATTTGACGTCCAACCAGATATGATCTAAGCCAGGTGCATAAAGCAAAATAACAGTCCATTTTTTCTAGTTTTGCAAGCAGCAAATCATGATTAGCCATATCGAAGGCAGAATTGAGATCGGTGTAAACGCCATCTATTTGAATTTGTTTGCACATGTTCTCTATGCAAAACGAAGTAAAAATGGTAAGATTCCCACAGAGCGGCCGGGAAAGAAACCATGCTGATAGGGGCTGATGTAATTCTTGCAGGAAGCGAACATTCTATTGTTCATCAGCGACTCGAACATTTTCGACTCCGAGTGATGTAATGCCACGGTAGTTTCTCACATCACGTTTGTCGCCTATCTTGAAAACTGGGAACAGTTGGCGACTAGCAGGTGTAGTTACAGACAAAAGCGGATCAGGAAACGTATACCCATGGTGGGAGAGAGGCCAGACAAGTCCTGGTTGATTGAAGTCTCCAAGCAGAAGAACCACATCCGATGACAAGGCCAAAGCGGAGGCAAATTCTGTAGCACCAAGGTGAAGTTGTATTACACTGCAATCATGTCGTCGGTCGGGAGGAATGTACGAGGCAAAGATGAAAACGCTGCCTCTAGAGAGACTTATTTTCTACTCTACAAACGACGAAGTTGTCACCGAAAAGTTGGAGTGAGTTGATTCTCCCATCAAGCCATGTTTCGATGAACACATAAACATCATACTCGCCGTCAAGCACAGCCAGATAAACGTCGTGCAATTTGGAAGAAAGTCCTATAGTATTTTGGTAATACACTCGTTGTCTCCTAGTGGGAGCGGTGTCCATGATGGAAGTTGAAACCGAACTGATAGGCGACGAATTTTCAGACAGCGATAGATCATTATACTCGCCTGGTGAAGCAGATCGGAAGTCCCGTGTACCATCGCCGACCACAGGAATCCTCAATACTTGTCGAAGGTTGTCCCGCATCAGCAACAGTAGATTGTATGTTTTTTTTTCAAAATCCAGGATTAGTTTTTTTGAGAAATCAACAAACTCTCTTAGCCGGATTCCGGTGGGCCAAGATGGTGGTTCGAGCGCCAATTCTTTGAGATCAGGATCCAATCTGATTTTATAGGACACGAACGTATCATGTCTGCTTCCGATTTTCCAACTGAACAATTGCATCACATGATTAATGCAATGTTCAAAGCAAATACCAAAACTGAAGCTGTTCAGGTTGGTATCAAATTTACTAAAAAATAACTTCGTAACTTGTTATTGGACTTCGTTTTAATGGATCCATATAATTCTTTAAAAATTTTAAATTGAAATGCCCATTCTTTAAAGGGCAAGGAAGATGAATTATTCAACTTCCTATCAGTACATAATTTGCACATTGTCATTATAACTGAAACATATTTAAAACCTGGACTCTTCATCAAAAGAGATCCAAATTATTTTATTTACCGAATTGAACGTCTTGACAGCGCCTGTGGTGGGGTCGCCATTGTCATTAATATACGTAACAAACATAAATTATATTCTTCATTTGAAACTAAGGTTTTTGGAACCTTGGGAATTTCTGTTTAAACAAACTTTGGACAATTCTTTTTTATTGCTGTCTACTTGCCTTTCCAGTGCAAGGGCGGCAAAGAAATTTTCTGAAAGCTGATTCGCAACAAATCGCGATCCCGCGTTGAAAGTTATTTGGCGAGATTTGCAAAACGAAATTAAAAACCCAGATTAATCCACCTAGCGGTGATGGTGCCTTTCTCGCTCGTTCAAAAGGTTTGGAAAAATCTCAAATAACACCAATATGTGGATTGGTCTTATTTTTCATATTTTCAATTGAAAACAACGGGACAGGATTCTACGTCAAATGCAACTTGTTGTGAGCAAATCGGTTAAGGATATGTGCCCGAAAAATGAGTGACATTTTTTACGCGATGTTTTTGTATGAATTTGTATTTTGGCCATAACTTTCGATCCCATAGTTCGATCTGGCCAATTTCAAATAGGAAACAATGGGACAGGATTCTGCGTGGAATGCAACTTGTTGCGAGCAAATCGGTTAAGGATAAGTGCCCGAAAAATGAGTGACATTTTTTACGCGATTTTTTCGTATGAATTTGTATTTTGGCTATAACTTTCGATCCCATAGTTCGATCTTGCCAATTTCAAATAGGAAACAATGGGACAGGATTCTGCGTCGAATGCAACTTGTTGCGAGCAAATCGGTTGAGGATAAGTGCCCGAAAAATGAATGACATTTTTTACGCGATTTTTTTGTATGAATTTGTATTTTGGCCATAACTTTGATCCCATAGTCCGATCTGCCCAATTTCAAATAGGAAGTAATGGGACAGGATTCTGCGTCGAATGCAACTTGATGCGAGCAAATCGGTTGAGGATAAGTGCCCGAAAAATGAGTGACTTTTATACGCGATTTTTTCGTATGAATTTGTATTTTGACCATAACTTTCGATCCCATAGTTCGATCTGGCTAATTTCAAATAGGAAACAATGGGACAGGATTCTGCGTTGAATGCAACTTGTTGCGAGCAAATCGGTTGAGGATAAGTGCCCGAAAAATGAGTGACATTTTTTACGCGATTTTTTCGTATGAATTTGTATTTTGGCCATAACTCTCGATCCCATAGTCCGATCTGGCCAATTTCAAATAGGAAACAATGAGACAGGATTCTGCATCGAATGCAACTTGTTGCGAGCGAATCGGTTGAGGATAAGTGCCCGAAAAATGAGTGACATTTTTACGCGATTTTTTCGTATGAATTTGTATTTTGGCTATAACTTTCGATCCCATAGTCCGATCTGGCCAATTTCAAATAGAAAACGATGGGACAGGATTCTGCGTCGAATGCAACTTGTTGCGAGCAAATCGGTTGAGGATAAGTGCCCGAAAAATGAGTGACATTTTTTACGCGATTTTTTCGCATGAATTTGTATTTTGGCCATAACTCTCGATCCCATAGTCCGATCTGCCCAATTTCAAATAGGAAACAATGGGACAGGATTCTGCGTCGAATGCAACTTGTTGCGAGCAAATCGGTTAAGGATAAGTGCCCGAAAAATGAGTGACATTTTTTACGCGATTTTTTCGCATGAATTTGTATTTTGGCCATAACTCTCGATCCCATAGTCCGATCTGGCCAATTTCAAATAGGAAACAATGGGACAGGATTCTGCGTCGAATGCAACTTGTTGCGAGCAAATCGGTTGAGGATAAGTGCCCGAAAAATGAGTGACATTTTTTGAGTAGTTTTGCGCACACACACACACACACACACACACACACACACACACACACACACACACACACACACACACACACACACACAGACATCACCTCAATTCGTCGAACTGAGTCGATTGGTATATAACACTATGGGTCTCCGGGCCTTCTATAAAAAGTTTGTTTTTGGAGCGATCATATAGCCTTTACCGTATACTTAGTATACGAGAAAGGCAAAACGTTTCGCTTCTTTTTATTATTGGCATTACATCCCCACACTGGGACAGAGCCGCCTCGCAGCTTAGTGTTCATTAAGCACTTCCATAGTTATTAACTGCGAGGTTTCTAAGCCAAGTTACCATTTTTGCATTCGTATATCATGGAGGCTAGCACGATGATACTTTTTTTCACAGGGAAGTCGAGACATTTTCCAATCCGAAAATTGTCTAGACCGGCACCGGGAATCGAACCCAGCCACCCTCAGCATGGTCTTGCTTTGTAGCCGCGCGTCTTCCTGCACGGCTAAGGAGGGCCCCTAAACGTTCCGCTATTCTGAGAAATACCAACTTTGAGCATAATGTCTCGAAGTTGAATCCTAGTTCGAAACCCTTTTGGAAATTAACGAAAATTCTTTAAAAAAAAAAACTTAAAAGCCAAATCCAGCGCTTAAAGAGGGAAATATTTTTTTTAACAAATGGTGAAAAGACTCAAAAACTTGCTTAGCAGTTCGTGAGTACCCTTAATTTTAGTCTAGGTCTCACTAGTCACTAGTCAGGTTATACGGAGCTTTCCAATCAAGATAATGTTTTTGACCCTAAGTTGGGAACTAATTTAGATGAAGTAAGATCTATTGCTAGAAAATTTAAAAATTTGAAAGACCCGGGTGATGATGGTATTTTCTACATACTCATCAAAAAACTTCCTGAGAGCTCTTTATTCTTTTTGGTTAATTTATTTAACAAATGTTTTCAATTGGCATACTTTCCAGATAAATGGAAAAACGCCAAAGTTGTTCCAATTTTGAAACCGGACAAAAATCCAGCTGAGGCTTCTAGTTATCGCCCAATCAGTTTGCTTTCTTCAATAAGCAGACTGTTTGAAAAGATTATTTTAAATAGAATGATGGATCATATTAATGACAATTCTATTTTTGCTGATGAGCAATTTGGTTTTCGCCATGGGCATTCAACCACCCATCAGTTATTAAGAGTAACGAATTTAATTCGGCTCAACAAATCTGAAGGATATTCGACTGGAGTTGCTCTTCTTGATATAGAGAAAGCATTTGACAGTGTTTGGCATGAAGGTTTGATTGTAAAATTGATGAATTTTAATTTTCCTCTGTACATCATTAAACTGATCCAAAATTATTTATCAGATCGCTCACTGCAGGTAAACTATCAGAATTCTAAATCTGATAGATTACCTGTAAGGGCTGGTGTCCCCAAGGCAGCATACTGGGGCCCATTTTGTATAACATTTTTACTTCTGACTTACCTGATTTACCACCAGGGTGTCAAAAATCTTTGTTTGCAGATGACACAGGTCTCTCAGCCAAAGGGCGAAGCCTTCGTGTCATTTGTAGTAGATTGCAAAAAAGCTTGGATATTTTCTCCACTTATTTGCTAAAATGAAAAATTTATCCAAATACTTCCAAAACTCAGCTTATAATTTTCCCACATAAGCCGAGAGCTTCTTATTTGAAACCTTCTAGCAGACATATTGTCACTATGAATGGGGTTCCTATTAATTGGTCTAGCGAAGCTAAATATTTAGGACTTCTGCTAGATCAAAAATTAACTTTTAAAAATCACATTGAAGGCCTTCAAGCCAAATGTAACAAATATATTAAGTGTCTATATCCACTTATAAACAGAAAATCAAAACTTTGTCTTAAGAACAAACTTTGATTTACAAACAAATTTTTAGACCTGCCATGTTGTATGCTGTGCCAATATGGACTAGTTGCTGCAATACCAGAAAGAAGGCACTTCAGAGGATTCAAAATAAAATTTTGAAAATGATTCTGAAGTTGCCTCCGTGGTATAGTACCAATGAACTTCATAGAATTTCTAATATTGAGACATTGCAACAAATGTCCAACAAAATAATTTCCAATTTTAGACAAAAATCGTTGCAATCTTCTATTAAGTGACTTTAGGTATTCCTAAAGTCGCTCAATATCTAGGAGTCATCTCTGCGGTACATACTGCGTAGTTGGCCTGGCCATATAAAAAGAAAAATGACGGAATTCAGACCGTCATTTTCCAGGATGCTTTCAAGTATTGGCTACGCAAGTATGAGATTAGATTAGATAGATTAGAAAAATCTTCGAACTAAGCTTCTAATTTTGGCTATTAAAGGATTAAAGTGTATTAAAGGATCAATTTTCCAATAACTTCTTCTAGGTAGAAACTTGAAGAGCCAAGAGCTGCCGTTTCCCTGATCCTTATTCAACAGTGCTGTTTGTACCTGTCGGTGGATTTCCAAGCTCTCAGCTACATCGAGTTTCCATGGGGAAGAGACATTTCTTAAGATTTTAATGTTTGATGCCGTAATTGGGTGACTTTCCTTATACACATGCTCTGCTACCTTAGATCTAAATTCGTAATGTAATTCCTTTTCGTTTTCTCTTTTCGCCTTACTCTCTTCCGCCATATGTTCCTTGAACCTTATATCTAATGATCTTTTTGTTTGGCCTACATAGATTTTTTCACATTGGAAACAACTTATTTTATAAACGCCTGCCTTATTCAACATTTCTACTTTATCCTTCGTTGAACCCAATAGAGACTTGAGTTGGTTGCTTCTACTGGAGAATACTAGATCGATGCCGAATTTCTTTAGTCGAGGGCGTAGCTGGTTGGTGATGTGTTTATCATATGGGACCGAAACTCTTTTCAGCGGCTCCTCGATCGGTGTCAGCGTTGTATGTCCATTTCGTCGTAGGGTCCTTTCCTTCTTGTTGATGATCGCTCGTATAGTCCTCTCCTGGTATCCGTTGATCTTCGCTGTTTCCAAGATGTATTGTAGTTCCTTCGTTTTTCCTTCTTCGCTCAGGGGTACCGTCTGCATCCTGTGGATCATGTGATGAAATGCTGCCATTTTATGTTGGTACGAATGGTTCGATGTATATGGGATGACTCTCATGGTGTTCGTGGGCTTACTGTAGATTTCGAGGCTCAATGTTGTATTTGCTTTCCTGATGACTAGTAGATCCAAGAAAGGTAGCTTACCTTCTTTTTCCTCTTCGAAGGTAAATTTGATGTCCTTATGCACGTTGTTTATCGCTTCCAAAATCCTGGGTAGATCCTTTCGGTTGATGATGCTGAAAATGTCGTCGACGTATCTCCACCACTTCTGGGGTAGTATTCCTTGTTCTTGTAGGTTGTATTAGTTAAGGGTTTGCCAAGGCTAAAACTAAGCATTCAGACTTACCGGAATCTCATCCCAGGGGCTGCCTAGCCTACAAATTATTGGTACGATGGCCCTACGCCGTCGAATGCTGGACGCCTGGTTCACTCTACTCCTAGAGCTGGGGCGGGTTTTGGAGGTTAACCACAGCCTCCACGCGGTGCACACGCGATATGGGTAACCCTAGAGGATTCGGACTGGGTTTTAGACGGACGCACTTGAAAACGGGTGCTAGAACTTGCGGGTTCTTATTCGGCGGGTCTTTAAACGCACGTTGGCCACAATTGTCGTGTTATTCACATGAGTTCTTTTGGGACAACCTCGGGCTCACTCGATCACACGCGGTCCGGAGGACGGATAACTTTTAATTGTTCGCCCGTTTAAACCGGAATAACTGTAGTACGACACTCGACCTTCACGGAAGTCCCAGACACGAATCGACACCACAGAATCGTCCTTTCGGGGAATTAGACAGTTGGTTTTTTATCACCGAGTTCACAGTTTAATTTTCTGGATTTCTCACTCGCGGGAATCGACTGCTTCTATCGAAAGCCACGACACAAGAGAACGACTTCGATCAGCACATCTGAGTAGGAAGCCGGACTCGTCTCCTCTTTTTCTTCTACCCTGACGCCAGATATCACGTCAAGGTGCTTTAACCAATGCGAATTGTCGACGGCGTGTCGATGGGCAGATTTAATAAAAATAAATCTAGCTCCTATTAATAATAGTTTTTATTTAAACTACTATTGAACATTGGAAATGTAACATTTCCCCCGGGGCTCAATAAAAAAAAATTATGCAATATATTTTTTTTGAATAAACATAACCAACAAACAAAGTAAACAAAAATAACGATAATTTAGGGAAATAAATAACAAGAAAATACTAAACGACTCTAGTGAGTCCACAAACTCAATTCTACCGCCTTGGTAATACCAATAACAATCGGAGGGGATTATTCTTTCAATGGACAAATATTCACTTTCTATCGGGTTCATGCTACTTACATTATGGAGGGTGATATCTACATCACACAAGTCACTACGCTTTAATCAATAGAATTCCCTAAGTCGAGTCAAGTACGAGACACTGATACTGCCACTGTCAAGATACAATTAAGTAACTCGTCTTATGACAAGAGAATTCCCTAGTTTATATATCTTCCCTAGAAAAAGACACACCTGAATTCTAATGAGATCGAATGACTATTCTTCGGCCGGCTATTAAACTTTGATCATGAATGATGGTGATGTCATTGTATAATACTCGCGAGATTTTATGAATGAGAGGCACTATCGTCTTCTTAATTAATGTCGTTTCTCCTATGCTATTCCTATTCACCCTACTCCTTCTGAAAGGGACAATGGACGACACATGGTAGAAACGACTTATCCACAGCATGCAATTAACTTCTCTCAGCGCTCTTGGGAGAGGAAATTCACCATGGTGAATTCCACTGCAGTGGATTGGTGAGTTTGTGAGTTTTAAGATTCTCTACTTAATGAACCAATATAATAAGAATAAGAGTTAACATTTAACAAATAATGAGAGACATTACTAACATGTGAGAGTGAGAGTTTACGGTTTTAGATGCTCAGCTGGCCACACTCCTATATTCTTGCCTTCTTCGTCTTCTAACTCATAGGAACTACTTCCGTGTTTACTAACTACTCGACAGGGTAAATACATGGGGGCGAGCTTCGCGTTATAATATTCTCCCGCGTTGGAGACCTTAAAATTACGACGGTATATTAGTTGTCCGGGCTTGAACTCATCAGGACGAGCTCGTTTACGCAGATTGTATCTATTGGCACTAGTCTCGTATGCCTTAAGTAGACTTTTCTTGACTAAATCGAAGATAGTATCACTGATTTTTACGGTTATTGGCACACGGTCCAGACGAATAGTCTTCTTTCAGGCGGATCCGTTGGTGGTCCGAACCGGAAAGAGAGATCTCGTGATTGTGGGTTATAAAAAACGAACAGTGGGTAATGTCTATGACATAACCGCTAAGTGGACGTAGGACTTGACTTGACCGTGCCTTTAAGATACATAATATGTCCAAATTTATCACATAAACTATTTTGGATAAATAATCGGCGTTGCATACCATTCCTTGGCAAAATCTTCTCATCAAACCGACACAGAAATCAAATCTACCTCGAACAAGAATCATCAAAAAAAATCAGGAAGTATCTGGCAACCTTCTCAGGACTGCCTGAAATAAACCACAAGTTGGCTCAGCAGGGGATGTAGACTGTATCTCAGCCCTTCCACTGAAGGGCCCTCTAATCCATGCGATAGCGACTGGAGGAGAACATTATTTTTAACGCTTAGAGCCTTGAGAAAGGCTGTTTGCTTCGGCTAAGTGCAAAAAGTAAGAAAACGATCTTTTCAAATAACCGCGAATTTCTAGTGGTGGTATAAAAAAGACTGAATGCTCTGCGAGCGAATGCACTTTTCTTTTATACCTTATTTTGAATCTGCTCTGCTTCCCAATTGGTGGGCCAATCAGCTAGTGTCTTGTATCCCGATTCTTTGTCAGCCAAAGCGTCATCATCATCAACGCGTTCGAGAAGGGCTTCTTCTTTTTTTACGCTTGTTGCTCGCTGCTGGCGTCTATTTCCTAACGGGACTTTTCGCTTGATACAGGCCAATAAGCCGGGCAAGCGAGCTTAGAATTGCAGTTCAGGTGGAAAGTACGTGTTCTTTTCTGAGACAACATTGTTAGTAGTAGAAGGAAGGAAACACCCGGAAACAATGTTTATCTACATATTTTTTTATCAATGCCAAAAAATCCAACATTTGATGAAAAATCGATTGATAGTTTATTAATGTTTTAGCTGTAATCGGTGTTTTCTTTATCCAAATAAGATTATGTGAGAGATTTGGACATCTTATGAATCTTTAAAGGCATGGTCAAGCGAAGTCCTTCGTCCACTTCGCGGTTAAATCAGAAAAATTATCTACTGTTAGTTTTGACGCTATTTATGAAAATCACGCCTAAAATTTTATCTCTAGAATATTGGATTTGGCACCCAAGTACAATTTCTATCCCGAAGGGTATTGAAAGCATTGATATTGATCTCTATTATTGGCTCTCTGAAGAACCGTGTTTTTTGGACATACATGCTGCATCATGTGGCTTTTCTTCAGCCTGTCTCGGCTCAGCACCGATGCCGGCCGGTCTCGGTTCGACTCTGCTGCTGCTGCCGGTATCTGCTCAGCATTGCTGCTTTGTCGGGTCTGTAGGGTGGACTGCTGATGTACTGGCTAGGTTTCGGATGATGATGGTCGCTTCGATGGTGTCGAGCCGAAAAAGCGGTCGGTGCAGACTTCATGCGGTTGCTTCGCTTGTCTGGTCAGAATGAAAGGGAAAAATCGCGTTGCGCTATTTTATGGCTTCTCGGCAGACCCAGCGGCTGCTCATTCGCTGGTGTCTGCAATAATCAGAACGTGGTAATGGAATGATGCAAGAATTATGCGGTACCCATATTTATAGGTTCCCTTGATCTCAATGTTTTTCATTGAAAACAGTTTCATGCCTATTGAAACAAGTTTTTCGGGCCTTATCAAGCATGGACATGAAAGGCTTAATTGAAATCTGTCGATTGAGGGGCTTACCGCAGAAATTCGTCCACTGAGACGAACTGAGATTAACGTTTAAAATCTTTCAACACAGCGTAACGCGATCGATTTGAATATTTTGAAATGACACCTGGTATAGTAAAGAGAGACGTAAGTCCTAAGTCAAAATTCAGTAGCTATTTACCTATTCACATCAACAAATAAATCAAATTTTAAATTGAAATATTTAGACTCAAAACAGTAACAATTTTTGGAATTCTAATGGAGAAATTTCAAATTTTTTTGTTGAAATCTTGGAATAAGAAACGCATTTTCTTTTGTCGTGAGCGAGGAAGACAGAATTTTGTAACAATTCATCGCCAGGAACGCGAATTAATAAAATTGTCACGCAAACGCTCTCTAATTAGTTGATTCTATTGCGAAAAACTCTTTAGTAAGTATATTAGTGGTTCTGAAAAGATCCATTCACAATGTTAGATGTAAATTTCCTCTTGAGCGGTTCAACTGGGAGTTTATGATTGTTTAAAACATTATGAATCGATGTCTGCAGGAATACCAAACGCTTAACCGCTGCTGCCATCGGCCGAGAAAACTTGGTCAGTAGTGTTGTTGTCGACACTCTATCGTCACACACCGCCGTGCCGCACGTACTGTTGGCTTCTCGACAATGCCGGGCTGAAAATGCCGATGATGCTGACGATTCTGCCTTGCTCTTAAGAAGGCTTTAGGTTTGCGAATGCGTGGCTGATACGATGATGCAACCGTTCAAAAATTCGGACGATGCGATGCTGTTGCTGCTTTGCCTGTTTCGGTCAGATTGAGAGAAAAAATTCGCGCTGCGCTGTTTTATGCCTTCTTAGCAGACCTAGCGTGAGCTCATTCGTTGACGTCTGCACCAATCAGAGCGTGGTAATGGAATGATGCAAGAATGATGCGGTACCCATATTTATAGGTTTTCGTGAATTCAATGTTTTGCTTTGAAAACAGCTTTAGGCCTATTGAAACAAGTTTTCGGATATTATCAAGCATTAATATGAAAGGCATACTTGAAAGCTGTCGACTGAGGGGTTAACTGCTGAAACCTGTTCACTGGGATAAAAGCTATTAACGTTTGAAATCTTTCAACACAGCGTAACGCGGCCGATTTAGAAATTTTGTAATGACACCCGGTATAGTAAAGAGAGACGTAAGTCCTACGTCAAAAGGGGGTAAAACCCGTTGCTGAGTGGACGGTGTTATTGAAAACATGTTCAATGTCGGGTATGTTGACATCCCAGCAGCGTTGATCCGTTTTACAGTAGGTTCGAATTGCTGCATTTATGGACCGATTCAATCGTTCCACCGGATTCCCTTGGCTGTGATGCCTGGCGGTTGTCCAGTGTTTCATCTCAAAACGATCCAACAAGGCCTTAAACTCCTTGGAAAGGAATGTGGTGGCATTATCGGAGATTGAATTCCGGAGAAACCAACCTTCCCGCAAGGTCTTACATAGACTGGCAGATTCTATCCTACGCATTGGATGTAACTGACACCACTTACTAAACAAGTCTTGTATGACTAAGATGTGCATATAACCTGCTTTGCTTTTCGGCAGCGGACCCACGTAGTCCATGGCGATGATTTGCCAGGGATGGTCTGCGACCTTTTGTTTCCCCATGGTGGGTATTACTGGTACATATGCTGGATTGCTTTCCTTGCATGTTTGGCATTTCTGGATCCACTTCCTGGTATCCGACGCCATATGCGGCCAGTAGTACCGGAGTTTCAACCGGGATAAAGTTTTCTCCACCCCGAGGTGAAAGCTGTTCAAATGCTCCGTTTGGATTATAGTGTTTCGATCGAACTAACTTCCACTCAAACCTTACATCGAATGGCTCGTCATCGACGGCGACGTACTTCCACAGTTGGTCGTCTTCGAATCTGAAGTCCGAATACTGCTCTGGGTTTTTTTTGAACTTTTTGTATAAGTTCGTCGAATGAGATCTGAGATTCGGAAGAATTGACAATGCATATGCTACGGGAAAGGGCATCCGGGACAATATTGTCGGACCCCTTCCGATGCACTATTGTCATGTCAAGATATTGTAAATCTAGACTCCAGCGACTGAGTCTCGAAGCAGGCCGCCACTTATTGCTCCGACTTATTGTTGCGATGCTGACGCGTCAGTGATCAGCGTGAAGTGTGATCCTGTCGATTGTCAAGAGCGCCGCTAAGGCCTCTTTCTCGGTGGCAGAGTAGTTGTGTTAAGCCGAATTCAGCTTCTGGGAGAAAAAGATTATTACTTTCTCAGACCCTTCTTGCACCTGAGTTAAAACGCCAGCTACGGCACGATCACTCGCGTCTGTTTGTACCGCGAACTCCTTTTCGAAGTTCGGGTTTGAAAGAATTGGGGCAGTGATCAAACGTTCCTTGATGGTCCGGAAGGCTTCATCGGCTTCGTTATTCCACTTCACCAGCTTCGGTTTTTCGGCCAGAAGATCCGAAATTGGAGCAGTGATGGCACTGAAGTCGCCAATAAACCTCCGGTAATAGTTTACCATCCGTAGAAAACGGCGGATCTACCGGATTGTTTTGGGGGCTTCAAAGTCCAGTATGGCCTGAACCTTGGACGGATCTGGCTTTAGACCGTCGCACGAAAGAAGGTATCCAAGAAAAGGAACTTCGGATCGTCAAAACTGCGACTTTTGAAGCGGCTTTCAGCCTTCTAGCTACTTCCTCGAGAAGCTTGATGTGCTCTTCGAAGGTTTCACTGGCCACGATTATATCGTCAAGATATACGAATATCTGAGGCTCTAGTGCACCCGCCCTGAGAATCTTATCCATAAGTCTAGAAAGAGTGGCCGGGCTGTTGGTAAGGTCGAACGGTAGACGAGTGTATTGATACATCCCTCTCCCTTGAATACAAAAAGCTGTCAAAAGCTTTCCCATACTTTGAAATCACGTTTACGATACTGCTGTCTTCTACCTTGACCGGTAAGTCGAAGAGTCTTACATACTTGAAGTAGTCCTTGGAGGTAGCGAAAGTCACTGTGGTAGTTTCATTATTAGCATATCGGAATTCATCCGACGAAGCACATTTTAGCAAATCTGCCGTCATCACCTCCTCTGTTTGAAATTTAACGTAAACGAAGTAATCACGTGGCTCTTGAAACATCGCATGTAGCATTTCAGGTAGCTAACGACGTTGTCGAAAGAAAGCAAAAATCTCTTGTCGTTTGGCATTCTCGACTGTGCGCCAAACTGAATTTTTAAACAATTCTTGTGTACACTCTGGCTGTCCATTATTCTTCTTTTTTAATCTATTCAAATCAAAATGATTAAAACGGACGCTGGCAACGGTCAGTGTGCTTTGTATTAACAATAAAACCAGCACTCAGCTCTCGATTAGAAGCCACTATTAAATACGTCCGAACCGTTCTGACGCTGAAAACGAACTGTGTAAAAAAATTAAATTTTTCGCGTTCCCGTATTCATGATGGCGGTATGGGAGATGACGTGGGAGATTCGGTAACCGACCCGGTCGCTGACAAAGCAGCGTACCACAATTGGAAGTGAAGGAAACCCCTCCCAGTATCTTCTGTCAAGCAATGTCTAATCTACGTTGCCAATGGATGAAGGGGGCAATCCGCCGGAACAGAAGTGCAAGAAGCAGCAATCGCTGGTGCATTCCGCGGAAGGAGAAGTAATTACGAAGGGGTTGAAATGTACTTTTCGGATCTGCAGCGAGGGTGTGAAAGTGACAAAAAAAGAACTACCACCTAGTCTAAACGATGGATGCATGTATTAGATAATTAGCATATAAAATTAATTTTAAAAAAGATCAAATAGATATTTTTTCTTCTGCTAGCGACGAATAACACACGCACTGTTTTTCCTTTCCCGGCCATTTGAGCTATTCGGCAACTTTTTGACGTAGGACTTACGTCTTTCTTTACTATACTGGATGTCATATAGATTTTTGGAAATCGAGAGCCTTTATCTTTCGGTGGATTTTGAAGATTTATATATCAATCGACTCTTACACTCTCCAGCAATTTGTCAATTTCATTGAAGCTTTAGATTATTAACGATTAGCTATTGAAATGTTTAATTCTTGTCAAAGCCAATAACAATTCCATATATAACCAATCCCGTGCATTCCTAACACGGTCATCAGAATTCAGTATCTCACGGGCCTTCAGGTCCACCGCAATATTTTCTTTGTGTATAAAAGAAGCTGTGCCTGTCGTGTGTGAGTCATTTCAGTTTGTGACAGCAGCGCGTACTGACGTGCTTTTTTTTCGTTTGTTCGCTGTGTTTGCGTACAGTCGCCAGCGGGAGAGCTGCCCTGCCGGTCGGTGGGTCTGCCAGTATTATTTTTCCTCATTCGTTCGCTGGGTTTACGTACACAGCATGCAGTCGCCAGCAAGAGGATATGCATGAAAGAAGTGGACATATTTTTTTGTCATTCTATGCTTGATGATGGTCGGATGCAGTGGTGTTGGTTTCGATTGATGCGATCGCCCCGAGCTCACGGCTATTCTGAGATCTGATTATGTTTTTATTTATTAGTTTTATTTCCTGAAGTTTTGAATACACAAATTGCTAATAATTCTACACAGCTTGTTGTTACCAAAATCAATACCCATTATCAAACCCCAGAAATTCAAAAGTTGAATGTAAATACATTACGTTTATATGAGTCCTACGTCTATTCGGTGACTCCTTCCAGTTTCACAGTAGCCGGGCAACCAGTGGAGAATGTTGAAAGCTTCCAATATCTTGGTAGCCAAATGGCGTCAGACGGCGGTACCAAGATCGACATAGGCGCACGGATAAAGAAAGCAAGGGCTGTCTTTGCGAGTTTAAGAAATATCTGGAAAAACAGGCAGATAAGTGAACGCACCAAAATACGAATTTTCAACTCTAACGTGAAATCTGTGCTGTTAGGTATACGCTAGCGAAACATGGTGTGTATCAGTGGAGAACACTCAACGGCTGCAGGTGTTCATTAACAGATGCCTGCGGTATATAATTCGGGCATGGTGGCCTCACAACTGGATCTCAAACAACGAGCTCCATCGTCGTTGTCACCAGAGGCCGATAGCAACATAAATTCAGGATCGGAAGTGGGGCTGGGTCGGCCACACTCTACGTAGGGGCGGAAACGAAATCTGTAAACAAGCATTAGACTGGAACCCAGCGGGACATCGCAGCAGAGGCAGACCCAGCGGCTCATGGCGAAGCCTCAATAAAGAAATAAAAGAAGTCTACCGAAATCTAACCTGGCAACAGGTTAAAGCGATAGCCGGGCAACGCTCAGGATGGAGATCTTTCAAGTCGGCCCTTTGCACCACCGGAGGTGTACAGGAGCCATAAGTAAGTAAGTACGTCTATTCGCGGTTATGTTCAAAACATTACCCATTGCTCGTTTTTCAGTCAAAGAAACTGTTTGGCCAAACGACATTCTCGGGCCTATGATCCTTTCATCCAAATGATATTTTCGACGGTGGGCGTCGGCCAAATGGTTTGGTTGGTCAGATAACATTTTCGGCCAAACATATGGCTTTCTTCCTAATGAACATTCAATGTCCAAAAAACAAATTCTGATAAGATGATTTTTATTTTTCTACTTACAGGTAATACCAAGGGAACCAAAATCTACATGATGGGCGTTCAGGTTTACATTCAATACTGAAAATCACGTAAGCTTTGAAGAGGAATTACTTTCAACTGCACAGAAATCACATTATCCAATCCAAGTTAAATCGAACATTCAATTGAAATCTTTCATGGCAAACCTTTCTAAATCTTGTCAGATTGTCAGGAATTAAAGGTTATTTCAATTATGTTTGTTTTTGTGTTAAAAGAAAAACAATTCTACAACATCCAAATATTAAAGACATTCTATTAGTAAGTGTATTCCAACACATTTGTCTACGATTTCAAATTCCTGGTCGAAATATCTTTTTGAAAGTCTGAAGAATTATTTCCATGAAATTACCATAATTCAAGTGTTCATAGAATTGAACAATTCAATATCATTTTTACTGCGTTGTTCAAGCAATTCGTTCTAGCGTTAAAGTTTTGTTCAATTCATACACTGTAACAAATATTCAAGCGATTATCCTTTACAATAACATACACATTTGAAAGCTGATAAGCCCCGAGTGACGACTAGTGTCAAATTCTCACCCACAAAAACCACCAAACTCAAAGACAACCCAGCCAGCAAGGCCATCCACGCCGGTAGCATATCCTCCAAGTGCAGCAAATCATTAACCGGAACAACGGCTTCCGAGCTTGATCGGTTTGCGAAATTTCTGCGCCAAACGCTAGCAAACAGTTCACCATATTCGTCGGTGCGCCATTTCGACAGGAGACCTGCCTCAAAAAATACCCGCTGAGTGTGTGCGAATATTTCTATCAAAGCGTCTCGCATTGGAGTAAGATAGGAGCAAACGATCATGTGGTCTATTTCCTTCAGTATGTGATACTTGGGTCGGGCCTTGCTGTAGTCGTAATTGATAGGAAACCCAAGGAGTTTCTGCATTTGCGGGCCAAAACCGTAGTAAGCACATTCACCATCTAAATTTGCTTGAGCCCTAGTATCATTCGAAGTGTCCACCATAGTGTTTGGAAACCGAGCGTCAGTGAAAAGGGAGGGGTTCATGACTTTGTTGGCTTTTATCTTCAATCCTGCATCAATAAGGTCGGATATTGTACGTAATTCACCCACTGAAGGTTTTTCAATCATGAACGAAATAATTCGAGTTTCATATGCGTTGGACATAAGAAAGAAGAATATTATCGATGCGAGAAGCAGCATACGCTCTTTTGTGCATGCTCGATGCAAGTTGTACCGTTCAAACCCACAGATTGCGAGCAGGATCGGATCATTTCTGATAAACGTTGGAAAAGCAATGGTCGTGAATTCCAGAAATAGCATAAAAATCACCAGAAGAGTCCATGCTTGCCATGACATCGGCCGGACGAATACTTCCAGTACATTGAGACTTCTACTATGGGGTACTGCTATTACGGCTGTTGATGGAATTACCTCCCAAAGAGCTCGATAATTATATGGTCTAAGCGACGTTTGGAACCAACACTCGAATACAACTTTAATTTTCTGCTGGGTTCCACATCTCGCGAAACAAGAGGCATCAGGAATGAAACAAAGACATACGGATGACACCGCTGTTGCATTGATGTATCTGGCAGTTCCACTTATCCAGTTAGCAATAACATCACCCAGTCGGTATTTCGCCCCGTACTTGAAAGGTCGCCCTTGCATATCGAGGAGAACATTTTTAAACAGATTCCTAGGTTCGATGTAGTCCTCAGCGCTTGATATGACACCGTCAAGGCCCATTCTAACAAATTTGAAATATTCCGATTCTAGGAACACGACTTGAGTGAACTGTGTGACGGACAACATCATAGAGATAAGGTCCCATGCAATGTACTTTGAGTAGAGAATCAAAATTCTTGTGTTGGGATTCATCACGACAACAAATGGCACACAGTGCATCCAATTATGTCGAAGGTTTTGCATGTCCAGCTTCATCAGTAGTAATGATGGCGACAGAGGCAGACCAGAATCGAAGGCTATAGGGAATGATCTGTTGATGACATATTTGCTGACATCTTCCAGACGGGGGGACTTTAACAAATCATCGTAACCGGTATCGTAGGGGTTTCCATCACTGATGTCCAGAAAAATGCAATCGAAACGGCCGGTACTTTGCCGCGAGAGGTGTTCGATCACTGTTAGGGTGTAATTTATCGCTCCACGGGATATGACTAAACACTGACAAAAATTGGTTTGGAGAACCAAAATCAAAGTTATCAGAATAAGCATAACTGTGGAAGTGGGATCTATTGGAATAGATGGTTTTGTTTTGTGAGTGAATATGTTCATCAAAAATTGATCATTTGGAAAGGCAATGCCATCGGTTGAATTTGCAATTAGTGGATTAAAATAAGTGGCACTCACGCAAATGAAATCAAATATGATTTAATGTAGCTTTGAGGATCTGGAAACGATAAGTCAAAAGCAAGGGTATTCCAACTGACATCTGGAATTAGTTACTGGCTTAGCTCAGCCCAGTTTGATTTGTTGACGTTAACTATGACTCAGATATATTAAATGAAAAATTTAAATTTTTCGCGTTCCCGTTTTCGTGGTGGCAGTATGGGAGATGGCGTGGGAGATTCGGTGACCGTCACGGTCGCTGACTATGAAGCGCACCATAATTGGAGGTGAGGGAAACCCCTCCCAGTATCTTCTGTCAAGCAACGTCTAATCGACGTTCCAGATGGATGAAGGGGGAAATCCGCCGGAAAAGAAGTGCAGGAAGCAGCATTAGCTATTTTGGTTCTGGTTGATCCTTCCTTCAACAAGTCACAACCAGTGCATCTGCTGCTTGGTCATAGCATTTTTATTTGATCTTCCCCAATTCGGCTCATCTGCAATTGGCCGCCAACCTACCAGCGCTCGTTTATAGCGTTTTTGGTCGGATTGTCGCTGGGTCGTCCTCAAAAATCGGCTCATGTTCCGTGTCTTCGACGGTTTCATTGAATCCTGTCACTTTCTTTGTGATATCCCTTGAAGAAAACATTGAGCGTTTCTAGAATTCCGAGAAATTGGATATTCTGTGGAAGAAAGACGTTGTAAAGAAGTTTACCAAAATACTGTCGAAGTTGGTCGATACATCGTATGAATGCCCCGTCAATCAGATTTCGTCATCAAACTCAGTGCTTCAAAAGCTAGCAATGTTGCAGAAATAAAGACTGCAATGTTGCAATGTTCATCGTTTCGAGATTCTAGAGCAGCGACTCGGTCGAATACCAAAGACTTGAGGAAGATTACCCATTGGCGTAACTAACAAAAAAAATCCAGAGGGGGGGGGGCTAATTTTTGATGTAGGATTACGTCCTTTGCGAAGTTAGAGAGGTAATTTTGCATTTTCAAATTTGAGACCTTCACGAAAAAGTACCGACTTTCGAGATGTTGGTATCAATCGATCGACGAACTCTTTAGGGATTTTCCCCAACTATTAAAAACAATGGATTAGATTAGAAAAGCGCTTTGTGAAATGAAAATCTGTTCTTCTTAGGCGTCGATTACGGTCTCGGGATATCAGTGGCGGTGCTGAACTTTTATTCTTAACGTCTTAGCGGAAAATCATTGAGTGGCCGTCGGACAGCAGCAGCAGTGAATTTTTAACGCAAGGTTCGGATTAGCGTTTGATTGCTGTGATTTAAAATCGATTTTTTTCAGGACCTGCATTTTATGAAAAGAAAGGGTTGATAGCAAACAATGGCGTCGGTTGCATTCCCGCGGTACTGAAGGAAGTTTCCGTTAGTAGGAGAGTCACAAACGCTCGTCGGAGAGCAACGCTGCAGAAACGGTGGCATCAGTAGCAGTCAAGTGATATTTTCTTTCAAAATATAGATTTTATTTCTGTTTGTATTTGGAAAGGAACATTATTGAAAACAAATCGGTTTTTCTCAGATACACTAGAGGAGGTTGAGTCGAGACGTACATACTTCAAAGTGCAAATCATAATCGCTTGGCGACGCTGCAGAAGTTTTTTCTCTATGGATGGCGAATCATCTGACGTTGATGTCAAAGTAGACAAAAGAAATTTTCTCTCGAAATTATGATTTTGCCTGTGATTGGAAAGGCGCATTGTCGGTTCGTCTCAGAACCATCATTTCACAGGAGGTTGAGTGACAAATTTTCTGTCGTCAGATTCCAGAAAAACTTTATGCGATTAGAAAGACATCTGAGCTTACCCGACCAGCATAAAAATAAAGAGCTTATTTCGCCACAATTTGGTTTGTTCAGCTAAAAAACTAGCTTATTCAACAAAAATTGTTTGTTGGGTAGTAATGCACCGTACACACCAGTCAAGCAGTTTGACGAACATTGACTCCGCCCCCAAGAAAACGCTTCGGTTGCTGCTTTGTTTGAACGTGTGTGAAGTTGTTCGATCAACCATTTGACAGTTGGCGGCTCGGTTGGAAAAAATTAAAACGATTTGATTTTGGTTTGAGTTGTCGGGGGCGGAGTCAAGGTTTGCCGAACATGTTTGAGCATTTGTAGTGAAGTTGCACAAACCCCCATATACTTTTTGATGGTTGGTGCTCAAGTTGGCGCTTTGGTCGTTCGTGTGTGATATTGTTGGTCGAATAAATTGATTGTTCGTGTCGCTGTTTGTAAAACTTGATGGATGTTTAAATAAACGAGAGGTGGAGTCAATGTTGGTCAAAATGCTTGACCGTGTGTACGTTCCATAAGACGCATGTGGAGTTTTATCCACCCAAAAAAAAAAACATTTTTCTCTCATTTGAATTTTTGTTTTGAAAACTCAAGAAGCCTATGCCTATCTGGAATCTCTTAATTGATTTTCTGGAAATAGCAAATAACCATTCAAAGCTACAGAAAGAATAGAATCCTAACCGAATTCCGGATGGAATCCAATCCGGATTCCGGATGGAATCCTAACCGGATTCCGGATGGAATCCTAACCGGATTCCGGATGGAATCCTAACCGGATTCCGGTTGGAATCCTAACCGGATTCCGGATGAAATCCTAACCGGATTCCGGATGGAATCCTAACCGGATTCCGGATGGAATCCTAACCGGATTCCGGATGGAATCCTAACCGGATTCCGGATGGAATCCTAACCGGATTCCGGATGGAATCCTAACCGGATTCCGGATGGAATCCTAACCGGATTCCGGATGGAATCCTAACCGG
Source organism: Armigeres subalbatus (assembly GCF_024139115.2). NCBI lineage: Eukaryota > Metazoa > Arthropoda > Insecta > Diptera > Culicidae > Armigeres > Armigeres subalbatus. The sequence goes on along the minus strand of NC_085139.1, from coordinate 17,699,266 downwards.
ATTCCGGATGGAATCCTAACCGGATTCGGATGGAATCCTAACCGGATTCCGGATGGAATCCTAACCGGATTCCGGATGGAATCCTAACCGGATTCCGGATGGAATCCTAACCGGATTCCGGATGGAATCCTAACCGGATTCCGGATGGAATCCTAACCGGATTCCGGATGGAATCCTAACCGGATTCCGGATGGAATCCTAACCGGATTCCGGATGGAATCCTAACCGGATTTAGTATGGAATCCTAACCGAATTTAGGATGGAATCCTAACCGGATTTGGGATGGATTCTTAACCGGATTCCGGATGGACAGGACAGGATTTCATCCGGATTCCGGACAGGATTCCATCCGGAATCCGGACAGGATTCCATCCGGAATCTGGACAGGATTCCATCCGGAATCCGGACAGGATTCCATCCGGAATCCGGATAGGATTCCATCCGGAATCCGGACAGGATTCCATCCGGAATCCGGACAGGATTCCATCCGGAATCCGGACAGGATTCCATCCGGAATCCGGACAGGATTCCATCCGGAATCCGGACAGGATTCCATCCGGAATCCGGACAGGATTCCATCCGGAATCCGGACAGGATTCCATCCGGAATCCGGACAGGATTCCATCCGGAATCCGGACAGGATTCCATCCGGAATCCGGACAGGATTCCATCCGGGCTCCGGCCAGGATTCCATCCGGAATCCGGACAGGCGTCCATCCGGAATCCGGACAGGATTCCATCCGGAATCCGGACAGGATTCCATCCGAATCGGACAGGATTCCATCCGGAATCCGGACAGATTCCATCCGGAATCCGGACAGGATTCCATCCGGAATCCGGACAGGATTCCATCCGGAATCCGGACAGGATTCCATCCGGAATCGGACAGGATTCCATCCGGAATCCGGACAGGATTCCATCCGGAATCGGACAGGATTCCATCCGGAATCCGGACAGGATTCCATCCGGAATCGGACAGGATTCCATCCGGAATCCGGACAGGATTCCATCCGGAATCCGGACAGGATTCCATCCGGAATCCGGACAGGATTCCATCCGGAATCGGACAGGATTCCATCCGGAATCGGACAGATTCCATCCGGAATCCGGACAGGATTCCATCCGGAATCCGGACAGATTCCATCCGGAATCGGACAGGATTCCATCCGGAATCCGGACAGGATTCCATCCGGAATCCGGACAGATTCCATCCGGAATCCGGACAGGATTCCATCCGGAATCGGACAGGATTCCATCCGGAATCCGGACAGGATTCCATCCGAATCCGGACAGGATTCCATCCGGAATCCGGACAGGATTCCATCCGAATCCGGACAGGATTCCATCCGGAATCCGGACAGGATTCCATCCGGAATCCGGACAGGATTCCATCCGGAATCCGGACAGGATTCCATCCGGAATCCGGACAGGATTCCATCCGGAATCGGACAGGATTCCATCCGGAATCCGGACAGGATTCCATCCGGAATCCGGACAGATTCCATCCGGAATCGGACAGGATTCCATCCGGAATCCGGACAGGATTCCATCCGGAATCGGACAGGATTCCATCCGGAATCCGGACAGGATTCCATCCGGAATCCGGACAGGATTCCATCCGGAATCCGGACAGGATTCCATCCGGAATCCGGACAGGATTGAACCCTAAGCCCGAACAGAGTCCATCCGGAATCCGGACAGGATTCCATCCGGAATCCGGACAGGATTCCATCCGGAATCCGGACAAGATTCCATCCGGAATCCGGACAAGATTCCATCCGGAATCCGGACAGGATTCCATCCGGAATCCGGACAGGATTCCATCCGGAATCCGGACAGGATTCCATCCGGAATCCGGACAGGATTCCATCCGGAATCCGGACAGGATTCCATCCGGAATCCGGACAGGATTCCATCCGGAATCCGGACGGGATTCCATCCGGAATCCGGACGGGATTCCATCCGGAATCCGGACAGGATTCCATCCGGAATCCGGACAGGATTCCATCCGGAATCCGGACAGGATTCCATCCGGAATCCGGACAGGATTCCATCCGGAATCCGGACAGGATTCCATCCGGAATCCGGACAGGATTCCATCCGGAATCGGTACCGGATCCCATCCGGAATCCGGACCGGATTCCATCCGGACTCCGGACAGGATTCCATCCGGAATCGGACAGATTCCATCCGGCATCCGGACAGGAGTCCGGCCGGAATCGGAATCCGGAAGGGATTCCATCCGGAATCCGGACAGGATTCCATCCGGAATCCGGACAGGATTCCATCCGGAATCCGGACAGGATTCCATCCGGAATCCGGACATAATTCCATCCGGAATCCGGAATCCGGACAGGATTCCATCCGGAATCCGGACAGGATTCCATCCGGAATCCGGACAGGATTCCATCCGGAATCCGGACAGGATTCCATCCGGAATCCGGACAGGATTCCATCCGGAATCGGACAGGATTCCATCCGGAATCCGGACAGGATTCCATCCGGAATCGGACAGATTCCATCCGGAATCCGGACAGGATTCCATCCGGAATCCGGACAGGATTCCATCGGAATCCGGACAGGATTCCATCCGGAATCGGACAGGATTCCATCCGGAATCCGGACAGATTCCATCCGGAATCGGACAGGATTCCATCCGGAATCCGGACAGATTCCATCCGGAATCCGGACAGGATTCCATCCGGAATCCGGACAGCCCCATCCGGAATCCGGACAGATTCCATCCGAATCCGGACAGGATTCCATCCGGAATCCGGACAGATCCAATCCGGACATCTGAATCCGGACAGATTCCATCCGGAATCCGGACAGGATTCCATCTGAATCCGACAGATTCCATCCGGAATCCGACAGATTCCATCCGGAATCCGGACAGGATTCCATCCGGAATCGGGATTCCATCGGAATCGGACAGGATTCCATCCCGGAATCCGGTTCCATCCGGAATCCATCCCGGAATCTCAGTTCCGGATCGAGAATCCGTCCAGGAATCATCCGGATCGGATGGAATCCTGTCCGAGATTCCGGATGGAATCTGTCCGATTCCGGATGGAAATCCTGATTCCGATGGATATCCTGTCCGATTCCGGTGAATCGTCCGATTCCGGATGGAATCCTGTCCGATTCCGGATGGAATCCTGTCCGATTCCGGATGGAATCGTCCGATTCCGGATGAATCCTGTCCGATTCCGGATGGAATCCCGTCCGATTCCGGATGGAATCCTGTCCGATTCCGGATGGAATCCTGTCCGGATTCCGGATGGAATCCTGTCCGATTCCGGATGGAATCCTGTCCGGATTCCGGATGGAATCCCGTCCGGATAACGGATGGAATCCCGTCCGGATTCCGGATGGGCTCCCGTCCGGCTTCCGGATGGAATCCCGTCCGGATTGCGGATGGGCTCCCGTCCGGATTCAGGATGAAATCCCGTCCGGAGTCCGGATGGAATCCCGTTCGAATTTCGGATGGAATCCTGTCCGGATTCCGGATGGAATCCGTCCGATTCCGGATGGAATCCTGTCCGATTCCGATGGAATCCTGTCCGGATTCCGGATGGAATCCTGTCCGATTCCGGATGGAATCCTGTCCGGATTCCGGATGGAATCCTGTCCGATTCCGGATGGAATCCTGTCCGATTCCGGATGGAATCCTGTCCGGATTCCGGATGGAATCCTGTCCGATTCCGGATGGAATCCTGTCCGGATTCCGGATGGAATCCTGTCCGATTCCGGATGGAATCCTGTCCGGATTCCGGATGGAATCCTGTCCGATTCCGGATGGAATCCTGTCCGATTCCGGATGGAATCCTGTCCGATTCCGGATGGAACTCGTCCGGATTCCGGATGGAATCCTGTTCCGGATTCCGGATGGAATCCTGTTCCAACTTCCGGATGGAATCCTGTTCCGGATTCCTGGATTCCGGATGGAATCCTTCCTGGATTCCGGATGGAATCCCGTCCGGATTCCGGATGGAATCCTTTCCGAATTCCGGATGGAATCCTGTCCGATTCCGGATGGAATCCTGTCCGGATTCCGGATGGAATCCTGTCCGATTCCGGATGGAATCCTGTCCGGATTCCGGATGGAATCCTGTCCGATTCCGGATGGAATCCTGTCCGATTCCGGATGGAATCCTGTCCGGATTCCGGATGGAATCCTGTCCGATTCCGGATGGAATCCTGTCCGGATTCCGGATGGAATCCTGTCCGATTCCGGATGGAATCCTGTCCGATTCCGGATGGAATCCTGTCCGGATTCCGGATGGAATCCTGTCCGATTCCGGATGGAATCCTGTCCGGATTCCGGATGGAATCCTGTCCGATTCCGGATGGAATCCTGTCCGGATTCCGGATGGAATCCCGTCCGATTCCGGATGGAATCTGTCCGATTCCGGATGGAATCCCGTCCGATTCCGGATGGAATCCTGTCCGATTCCGGATGGAATCCCGTCCGGATTCCGGATGGAATCCGTCCGATTCCGGATGGAATCCTGTCCGATTCCGGATGGAACTGTCCGGATTCCGGATGGAATCCCGTCCGATTCCGGATGGAATCCTGTCCGATTCCGGATGGAATCCCGTCCGGATTCCGGATGGAATCCTGTCCGATTCCGGATGGAATCCGTCCGATTCCGGATGGAATGTCCGATTCCGGATGGAATCCTGTCCGATTCCGGATGGAATCCTGTCCGGATTCCGGATGGAATCCTGTCCGGATTCCGGATGGAATCCTGTCCGGATTCCGGATGGAATCCTGTCCGGATTCCGGATGGAATCCTGTCCGGATTCCGGATGGAATCCTGTCCGGATTCCGGATGGAATCCTGTCTGGATTCCGGATGGAATCCTGTCCGGATTCCGGATGGAATCCTGTCCGGATTCCGGATGGAATCCTGACCGGATTCCGGATGGAATCCTGACCGGATTCCGGATGGAATCCTGACCGGATTCCGGATGGAATCCTGACCGGATTCCGGATGGAATCCTGACCGGATTCCGGATGGAATCCTGACCGGATTCCGGATGGAATCCTGACCGGATTCCGGATGGAATGCTGACCAGATTCCGGATGGAATCCTGACCGGATTCCGGATGGAATCCTGACCGGATTCCGGATGGAATCCTGTCCGGATTCCGGATGGAATCCTGTCCGGATTCCGGATGGAATCCTGTCCGGATGGAATCCTGACCGGATTCCGGATGGAATCCTGACCGGATTCCGGATGGAATCCTGACCGGATTCCGGATGGAATCCTGACCGGATTCCGGATGGAATCCTGACCGGATTCCGGATGGAATCCTGACCGGATTCCGGATGGAATCCTGACCGGATTCCGGATGGAATCCTGACCGGATTCCGGATGGAATTCTGACCGGATTCCGGATGGAATTCTGACCGGATTCCGGATGAAATCCTGACCGGATTCCGGATGGAATCCTGACCGTATTCCGGATGGAATCCTGACCGAATTCCGGATGGAATCCTGACCGTATTCCGGATGGAATCGTGACCGGATTCCGGATGGAATCCTGACCAGATTCCGGATGGAATCCTGACCAGATTCCGGATGGAATCCTGACCGGATTCCGGATGGAATCCTAACCGATGGAATCCGAACCCGATTTCGGATGGAATCTCAACTGTGTTCCGGATGGATTCCTTACAGGATTCCCAGTGGAGCCCCAAACGGATATCACATGCAATTCCTACTGGATTTCGAGCTCATCTCAACCCATTTGCTTGCAACAAGTAGCATTGGACGAGGAATCTTGGCTCATTGTTCTTAATTGGAAATGGTGCCATTACCAAAGGTGTATTATTCAGAGCTTTTTATGCTCACGGTGAGTTCTTTTAAATTTCCACTGGACTTGTTTTGAGTTTTCTTATGAGTTTCTTTTTAACTACCTTACTTACTTACTTATGAATCCTGTACACCTCCGGTGGTGCAAAGGGCTTTATTTGTGGATTTCCTCGGAAGAATAGAAATCCCAAAATTTGTTCTCCGCAATAGCCTTACTAGCTAGATAAAGCGACTTTCTTTACAAAACTATAAATCTACATTAGTTCAAACTGAACCGTTTTTAAATAAATCTAAATGGGTCTTTTGAAAAAATGTTAAAATATCATTCTTCTCATGATTCAAAGTCATTCTACCCATGAAATCTGATTTTACTATTAGTGCAGTTTCTGAAACTTTCACTACACTTCTTCGAATTTGGGTGGGAATTTATGGATCAGTGGCGTGACAAAACACAAACAGCAGCGCACTGTTACAAAAATGTCGGTGGCGACTCACACTTCTAATCTCACGGCTCATTTAGTCTTTCACATATAGTAGACTAGTCTAAGCTACTCGGATTGAGCAATTATGCAGAGGCAATTTATGTTGAGCAACGCTTCAGTTATATGAAGGGCTGGGTCACAAATTCGAAAGGCTCGGTCGCTTTACTCGATTATGGCTATTTTCGGACGAAATCAAATCGATATCAAGAAAACGACTCATGCTATTCATAAGCTTCAATCGTACCTATATTTATGCTTAAAGGAATTAAGCAATCGACGCTTTGCTAATGAACGGAAAAAATCGACGGATGTGCGCCAGTTTAGGAACCGCCACTCGACTTATTATAGGCGTAGTCCAGCTTGACCGCATCGTATGTTGTCAATCCATCACCCGATATCACTTCGTAATTGTTATTGTCGCTTTCCCGGTTGCCCAAGTTAATTCGTGAAACAAAAACCCGCAGCTCGCGATCGCTTGTTCCCTACCACATGTGGTCCGCGTCCACGAACGGGGCAGTTAGTGTGCAGCGAGGGGGCAATTAGGCAGCCATTCTCACCCTATGCGATGTATGTGGCACCACCAGCAGTGCAGACCAGCAGCACTCAACTCCAGCGGCTAATGGCCGCGACCACGGAGCGCGGCGGGCAGCTTGCTGCTTTATGGCATTAATAAAAAGCCTAGTTTAATGTTTATGACCTCCGAAGTTCACGTCTCCTTGGACGGGTCACGAGGTTCGAACATCATCGCCTTCATCAGTGTCATAATCAAGCGCTTCTCCGTTGCATCAGGGTGTGCGATACGCGGATAATAAGACATTCGAATGAACAGTTACAGCTACCGTTTGGAGTCATTTCGGGTCAGTCGGGATGGGTTTGATCGGTGAAGAAACAAATGCGTTTGCTTATCAGTTGGGTTTCGATACGTAATCTCATATCGCATACCTTTTACCGCATCGTTTCCCTCCAACCAATAACAAAAATGAAAGAGAAAATCGAATTAATGACGGCGCGAACACGACTGAAGTCAGCCGTTTAGGATCTCCAAAAATCGGGTAGATCCGCGTGAAAGTCCGGACCATGTGTAAGCGTGTCCGCTCAATTATTCAATCGTATTCGGAAATAAGATGAGTCAATTTTGACCCTATTTTGTGTCCATTATGAACTCACTGATACCGCGCGCCGTGCGGGTTATCGCTCCCAAGTGGTTTGTATTGGCGTTTTTTTGTGTGCCTTTTGTTGGAGTTCATTTCAAATTTTGCCGCCAAACGATCGTACCACACGATCATCATCTTTGGCGGTAGATGTGGATTGGCGCGGTGCGGTGGACAAATTGAACAAATTGCGTCTTGTGATTTGCGAATCTTCGAAAGCATATCGTTTGCATCGTTTGTAAGCTCGCCCGCTGCGGACAAACATAAGCCGCTTATCATGTTTGCCTACACCGGTAAACAAACAGGCTGAAAAAGCTGTCGAAACCGAATTCCACGATGCACAAACTGGCAGCGGCGGACCCGTGTGCTAACGAGTGTATTAAATGTGGGTACTCGAGAAATAGGACAACATTGTCATCAGTCGCACACCAACGACGACGATCGCAGCCATGCGGGCATAGGAAAACAAGATTAACGCGCTCTGGATAAATATTGGGGAGTGTGGCAAATCCACTCGTTCAATAGAGCGCGATAAGTGATTACAAATCTCGTGTGAATGTCGAGTACCGATTGTGGCGGGAAGAGCTCACGTTGAAGTAGTGCGCCACATTCATCTATTTGGACGGGATTGCGGATTAATTTTCGAGCACCGAGCAACGTTTTGTTGATTGTTATGGTGTGTAATTTCTCGTTGATTGAAAAACCCATTATCAGAACTACAATGTCGGAAAGCGGTTTATAGCTGTTGGAAGCGTAAGGAACAATTTGTTCTACTGGAATAAATGGAATTATTTTGCAAACCATTTTAAACCCGAGATGATTTCTGCCAGAAAAACAACAAAACTCAAAACCAACCCATAGTTATAAGTGCCATCCATGCGGGCAGCATTCCTGTCATATTAAACAAGGCGTTCATCTGGTTTTCTTCTGAGTGAGATCCCTGTAAGATCGATCTTACTGTTCTTTTAAATCAAAATAAATTTAAACCGTGCATGCTTGTAAAATTCAGTCAAATTTAATTTAATATCAAGCGTTTATTCGTTTGCTGGGATTAACTGCAATTTTTTTACACGCCATTGAATTTTCAAAGTTATTTGCTGTGTTGGATCATTTCGGAACAGCTTTGGAATAATTAGGGTCAGTACGAAGATTTCCAACACTGTCCACGCTTGTCACGAAAATGGCCAGAAAAACGTTTTCAAAACGTCGATTGTTTTTCGATTCGGCACAGCCAACACCGAAGTAAATGGAATTACTTTACCCAGAAAGCGATATTCCGACCGTTTCAATGCGCCTTTTGACCAACATGTAAGTATGATGATGATGTTTTTATTCAATCCACGTCCACGTCACATTAACAACAATTGTCAACCAGATATGTTCACATGTACTTAGACTCCTTCCATCCAATTGGCATAAGCATCAAGGACAAAATCAGTTGCACTGTACTTGAACAACCGTCATTGCATATCGAGCAGAATATTCCGAAGCAGATCAGCTGGTTCAATGTATTTTGTCACAAGCGAAACGATAGCATCACATCCAATTATGATGATTTCACATTGTTTTGATTCAAGGAACACAACTCGTGTGAAGTAACACATCAGTTGGACAAACTGTGCAGCAACCTCATCACGATCTTCGGTGTACAGCACCAACATGTTGGTATTGGGATTGATGGTGGTAATAATTTCTATAATTTGGTACGCATATGGTCTCAGGCGTCTTACTGCCAAGTTACCCAACAAAAGCGATGGAGATTGTAGCAGGCCGGAATCGAAGCCCATCTTAAACAATCGGTTAACGGTGTATTTGGTGATGCTCCTCAGACGGGGTGACTGCAGAAGTTCATTGAAACTATGATCGAAGGATCCTCTATCGCGGAGATCCGGGAAAATGCAATCGAATCGACCGGCATGCTGTCCACCGAAAGTGAGAAGTTTACTGCTTTTAGAGATATAATTGAACAACTACTTGATTCGGTGTAGACTAATGGTAGAAAATCTAAACTTTTGAAGTATACATGACTGTTGGTAGAATTGCGTATCTATCTTCTCCATGGCTTTTAGGTAGTATTATCAACATCAAGTCAGATTGATATCCCGTTTGCACTTTAGCATATTGCTGATTGAATCTTTGGCACTTTAGTAAATGAAATAGAATATATGCATATGAATGCCCAACTATTGTACGTCAGACAATAAAAGGTGGGTTAAATTGACATTCTCAGATAGATGGTTAACTGGGGCTCACTCAATGCAATATCGCAAAAAAAAATGATTCAGATTTCTTGGATGTTGCTTACTTCTGTGCTGTGAACTTGCGCATTATCGTATCAACTATGCAACTTTCTGAAAAATTTCCCGGTGGCGGTGGACATGTTGATTATTAACCGTTGTGTGACCGGCAAAAAAAAACCCTTAACAGGCCGGCAGGGTACCCGGGTACCCACGAAACTAAAGTGCTTATATCTCTGAAAATTTACAACCGATTTCAACAATTTTGGGCTTATTCGATTCAGAATTTTCTCTTCTATAAAGATGTTACAATGATGAACCGATCCGGTCAATTAATTTCCTGGAAAATCCCGATTTCCAGGAACATGTCCTGCATAAATGATACTGATCGTGGATTTCGATAGCTAATCAGCTATACGGGTATCAAACTTCTAGAAATGTTATCAGTAGATTGATTCTTATCAATTTGGGTCCATCAGAAGATTTTTGATTAGCCATTCCAGAACAGGTTCCTCGAGGGGTCATAGGTGGCCATGAACATTGTTCAATGGAACATCAACCATATGGGTATCAAACTTCATGAAATTAACTCTTGCGTATGCCCTTAATGATCCTAGGCTCACCAGACAAGTTGACTCAGGAGTGGCCATTCTGGGACAGGTTCCCCGGGAGCCGGGGTTGGCCAAAATTATTTCTCATTGGAACCCAAACAATATGGGTGTCAAACTTCTTGAAATTGTCTCAAGCGTTTATTTCTGATCTATTTAGGTTCATCAAACAAGTTCACCCCGGATCTCAAATTTAGGAATAGGTTCCCTGAGAAGTCAAGAATGTTCATTAACATTTGCAGAGCTCATTGTTTCAAATCAATCTATCTAGCAATGTGAGTGTTAAATAAATGCAAGGACTACTCATTGACGTCGGGTGACGAGCAGGTGACCCACCATAAGATTCCGGACACTCGGAGATATGATCGATTCCAGAAATTGCGCCTTTTCTTATAAACAATCTGTTGTAAAGTAATGTCTAGGTCCATTAATTGACTCCAGGTGGACACTAAGTTATCCTTGGGAAGCTCCGAACCATCCGAAGCAGTGGTTAATTCTTGAAATTTGTCATTTGTTGTGAGAGCAAAATTAATGCAAGGGCTACCTGGTGGTCCCCAAATGGTGCTCCAGAAGTGCAGAGGCATCCAGAGCAGTGGTCAATTATTGCAGTGTGTTCTAGAAACTTTCGAAAATCGTTTGTAATAGCAGTATAGAAGCAGAGTCTTTGCTCGCGCTTAGAATCATAGGGGCGTAACTGTATTGATCAATTTCTCTTCATCGATTTTATATTTGCTTCAGGTAGAAGATGCAATTATCCTTCATTACAACCATGAACCTTCGGCAAACTACCGCAATTCACTACATTGATAAAAGGAAAATATCGTCTAAGATAAATCCATCAATACAGTTACGCCCTTATGATTCTAAGCGCGAGATTGGGAATATCATTCATTGATCCCGAGTGGCCACCAAGAAGTCCTCCTGAAATACCGGAATTCCCGAAGCAATCGTCATTTCTTACATTTTGTTTTCAACAGTTGCCTAATCGTGAACAATTTTTTTGTAACAAAGTAAAAAAAGAAGGAGAAGAGAACGGGCTTGGTAGTCATAAGGCTATTGCTTCTGCCTCATACGCAGGAGGTCGTGGGTTCAATCCAAAGTTCGTTCCATTTTCCTACTCAAGGATGTTATCGATCATTTAGTAATCTGCCTTCGATCATTTAGTAGATTGTCAATAACTTATTCCAGAGGCTAAATTTCAAAATGATTTGTATGGTGGACTTCTAGTGAAAAGATTTATCTACAACTCTGCCTAACAGTTCGTTGTTCGTTGAATTTCACTGATAACGGAGCTATATCGCTAGTAGCAGTAACTTAGACTAAATGATTACATATTTTGTTATCATTTGGTATGAGTATAGCAACTAGCACCGTAACCCCTTTAATAGTGGAATTCGAACATTGACCTGTTACGAAGAGTTGTAGAAAAACCTTCGCACTAAAAGTCCACCATACAATACATTTTGAAATTAGGCCTCTGGAATGAGTTATTGACAAACTACTAAATGATCGAACGCAGATTACTAAATGATCGATAACATCCTTGCTCCTACTTTGTATTTTTTTCTTATATTTATCTCTAGCAATCGCTAGAACTGGAAATGGACTACCATACCATTTCCATTTCTTTTCCTGTACCTTCAACTTGACTATTCTACCCATTTCTGCTAGAATTGGAAATGAACTAAAGAGCTCGTTTCCTACATCCAATTAGAAATTCCATCAGTTGCTATCTATCTATAACATTGGCAGTTCGTTAACCAAGACGGACCTCTGCCTCTCGAACCTTAACCCAATAATTCCAATAAATTCCGTACGAACAGAGGTATATTCGGCTGGCAGTGGGCGAGTGATTGCATCATCATTTCCACCCCCTTCCCTACATTGACTTACATTCTGAGTCCACTGATAATATGTGTGAAACAAAAATCTGTAACTAGATGCGCTCCCTCAGTAGATGAAGAAACTGGCTAGTCTAATCAGTTTCGTCGTTCCAGTTTCAAAATCTACCCGTCTGGCCGATGAGATGTCGACGGATGAGATGTTTAGCCTGAAGATGATCCTTTTAGAATTTCGGGAGTACAACTTGCAGACTCACCATCTGTCTATTGATTTCAAAGCAGCGTACGATTCAGTGAAAAGAAATTAGCTGTGGCAGATAGTGTCTGAACACGGTTCTCCGGCAAAGCTAATGATACGTGATACGTGCAACGCTTGATGGCTCGAAATAAAGTAAGTTTGTGACCGTGGAGAGATTGAAGCAGAGTGATGTGCTTTCAAATTTATTGTAAATATTGCACTCAAGGGGGTGATTAGGAGATCTGGTGTGCAGAAGAAGGGCACTATCATCACATGGTCGCATATGCTCCTGATCTTTGCGGATGACATTGACTACATTGGTAACGATCACAGGGCAGTTTGGGGGCAGCAGGGACTTTGTCCAAGGGCTTGACGACCCCTCCCCATGGCCACTGCGAGTTAGACCGGGACCATCGTCCCTAACCCCTAATCCCAAGGCGTCAAGCGACCCGTGCCGAGGGGATGCATGGCCAGGGGGGTGAAATAATGATCTAGGCCTTTAACGGAGCCTGTGGGGTACCTGGGCACCCTCCACAGTAATTGTCCCTTACCGCGTCATGCTGGGCTCTGGCGTGGTGGACCTCATTTCCCGAGCAACTCGTGGGACCAAAATGGAAAACCAAGTCAATTCTTCAATTAGTGGTAGTAGTGTAGGCGACAACCCCTTCGCAAGAGGTGGGTTGTTCAGGTCTCCGCCTAGGAGGCCAGAGGCAATAGTCGGCAGCTCAGTGCGCAGCGCCAGCGTGGGTCACTCAACCTTCCTCTCGGCTAGAAAAACGCCGGTAGGGGTTATTGACGGCCCATGGCTTGTGGAGGCAATGAACCGCAAACGCGATAAGCTTTTGGCCTTCGAGGTGGCGACGGAACAGCTGGACGCCATCATCGACTTTGCGTCATCGAAGCATAATATCAGCAAGGACCTCAAGAGGAGCTTGCAGAAACTTCGAAAGTCGATGCTGGACGCCAAGCTGGAGAGGGCGGTCGGGACGGCCAAGTGTAAACCCGTGAAATCGGTGGAGTCGAGGTCTACCCAGACTGAGGCCCAAGGATTCGCGGACTCGGGCAAGGTCGAATCGACCGAAGGCGTGCCAGCGAAGACGGTGGTACCAAAGTCTACCCAGACTGAGGCTCAAGTATTTGCGGGTACGTCGGGTTGACTGCTCCAACGGAGCAGACACAAAAACGGGGAGACAGTCTCCAGGATGAGCTCCTGGGGGCCGCCCCCAAAACGCGGAGGGTTACTACCCCGAACAAGTGTAGTGGGGCTGGGAAGCTGAACCCCGGCCAGGTGCCTCCAAAACCGGGGGAGGAAGGACTTGGAAAGGTCCGTCCACCCAAGAAAGACGGTGGCAAGGGGTTACGGCAGACTGAGAACTCTCAGCCGCACCAGACCAGGGAAATAGAGGGGGATGCCGCCTCCTGGACCCTGGTCAAGAACAAGAGGAAACCGAAGACGTCAAGGGCCGAAAAGAAGGCCCAGGCGAATGAGGGTAGCAAGAAGTCTAGGGTAGGCGCCAATCACTCCAGGGGCGATGCCCTAGTCATCACGGCGGACGAGGCTAAGTACTCGGACGTCTTGAAGGCGATGAGGAGTGACGTCAAACTCGGTGAACTCGGCGCCGACGTACGTCGAATAAGACGTACCCGGATGGGCGAGATGATCCTCGAGCTGAAGCGGGGCGTCTCGCTAAAGGGCGCCGCCTACAAGAAGTTTGTGGAGGAAGTCCTTGGCGAGACGGTCAAGGTGAGGGCACTCACGACGGAGGTAAATCTAAGGGTTAAAGACCTGGACGAGATCACCGAAGTCGAAGAGCTCGTAATGGCACTGCGGCGACAGTGTGAAGTGGAGACGCCCGCCGCAGCCGTTCGGCTACGGAAAGCTCCGGCAGGGACGTGGGTAGCATTGGTTCGGCTATCTGCAGCGGACGCCTCCAAGGTAGTCAAGTTAGAGAGTGTCAAAGTGGGATGGTCGGTATGCCCTGTGCGCATATACGAGCAACCCGAAGTTTGCTTCAAGTGCCTGGAACCGGGTCACAAGCAATGGGACTGCAAAGGCCCTGACAGAAGCAATCTCTGCCGACGCTGCGGATTAGAGGGACATAAGGCACAATGCTGCACGAACCCTCCCAATTGTTTGATTTGTTCCAGCAAAGCTGTGAACAGCAAGCACCCCATGGGGGAGTTCTGATGTGCCCGGCGTTTAAGCGTGCTGCAAAATCACAGTGCAGGTAACGCAACTGGCTTGCTCGGCCTCGCCTGAGTGTTTGGTGTGCGCAGGTTTAGAGGAAACGGCGGAACACGTGTTGTTTGTGTGCTCACGTTTTCGCGCAATGCGTGACCACATGCTTGCCACATGTGGTCTGGACACTACCCCGGACAACCTAGTTCGGAGGATGTGTAAAGATAAAGTTGGCTGGAACGCCGTTTTATCGGCTATCGCCCAAATCGTCTCGGAGCTACATAGAAGGTGGCGCGTGGACTCAAGGATGGCTAGTTCAGGCGCAAATAAGAGGTGGTCCAAGGGATCGGAGTCGGCTTCATGGGTCATACCGGTGGTCATGCTCTGTGGTCGAACTCGATCCTTTTACCGAACAAGTGGCCGCGCGAAGAACAACATGGTATCGTCGCTTTCGCGGCGTTGGTCAACCGGGCGGGTTCCGAGCCCGAGGACGGAAAGGGGTCCTCGTCAAGGCTGGGGCAGGCGTAGGCACCGCGTCGGCAAGTCCCTCTGTGTGCTGGCGAATAGGCCCTATCGCAGAAAGGTCAATTTGGGGTGCACGCGGCATCATCATTCTTGATACCAGTCGTGCAGAGGGAAGCAGGCGCGAAGTCGACCCTGCCCACCTTCCGAGGACATAGGGCGTGGTAAGGCCACCTGGAAAGCCGGCAACGCGCTGGCACGATACCATCGGACGACTTAAAAATTGGCACATCTTCGAAAGTTCCGAAGCTTCCAGATGCTCACCTAAGGGTGTCAATGAATGATCCTCGAATTGATTTTGATCGCACACAACTACAAAAAAATCGCAGCTTTCTAGGGCGAGTTTCTAGAATTGATTACCTTTTCGGCCATTCCGGAGCTTCTGGAGCACCACTTAGTGGCCTCCCGGGGTCAAAGTTTGGTTCTTGAAATGATATTGCTCTCATTTTGATGCATAAATCGTTTTGTGAAACAGTACGGATTGCGAGGATGAATTTAAAAATTTACCCTTTTCTCAGAATGTTCCGGAGTTCCCGGAGGACCATTTAGCGGAGTTTTGCTCTCACATTCATAACAAACCACTGTATTCTAGGACGATTTTCAAGAATTTGTCTTTACTATGGGTGTTCCGGACATTCAGTGCCAGATGACCAATGGTAGTCAATGCGTTGGTCATGCAATGATTTTACTCTCACAATGCTACAACAAGTAATAGTTTTTAGGATTTCCAGAATTGGCATTACGCCAATAATAGATTTATAAAAAAAATCGCAACTTCAAAATATAATCTTCTACACCTGGTCATTTCTCCTGATGTTCCAGAACTTTCTAAAACCACTTAGTGGCCATCCGGGATGAATGAGTAGTCCTTGTATTGATTTTGTTCGCTCATTTCTACAACACTCAGTTTTCTAGGATAAACTTCCAGAATCGGCAACTTCTCCGGATCTTTCGGAGCTTTCGGTGGTCCACTTAGTTGCCTTCTGGTGTCAAAGAGTGGTCCTTGCAATGATTTGGCTCCCAACACACGGGTTACAAAAAAACTTGCAACCTTGATCAAACTTCAGAGACTTCAGACAAACTTCGAGAACTTCAGCTCGTTAATATTTTTTACTGGTTTTGCCCGGTAAACATAAATTTGAACCGAGAGTTCAGTTAATTTTGAAAAATTTACAAAGTTTTGGGGAAATTTATACCGACCTCTCAGCAATACAATAAAATCATAGGATATCGGTAATATGGACATCCGAGCTGCTCTGTTCAACAAAATTTGATTGAATTTGGCAAAATAGATATACCGAGCAATCAGTAAATCAAAATATACTTTGCTGAAATTACGATAATACTTCTACCGAGTTCACTTTGTACCAAAACCACATAACGCTCGATGTGGCGCCATATTGTGCACTAATGTTGCATAGGTTTTGGGCGTGATTTGTTTGCCTAAACATTACTTTCAAAAGATTTTTCGGTAAGTAGCAGCGATCCAACTTGCAGCCAGCAAAAACATGAATAAAAATACTTGAATTTTCAGGAAGTTGACTGAACCCGAGGCTGTATCTGTCGGGTTTGGTTCGTTCGCGTACGTAGAACAGGGGGAACCAGTATTCTGCTGGGTACAAAGCTGCACGTCGCGATGAAGATCTTTAAACATTGAATCAACAAACGCCAAATTTCAACAATCTAGAAAGCATCAGTAGAGCCGCAGTAGAGCATCAAGTTGGCATTAATTTGGCCGATTTTTACTCATGATCTGATATTTTTCAATGCCTGCTCTTATTCAATCTCAACTTGAGGTTCAATAAAAGTGGAATTTATGAGCATGTTGTTATTTATTTTTTAAACAAACTGTCACTTATGCGGTTTTCACAGTTTACTCTGTGTTTCGGCTTTGACGTTCTTGATACGATACCTACCGATTTGGTTTCATCGTTGCGGTTCTTATCAATGCTGAAATTGTAGAATGTATTATCCTCGGGGTTTGCAGAAATCGCTCTCAATAGATAACGAACAACGATAAAAGAAAGGCAAAAACCTTTTCGAATCGTAACAAGGCAAGGAAGCAAGTCTGTTGCAGTTCTATGCAAGTTGAAGAAAAAATTGTGTTGGGGGGGGGGGGGGGGGGGAATGGGTTGATAAAAGGCTAAAAAGCTATAAATTTTTCAAATATTGGTCTAGATAAGTAAGCATTTTTTTAATTCTCCTTTGGATTAAACTCTGATTATCCTCATTTCAAGTGACTAGACGTTCCGGATTCTGCGGGACAGTCCCGGAATCAGCCTACCTGTCCCGCATTGCCAGGTGTCCCGGAAAACGTCCCGTATTCAATGATAAATCCATACGGTTTGCGAAATCTATGGAATCATGGGATGTTCGGAAAATCTGTAAAAGACCGAACTATTCAGAAGAAAAAGAAAGAACTTAAATCATCTAGAGGGTTTACCAAACTTGGAGAATAAGGTTTTGAATTTATTGAGGATTTAAATAATTTCTGTAATTTTAAATGAGGCCAGCGGGATAATTGATTTTTCGTTTACAATATTATGAAAACTCATTTGTGAATATGTACGTTATGTAGAAGATATTGATTTGGAAAATGTATTGGAGGTAACCACTTTCCCTTCGATGAGACTCGAACCCATGACCCTACAGTACGCTAGACTGGTGATTTAACCAACTAAGCTACGAAGGACCTCCGTCGGCCTTCGCAACCTAGCGGCTATTGAACGAGCTCGAGATTCCCAAATTGGACGCATATTCAAATCACTCGCAATCCATTTCTTAAGCCAATACTTCTACATGTGTATAGTACACGTCCACACAGGAAATGCATTTTCCAAATCAATATCTGCCACATAACGTACATATTCACAAATGAGTTTTCATAACATTGTAAATTAACGTCTAAGTCGGGTGGTTTAATCCCCGGAAATAGGCAATTAACTTTGTTTGAACTGATTTTTCGTGTCAAAATCTGGGACAACATCCGTGGACCAGATGACCAGGCTATATTAACTATTAAATATTCCCAGCCTTTTTAAGAAATTGATAAAACTTGATTTGATTTGTTTCGTTGTTTCGTTTATTGAACACTTTCCACGGCTAATCTAGCGTACACACGTTCAAACACGTTGGGCCAACATGGACTCCGTCCCCAAGGAAACGCTTCGTTGCTGCTTTAATGACCGTGTGTGAAGTTGTTCGATGTCAGGCGCTAATATCGACTCTGACCACTATCTGGTGATGGTTAAACTATCCGTCATTAACAATGTTCGGTACCGACGACCGCCGCGGTACGATCTAGAGTGACTGAAGCAACTTGATGTCGCCACTGCATACGCGCAGCATCTCGAGGCAGCGTTGCCGGAAGAGGATGAGCTCGATAGGGCCCCTCTTGAGGACTGCTGGAATACAGTTAAAGCAGTCACTAACGACGCAGCGGAGAACAATGTCGGGTATGTGGAACGAAGTCGACGGAATGATTGGTTCGACGTAGGGTGCAAACAGATTCTGGAGGAGAAGGACGCAGCGCGGGCGGCAGAACGTGGAACGTTATAGACGGAAGCAGAGACAGCAGACCCGTCTTTTTCAGGAGGAGAAACGCCGCCTGGAAGAAGCGGAGTGCGAGGAGATGGAACAGCTGTGCCGTTCTCAAGAAACACGCAAGTTCTATCAGTAGCTAAGCGCATCCCGTAAAAGCTTCGTGCCGAGTGAAAGTCAAGATAGCGGAGGAGATGACTACGTCAGCTCGGCGGACGATGGAAGACAACCAGCCCTCAACTTGAGGGAAGTTAAGAATGCCATCCAACAGCTAAGGACCAATAAAGCAGCTGATAAGGATGGTATCGGAGCTGAGCTCACCAAGATCGGCCCGGAAAAGCAGGCCACTTTCCCCTGCACAAACTGATAGGCAGAATATAGGAAACTGAACAACTACCGGACGAGTGGAAGGAAGGGGTTATATGCCCCATCTACAAGAAAGGCGACAAGCTGGAGTGTGAGAACTTTCGAGCGATCACCATCCTTAATGCCGCCTACAAAGTGATATCATCTTCCGTCGTCTGTCACCATTAGTGAATGAGTTCGTGGGAAGTTATCAAGCCGGCTTCGTTGACGGCCGCTCGACAACGGACCAGATCTTTACTGTACGACAAGTCCTTCAAAACTGCCGTGAATACCAGGTCTCAACGCACCATCTGTTCGTTGATTTCAAGGCGGCATACGACAGTACAGACCGCGTAGAGCTATGGAAAATTATGGACGAGAACAGCTTCCCTGGGAAGCTTACCAGACTGATCAAAGCAACGGTGGATGGTGTGCAAAACTGTGTAAAGACTTCGGGCGAATTCTCCAGTTTGAATCGCGCCGGGGACTATAAGACGATGGACTTTCGTGCCTGTTGTTCAACATTGCGCTAGAAGGTGTAATGCGGAGAACCGGGTGTAACAGCCGGGGAACGATTTTCAACGGATCTAATCAATTTATTTGTTTCGCCGATGACATGGCCATTGTCGACCGAACATTTGCAAAGGTTTCAGAACTGTTCATCCGCCTGAAATGTGAAGCAACAAAAGTTGGGTGAATGCGTCAAAGACAAAGTAAATACATGTTTGTGGGCTAAACCGAGCACGACAGGGCCCGCCTGGGAAGCAGTGTTACGATAGACGGGGATACTTTCGAGATGGTCGATGAATTCGTCTATCTTGGATCCTTGCTAACGGCTGATAATAATGTTATTCTGAAAAACTCAAAGGTGCAGCCCAATCGGGTTGTACGCAAAGGTGACATAGGACTACGTAGCTATACGAAATGGATGGTATTGGCCATAATAATTTGTGTCTCTTTATTAACATTGAGCAAATTGCTCGGAGGTCAACTGAATCAAGAAGGCGAATAGTTGATCCCAGTTGGATGGACTTTGCTTCTTCTAACCATGGAATTAACATGACTCATCGGCCGCATCGCCGCTGAAATCACTCGACTGGCTTTCAGTGGAGGATATCACAATCCTAGAAGACACCATCCTCAAAAATGTCCGAAATAAAGGAGAAATAAGCAGAATCAGAAGTGGCATGAAACCAAACGTAAATATATTTATTTGCGACGTTTGGTTTTCGCCCGCGATGGGAACGTACGTGGCAAAGTGAGGAGAACTTCAAGAATTAATTACACATAGTTCTTTTCATGACTCAAACTATTTATCTAAGAAGAGGTATTGGCGTCTTCATCGATTATGCTGTCATTGGCGGAAAGTGAAATTTTCTGGCAAAATTATTTGGTTTTGTTTCTGTTAGTCATGGGAATTGAAATCAGTTTTTTTCCGAGCCACCATTCTATACAAAAGAAGGTCAATCCGAGATACATTTTCTTCAAAGTGCAAAACTTCGTAAATAGCGAATTTGATAGCGCGTCTGAGGGAGATGAGGCAGTAAATTTGACATGATGGGATCACTAACAGCAACCAAGCTACCACGCCAAACCCGATGCCACCGAAACAGTCCATTTTCGCAATTAACTCTTTCTTTTCATAAAGTGTTGGTCTTGAAAAGAATCAATTTTCTTTTCCCAATGTTCCTTTCCAACTAACTGACACCACAATTTGTAATAAATTTTCAGCATCGGCACTGGCGGTGCGAGATCGCCACAGTGCTATTTTTATGGTTAACCTTTTCTTTATATGAAATTCTGGTTCGTTGAGGTTGAAAGATCTGCAACACATCGAGCACCACCACCAATGGGATGGATTTTCTTTGAAAATGTTATTAGCGCCTCCGTGATGTTGTGTCCGCTCAGCTACGATCGCTTTGATGCGTCTGCTATGCGTAAAATCTTCAAACTGAGGATTAGATCCAAACCCGCAAGTGATTGATTTTTGATGTCTGTGCTAGTGATGCATGTACGTGATTGGTTAGTTTACCTATATCTAAACTTTTTATCAATAATCGATAATAAAAAGTTAAAAAAAAAATCAGTATTTTTAAATAAATACAAAGAAGCGTTGACATGAGTTAATCGAATGGTCCAAAAAAATTGAAAATCCATCGAGAAACGGCTTAGATATTAAAGTGTAAAGTCTATCATATTTTCGTCCCCGATTTTCGCAATCGTAAAGTGCACCCCAATATAGAAAACACAGACGTAGTCCTACGTCAAAACGAAGGCGCGTCTTCTGTGAAAGTCGGGCCTACTACGGGCTTCAGAAGAAACTGCGGTTAAAAATGTGCCATGTATAAAACGCTCAAAAAACTGATAGTCCTCTACGGACATGGATCTTGGGCCATGCTCGAGGAGGACTTGCACTCGGAGTATTCGAGAGAAGGGTGCTTGGACCATCATTGGCGGTGTGCAAGCATACGGTGTCTGGCGGTGAAGGATGAACCGCGAGCTCGCACGGCTCTACGGTGAACCTAGAGATGTCGTAAAATCCCGATTAATCGATTAGTTACTAATCGATTACTCTCGATTCCTGTCGATTATTGAATCGATTGATCGTTGGATAATAATCGATTATTACAACGATGAATCGATTAATCGAAGTAATCAATTAGTTTGCGACATCCTTATGATGTCGTAAAATCCTGATTAATCGATTAGTAACAAATCGATTACTCTCGATCTCTCTCTCGATTATAATGATCGATTCAAAATTAATCGATTATTACAACGATTAATCGATTAATCGACGTAATCGATTAATTTACGACATCTCTAGGTGAACCCCGCATATCATGGCATTTTCTACAGTGATGCGCGATAATATGTTGGACCCGAATCAACTTATGATGAGCCGTTCTGACATCTGTCCGCAACTTGGAATATATAAAGCGAAATATCAAAGTGCTTTAGCTGATCAGCTGTTTTTCACAGAAATCATGGCATCCAGATAACACATGAGTTATATGCTTGATATCAAAGGTTTCGAACAACGCTACCGCTACTCAAAAATGTTGGCTTATGTTGTATTATCATAAAAACTAACGGAATACAATGGTCACACTTGTCAAACACCAAGAATTAAATTCCCAATGCGTTCGTTTTTAAATTTAACAATTGGTTGATTGTTTGATAGGGTAAATGATGTATCTTGGACAAGCGCAGGACATTCATTAGAAAATATATTGAGATTAAATAGTATAAAACAATTGAAAACCACTAGGTTCATCCAAATTCATAACCTATGATTAGTCTTGTGTCTCCATTGCCCAATTTTTGAGTAAATTACGTTTACTAGGTGTAAACTGTGATATACTGCGAACTGAAATATTTTCTTTTTGGACATCAAATATATAATTTTGACATGGAAAATGCATATATTTTGGACAGAGTCATTTTCTCCTAATTTAAAAATGGCCACCTACAGATCTCAATGGTATGACTTACCTACACGTATCCACATTCATTCAAATGCATTTATTTGCTTAACTGACATAGATTAAACCAGAAATTAACATTTTTTCGCAATCTTATCGATATCATTGAAAACAGCCTGAAAGTTAGCGATTGGAATATGTTAGTATCTCAATTACAATCAAACTTTGGCCGCAGGACCTCAAGATTGCCGTTTAAACCAATTTAAACGTGTTCCAGGTGCATGTTACGAAGAGTCCTATAATGCATGTTCTCCTGCATACTGGCGTCCAGCAGGCACTTTGGTAGATAGCTTTACATTTTAGATAATTTTAAAGATAAATAATAGTTGATTTGTGAATTCTCATCAGGAGCCGCTAGAGTTGAGGTAAAAGTATGCAATGATCATATTTTCGATAAAAATTTTCCTACACATTATCTAAAATTGATCGAAGAAGCTCAGGCTTGTCCAAAATATGTACATGTCCAAAATATATCATTTACCCTATGCTTCGACATAACTAAATTCTATTTGTATCAATCCTTGGCCATATATCCATTGCATTAAAAAAATCACAAAAATGTGAGTTTTTTCCTGAGTCAAGACAGAAAAACGTCGTTTTAATTATAATTGGATTTTAGTCGTGCTAGTATTGCACAAAACCGTCGATATGTTGGATTATATTATACGCCTTATGAAGGTGCTCCACTTGTGTTATGCGCCATCAGAAGGAGTCAACCCTAGCGAAAAAAGCATCCAAAGCTATTTATTTATATCACTATTTGCAGAAGCCGTGGAAGATTTTATCTCAATTCTGTAGGATCATAAACCATAATTTTAGTGTTCATTTACCAACGCCCGTCCAATGAATGGATTGTTTCGTACAGATGGACAACGTGGGTCGCATTAAAAACGACATTGACATTTGAATTTGAAGCATTCATTGTTCGCCGCATCTGATGAAATTTCAAAAAAAAGCAAATTCATTAACCAGAAACCTTTGGCCATTGTTCTCGTGGCCGTAATAAACTTTCCAAAAATACTGCAACGCGCGTGTATGTTATGCATGCAACCCTCGTTGGGCCATTGGGCCGCACTTATCCATGACCATATGTTTGTCCTTCAATTCAGACATTAGTAAAACCTGAATCTATTCACTGGGCCCCCCCAACCGGTATATCGAATGCGTCACCTACACACACCCTCTGCCGCACAATGATTGGGGTACTTACCGAGCAGAAAATCAACCCGAAAACAGATACAAAACGCTTTTAGGTGAATTTTCACAAGCGCGAACGATTTGGCGGACGGACCCCGAAATGCCCCATCATCGCTCCGTTGTAGGTGCCGGAGGGCATGTAGCTCTAGCTTTGACTGCCAGCGTCAAACGAGGGAACGACCATTCAAGGTTGCCATCTATTAACCTAGACATCGAACGGTGCCGCGACGCAGCCGAAATCTGCCCGCTTTGGGCGTGCGCCGCGTTGAGAGGTGAGCGAGCCGCACTGCACTCGGTCAGCCCGTCGGCGAAAGCTAGTTTTCGTGGAGTCAAATTAACAACTTTCTTCAATAGGACAAAATTCGGCCACTCGAGCGGTCACGGTTGAATGATTTGTGAAAAATTTGAATTGATCCATCGGCATCGCTATCTGTACTCGCAGCAGAGAAGGGTAGAATCGAAGCGCAAACACGCCGTTTGCTGCCGGCTGCTAATAACAACATTACATGGACTGGACCGCAGCACGCACGATCCGATAGAGAAATGGAGAAATTCACCACCGGAGTGGTCCATTAGCATTTTTCGATTTTATTTCAATCCCCTAAATATCTCTTCTATGAATATTTTATCATCTTCCACTAGGTGAAAAAAAAACTTATTTCTTCACAACAAGCTGGTTAATAAATTCATGAAACGCGTCAGTCCCCCTTTTAATGGCCTTTGGTTTCGGTTTTGAGGATTTTCTGTCTTTACGTGATAATCTTGTTAGATTGATAGCGATCGATCGATTGACTGCCGGTCGGCTTCGGAACTGCTACAGTCGTCGGCGGCCACCACATATTCCCACGGACCCAGCCCGTTATCGTTCAGCAGACTCCACGCGACCGGATTCCGCCTGCCACGCGACGAGAAGAACGTGTCCTGGTTTTGGGCAAGGTTTTCCAAGATGTTCTTTTTGCCGCGGGTTGGGTAGAACAGCTCTTCCCCCGAGTCCACATCGGCGCTGCCAATATTTTGAATGGCGTTCATGACGTTTTTCTTGCTGAAAACTGGTTGAAACTCGTTGACGATTTTGCCACTGCCGACGGCCGGGAACAAATCCAAAAGCTCCTTCTTTCCCCTGTTTGGTATAAACAGCTCATCCGAATTCAAAATATCATCGAATTTGATCTTTTTGGAGATCCCGTTGCCGACTCGTTTCTTGCCGCGGTTCGGTACGAAGTAATCGCGCCCGTCGAGCATCTGTCGGATGGAGAGTTCGCGTTTCTTCAGGGCGGTGGCGGTGTTCGAGGTGGGGTCCGATTTGCGACCGCGCTGCGGAATGAAGGCAATTCCCGCGGTCGACGGTCGCCTGACTACGACGTAGTTCGGTTCCTCAACGTAGAAGGGTAGCCGTGGTGGTATGCGGATGTGCTGTGGCTGCATGTCCAGCTGAAGCGATTCCACCGCATTGGGATGAGTCAGTGTTTCTCTGTGCGAGGGGGAAAACACAAATGATTGGAGGTGTTAGTCACATGTTGTCAGAATGGATTTCTTGATGTGGAACAGTTGGTGATGTGGTGAATGAAAGCTTTCACTTTGATATCTTTATTTACATTTACTTATTTTCATGTAGAACATTTCAAATTATCTACAGAACGAGCTTGTTTTGCATCGATGTTCTAAAAAAAGAATCAAGAAAATATTAAACCATTTAAAATTATCACATTGTCTTTTTTCTTATCAACACTGAAAATCAACAAAGAATTTGAAGGATTTAACTTGTTGTTCTTAGTCCGAAATTATTCTACCTAGCGGTGATGGAGGCTTCCTCGTTAGTACAAATGCTAAATTACTGTTGAGGGAAATATCACCAACTTTCCGTCGATTTTTTTTTCAAAGCTTTCCTTTAACATCTAATCTTAAAAACAATGTAGGGGGAAAGACGGCTTTGGCAGGTTTTGTTCTATTATTGGCAGGGGGTTTTTGTCGACCGAATTTTATGAAATTTGGCCACAATATTCTTTGATATGCAAAGAATGTTTAGGCCAAATTTGAGCCTAGTCAGTCATAAAAAAAACCTTTGCCAATAATAAAACAAAACCTGCCAAAGCCGTCATTCCCCCTATGTTGAATATTTTTCAGCTTTTTAAAGCATTTTTTTAATATCCAGTTTTACACACTCAAACAAACTCAGATTTATCCGAATAGGGTAGGTGTGCCAGTTGTGGCTATAGCACCAGTTGTCGCATTGGTGCTTTATATGCCAAATGACCAATCAAATCACCGCAAACCAAGTTCATATCGTTAAAGCATATTCATAAGATACGATAACACCTTTGATTTTCTCCAAAACAAGCAAAGCATAATTGTAAAAAATGATTTTGCTTAATTTTTGACGTCCTTTGCACCAGTTGTCACACTAGTGGTCCCAATTTGGCCAATCCCATAAGAAAACAATGAGATTTGTCAAATAAGGAACCAGAATGAGGAATAGTGCCACAACTGGTGCATGCGTTCCTATTATGGATTAATCAATTTTGAGGATAATAACAAATTTTATTGTGGTTTTCACAGCTGTTCTAAGGAGCAGGAAGTAAAGCCTTTCGCTTGATATATAAAGTCCACCCACATGCCGTTTACTTATTTAAAAAAAATAGTTGTTCTTAAGTATGGCGACAATTGGTACACCCACCCTAGTTGAATGACCCATGAACAGAAAACATTTTTTTTGTTGAATATCTTGGCTGTGCATATGCACAGCGCATGTTTCGAAATAGTCAAATTGATATGAAATTTGCGAAAAAGAATCCTCGTGTCTTGGAGGGCCTCGACTCGAACCCTCAACCTCCTACTCTCTAGATAGGTGTGATAACCCCTACACAGCAAGACCACTTGAAGGTCACGTTTGCGGAAAAGCCATTAGAATCCGAGTACCAACCTCCACCGTGGTTAGCTCTTTTTTGCAAATTGAATATCTTTCGGATGCTTTATTTGTTCAATCTTCACAGCACAGCAGAGTGTGATTGATTCGCACTCTATACAAATCCGCCCAGCCCGTTGTTGAAGGCATAGAGTCAGAGTGTGATGCTCTTCGAATAATAAACAATGTGCACTCGCTTGACTGTGGATATACAACAGTAAAGCACATGTGAAGATTGGACAAATCAAGCATCCGAAAGGACTCCAAAGAGTGGAACAATAACGGATTTTTGAGAACCACCAGAAAGATGGAAAGGTGAAACAAATACACCTTTGCAAATGTCCGGCCGACAATGTCCATGTTATCCGCGAAACAAATAAATTGACTGGATCTGTTGAAAATCATGCCCCGGCTGTTACACCCGGCTCTCCGCATGACACCTTCAAGCGCAATGTTGAACAACAGGCACGAAAGTCCATCACCTTGTCTTAGTCCCCGGCGCGATTCGAACGAACTGGAGTGTTCGCCCGAAATCTTCACACAGTTTTGCACACCATCCACCGTTGCTTTGATCAGTCTGGTAAGCTTCCCAGGGAAGCTGTTCTCGTCCATAATTTTCCATAGCTCTACGCGGTCTATACTGTCGTATGCCGCCTTGAAATCAACGAACAGATGGTGCGTTGGGACCTAGTATTCACGGCATTTTTGAAGGATTTGCCTTACAGTAAAGATCTGGTCCGTTGTCGAGCGGTCGTCAACGAAGCCGGCTTGATAACTTCCCACGAACTCGTTTACTAATGGTGACAGACGACGGAAGATGATCTGGGATATCACTTTGTAGGCGGCATTAAGGATGGTGATCGCTCGAAAGTTCTCACACTCCAGTTTGTCGCCTTTCTTGTAGATGGGGCATATAACCCCTTCCTTCCACTCCTCTGGTATCTGTTCGGTTTCCCAGATTCTGACTATCAGTTTGTGCATGCAAGTGGCCAGCTTTTCCGGGCCCATCTTGATGAGCTCAGCTCCGATACGATCCTTACCAGCTGCTTTATTGGTCTTTAGCTGTTGAATGGCATCCTTAACATCCCTCAAGGTGGGGGCTGGTTGGCTTCTATCGTCCGCTGAACTGACGTAGTCATCTCCTCCGCTGCCTTGACTTTCACTGCCTGTACTCTCAGCGCCATTCAGATGTTCCTCGTAGTGCTGCTTCCACCTTTCGATCACCACACGTTCGTCCGTCAAGATGCTCCCATCCTTATCCCGGCACATTTCGGCTCGCGGCACGAAGCCTTTGCGGGATGCGTTGAGCTTCTGGTAGAACTTGCGCGTTTCTTGAGAACGGCACAGCTGGTCCATCTCCTCACACTCCGCTTCTTCCAGGCGGCGTTTCTTCTCCTGAAAAGAGCGGGTCTGCTGTCTCCGCTTCCGTCTATAACGTTCCACGTTCTGCCGGGTACCTTGCTGCAGCGCGACCGCCTGCGCTGCGTCCTTCCCCTCCAGAATCTGTCTGCACTCTTTGTCGAACCAATCGTTCGGGCGCAGTTTAACCATCACCAGATAGTGGTCAGAGTCGATGTTAGCGCCACGATATGTCCTGACGTCGATAATGTCGGAGAAGTGCCGTCCATCAATCAGAACGTGGTCGATTTGTGATTCAGTCTGCAGTGGTGATCTCCAGGTGCACCGATACGGGAGGCTGTGTTGGAAGTAGGTGCTGCGAATGGCCATATTCTTGGAAGCGGCGAAATCAATTACTCGTAGGCCGTTTTCGTTCGTCAGCCGGTGAGCGCTGAACTTTCCAATAGTCGGTCTAAACTCCTCCTCTTGGCCAACCTGAGCGTTCAAATCTCCTATGATGATTTTGACGTCGTGGCTTGGGCAGCTGTCGTACTCACGTTCCAGCTGCGCGTAGAATGCGTCCTTATCATCATTAGTGCTTCCGGAGTGTGGGCTATGGACGTTGATTATGCTGAAGTTGAAGAACCGGCCTTTGATCCTCAACCTGCACATTCTTTCATTGATCGGCCACCACCCGATCACGAGCCTTTGCACATCGCCCATCACTATGAAAGCTGTTCCCAGCTCGTGTGTGTTGTCGCAGCTCTGGTAGATGGTATGATTGCCTCTAAACGTACGCACCATTGATCCCTTCCAACAAACCTCCTGCAGCGCTACGATGCCGAATCCACGGTCCTTGAGCACATCGGCGAGTATGCGTGTGCTCCCGATGAAGTTGAGAGATTTGCAGTTCCACGAACCGAGTTTCCAATCGCTAGTCCCTTTTCGTCGCAGTGGTCTTCGCCGATGGTTTCGGTCCGTACTCTCTTGTTGATTGTTCGTTGCTTATGATTTTTTAAAGGCTGGCTTGCAGGGCCTGACACCAAATCCCCTAAATTTCCGGAGGACCATGGTGCACAGTTTCACTTAGAGTCCCTCGCTGGCACTCGGACGATGATCAGCCGCCCCTAACATGGAGAACAGACGCTGTTGTGAGCCGATCCTGACATGAAGAACAGACGCTCAATAAGATTTGCACCTCCGGAGAGGAGCAAACCCCCCTTCCCTGTCAGCATACGATCATAGTTCCCACCGGGGTTGGTTACCCGATCTTCCCTAAGGTTGCTCGTATCCCGGCCAGCACCGCGGGGAGGTAGGGATAGGAGTTGCTGGGTAAGAGGCTAAGGACCGCGAGATGGGGTCTATTTCATTCCTTCAGGTACGCGAAGTGCCAATGGTACGCTTTACCCAGCATTTGCCGTGCCGTACCGTCGACCAATAACAGCTGAATTGATGGATGCCCCCACAAGGGGAAGAACACTAACCCCCTGAACACCAGCGAATGGCCCCCACTTCCTCCCCCTGGATTCCGTCGCGTCGTAAGGACAATGAGCCCCTTCATGCCGAGGGAGACCCACCGCTCTACACATCGGAGCAACTAGTTCCGATTTTCACCCAACTGGCAACGCGACTACGCAGGTGCAAAAGCATTTGGCATAAGGTGATTTGGCATAAAGGCCATTTGGCATAACGGATATTTGGCATAATTGTGAACAGCGTCAAAAGTGAGGGTCATTTGGCATAATTTTTTTCGGTATTCACTAAATTAGTTGCTTGACTAAGTGGTGTTGGGAAAAAACCGAAATGATGAATATAACGCCGGTTGTTAATTATATTAAAGAGACATAATCATTTCGTAGATAGCTTGCATTAGCCAAGTATAAAGCAATGATAATTGTTATCCCTCCATTAGATTCATGGTTTGCCCAGTGAAAAGCAATGTTTATTAACCAAGGCAGTTGTGGATGCGATTCTTTAATGGTAGGCGTTTGGTGGGAATATGTCAATAGTGGGAGTGATCTCTTCTTCAAAAGTAGGCACTTTCCCGGATGAAGGCAATGGTGGGTGTGATTTCTTCTTTAAAAGTAGGCCTTTGTCTTGATTAATGCAATAGTGGATGTGATCCCTTCTTTTGAAGTAGGCAATGATAAATGTGATCTGTAGCGCCGGCCCTGGTTAAGGCAATGGTGGATGCGATCCATTTTCTCAAAGTAAGCGCTCACTAGGACCAAGATAAATACACCACTAGGTATTCCAATCTGCCAAATTCACGATTCAGCCATCTTGGATTTTAGTATGGTAGAGCCAACTGGTTTGTTTTGGTTTTGCACTGAAAATTAATTTTTCACCCTCCTTCTCTTGGCAGATTGGAGCAGCTAGTTGTGTATTCATCTTGACCATGAATGTGATCTCTTCCTCGGAAGTAGTTCTGTTGTTTCATTTGTCCGTCCTTTCGAAAAATTTGTCAGTCTATCAGTTAACTTTATCAGAAGGTATCCTCGATCTACTTTATGTATGTGAAAAAATAAATCGAATAACCCTTACTCTTTCACTGCTCCAAATTATGCCAAATGTCCGTTATGCCAAATGACCCACTCTTTTGTTGCAGTTCAAAATTATTCCAAATGTCCGTTATGCCAAATGGTCTTTATGCCAAATTACCCAGACGCGGTGCAAAACATGCTTCGACCAGATCTTCAACCTGGGCATGTTCGTCATTGGAAATGGCTGCTATGATGGGTCGGGTCAATTGGAACGCTTGCTCACTTAAGAACAAAATCATTGAACTGGCTGATTTCCTCGACGAGAGAGAGATCGACGTGGCCTTCACCACGGAAACGCACATGAGCCCGAGGTGAGTGTACACTGTACATATTCCGGACTTCCGTGTGGTGAGACTCGATCGGTCCAACTCCAGGGGAGGAGGTGCTGCTATCGCACTGAGGAACAACGTCAATTATCGTCTGATGCCAAGTCTGCAGCTCAAGATCATCGGAGCCATTGGGGTAGAAGTCACTTCCGTCGGAGTAATCACCCTCATCGTGGCCTACTGCCCAACTCAAGCCAAGGAGATCGACGGCCGCCCTTCTGAGGGACATTGCAAAGCTAACGCGACGGGAAGGTCAGTACATCATTGCCGGTGACCTGAACGCAAAGCATCTAGCCTGGGGCAACAGACATGGAAATCGAAACGGTGCCATCTGAACAACGTCACTTCACGATCCTGAGTCCGGATTCCTCCACTCGGCTGAGTCGGTCCGGACTCCACGCAACGTTAGACCTGTACATATCCAACATGAACGATCACATATCACAACCGATCGTGTTCCAGGAGCTCAGCTCGGACCACTACCCGGTGGTCGGTTCGTCGATCAATCGTCACCAACTCTCCGGAAAGAACTACCATCGAGTGAGCTGGCAACGGTTGCAGCAGTGCGTTGTACCAACGTATTGGGCTGCCTGCACTCAAAACCCGTTGCAATTGCTTGGCAAAAGTAATCCAGGCTAGAATGGTGGACTTCAGAAATAGTGATTTTTCCAATAAGATCCGCGCTCTCCCAGACTGTGCTAAGCCGTTCTGGAAGTTGACAAAATTCTAAAATCCAATCTCAGCTGGCGAATTGATGGCCTATATCAAATCATCGAAAACATGAAGGGCCCAGGCTTCGACAGCATCCTGAATCTCGAACTCAAACATATGAGTGCTTCATTCTTCGAGCACCTTTCGTTGAGCTTCAATCAGTGCCTCCGTCTCAGCTACTTCCCATCGTCCTGGAAGTCAGCCAAAGTAATCCCCGTCCGCCGTGAACCGTCTCATAAAATATCTTATTACGAACTCGACCCTTGTTGGAGTCCTCGACGGAGTCAGTGGAAAGTACTACTGAACTGTCAAAAAAAATTATTTGACGAGGACCGAATTCATTCGTGGCGTCATGCTGCAGAACCTAATTGAGATTATGTCTAAACTGGCCAAAAAAGTTCATGCTACGAGAATCGAATTCATTCGTGGCGTTATGCTGCAGAATGGGGCAGTGCATAGGTTCATTATTTGACATTTGAGCGGTGCCGAAATTCATTTTGAATGAACTCGATGTATGAAATTTTTTTTAGTAAACAGCGCACCGCTCAAACGTCATTGTGTTTATTCGATGCACCTCCCCATTAGGTTCTACAGCAAGGCGTCACAAATGAATTCGGCCCTCGTCAAATAAACTTTTTTGACAGTTCAGTAGTACTTTCCTATGACTCCAACGAGGACTCCGACAACGGTCGAGTTCATGATTGGCTAGCTGCCCCTGAGTCCATCGAGAAGTACTACTAATCTGTCACCAGATTAAGGTTACATACAGTCGCTGCAGAACCTAATAGACCTACGCAGTAATCCATCAAACTCACTCACCTAATGTGTTTTGACACTTGAGCATTTCTTCGCATTTTCGAGGCATTCACTCAAACATTCATTTTGAGTTCATGGAGGACTTTGAACTTCAAATGAGATTATTTTTGATTCTTTGTAATGAAGTTTTCATAGCATTATCCCATGAATAAATATGTACAAGGTACACTGATGATCCGATTCTAACCATTTTAAATTTTGTCAGCCCCAGGTTTCGTCCACATCAGATTTTATGACAGTTTTTTTCACGGTCCAATTTTGCCAATTTTTGCACAGAATTTTATACTCAATGTTGTGTGTTGGATTTTGTCACAAACAAACCTTAATTTTTTTAGCAGAATTATGCGAACTGATGTATGTACGTGTTCCGTTTACGATTGAAATATTAAAGTCATTTAATATTGGGACGCACTGTTTATTTTACTCTAGCGGTCCTAGTGGTCGGAACTGGAATGTTTTGACAGCAGTTTGTTGTGAAGTCTCCTCTTTTTGTACTGAAAATTTCGTCGCGATTCATTTTGTTTGAAAGAAGTTATACGCGATGGAAGCAGTGAATCAAAAGTTAATTTTGGACACCGGCTTCGAAAATACGTTAACGTGGTCAGGTTAAAAAATCGCAAAATCGTTCAAATTGAATTTTGTGCAGCTTCTCGGACAAAAGTTTTATAAAGCTACTGGATGAGGTTATGTCCCGAGCAAGTTTTTGCCGATAAATTCGCAAGAAAACTAACGATCTGGCAAGGTATTTGCTGCTGCGGACAAAAATCCCAGGTTTTCGTGACAAACAAGACTATGAATTCCCAAGCAGAATTAGACACTTCGCAAAAGCGATTCTTCCGTACATAAAAGCCCACAAAGGACCTGTAAAGTTTTGGCATGATTTGGCAAGCTGTCATTACAGCAGAAAAGTGCTGCAGTGGTATCGAGATAACGGGGTGGATTTCTTCGAAAATGACGTCAATACACCCAACTGCCCTTAGTTCCGCCCAATTAAGAAATGTAGGGCTATTATAAAGCAGAAGTTGAAGGAGAGTGGAAAGGTGACTAAGGATGCGACAGAGGTGAAGAGTTGGTGGAACAAAATGGTCGCTCAGGTAATCCAAAAGAGTGTCCAAAATATGATGAGTGGTGTTCGAAGAAAAGCTCATAAAAACGAAATCTGAATAATGTTTTCACTATTTTTCCTTTAGAGATAAATAAATAACCTTCATTTTCAGTACCTAACATCAGTACCTAATATTAAATGACTCAAGCTGAATTAAATCAGTTTTTTTGCGTCCCAATATTGAATGACTCAAGCTTTAGCCACCTTCGAATACGACTTTTGAAGGAAAAATGTTGTTTTCCGGTCAGGCTCCGTTTTTTTTTAAATATACCCTGAATAAATTTTAAATAAGTTCGTTCGCTATAAGACTTAATATTTTAATATAATATTTTTGTTTCCATGAAGTTTGAGCAGCTGCATGCCCAGTTTCATTGTAATTTATGTTACGGCCCCGGCTCTCCCCCATTTTGAATTCGGCTCTGGTAAGAATTTCAGAAGGTCAATTTAAATGAATCGCCTGCTTTGAGCGTGCTTACAGCTTTTGGAAATCAGTATGGTGAAAGGCATCTAATGTTTAATATCTCGAAAATAGGCACCTTAATCGAAAAATTATTTGTTAGGCGTAGTAGCAGACACCTTTCGACATGACTGGTACCAAAGAGTTTCTCGTGAAAAGTTCCTACTGTTGAGAAAACCCGCATTGGATGTCTTTCGCCATACAAAATTTCCATATAGAATTTGAATTTATCATCCAAAAATAGTAAATTACCAATACAGAAATCAGGCTACAAGCAATAAATAAATATAAAATTTCCACAAGTAATGCAACTTTTCCATAAACAATTTAGCTCCTAATTGGGCTGGGATGAAAGTCTCTTTAATAAAGATATAAAAATAAAATTGAAAGTTTTCTACAAAGTAAAAATAAATTAGCATTTTCAGCAGCAAAAATTGCAATTATAAAAGAATTTTTCATGAAAAAAAAATCAAAATGTTCCACGGAAAAAAATACAAAATTTCCATAAAATAAATATTTTATTACAACCAAAAAATAATTCTTTTCAAAATGAAAAAAATATGAAAATTTCCATAAAAAAAGAAATAAAATTGCATTCGACGCAGAATCCTGTCCCATTATTTCCTATTGAAAATTGGCTGTTTCATGCTAATATTGATTTATTTACGGAAATTTTGCTATTTTCTCGTGAAAATTTTTGATTTCTTTATGGAAAATTCTTCTTTAATAATTGCAATTTTTGCTTTAAACGGTGCCGATTTTTTGTGGAAAATTCTTAATGATTTATAAAAAATTTGCATTAATTGTGGAAATTTTATATTTGTTTTTTGCTCACACCCTGATTTCCTTATTGACAATTTCCATTTTTTATGGAAAAATTCTTATTTTGTGGGGGGAGCTTTTATTTTAGACGGGAAACATTCTCGACATCCTGGGCAAACTTATTTTAATAACTCGGATCTGTATAGGATTTTCGGCATGAAAATGTATAAGAGCAAAGATATCGCCGACAATTCCGACGAAAAAAAATCCGTTCGTCCAGGGTCTTAGAAATGTAAAAATTTGTTGTCTTCTTCGAACTTGTTAAATTAAGCATAAACTATACAGGAAACATGGGTGATAACAAAATTATAAACTATGATGTTCTAGGATCTCCGAATTGTCCTGGAATTTGAATCAAATGGTCTACTGAATCAACCAAGGCTTCCATGATGTCGTCACCCGCGGTATCAACCCAATCATGTCTTTCATTTGCGTCTCAAATCTTGGCGTATTAGATGTTGTAAGATTTCCAAATTCTTCTTCAACGGCTCTACATTCCTACTGGAACTTGGCCTGCTTTTCAACTCAGTATTCTATTAGCATTTCCTCAGTTATTATTGAAAGCTTTTCTATGCCCGCCATTGCATGAGTATGTATCTTGTGTGGCAAGTACAATGGATACACTATGCCCAGGGTGTCGAGAAAGTTTCCAACCCAAAAACATCCTAGACCATCTCCGGATTGGCAATCCTATGCCTTTGCTCGCAAGGCTACTGGAGATTTCCAAATTGTCCTACGGTTCTTATCAAGTGGTCTACCGTATCAACCACGACTTCCATGATGTCCGAGTATAAGTATTTTGTTTGCTTATCAATTCCAGACATATGAGATGTTTTAAGATCTCCAAATTGTCCTGGAGCTTGAACCAAATTGACTATCGAATCTACCACAACTTCCATGATGTCCCCAGCCGCAATCATGCCCTCCAAGGTATCAAGCCAATCATGCCCTCCAAGTATTTATGTTTCATTTAAGTCTTAAGACCAGGCGTATGAGATGTTTTAAGATCTCCAAATTGTCCTGGAGCTTGAACCAAATGGTCTACGGAATCAACCACGTCTTCCATGATGATCTCAGTCGCGTTATCAGTCCAATCATGTTCTCTAAGTATTTGTCTTTCATTTGCGTCTCAAAACCAGCCGTTTGAGATTCTAAATGGTCTTCCGTGAGTTCAAACGGCTTTCAATATGTCCTCAACCTCAGCGGGGAGCTAATTATGTCCTCCAGGTATATATTGTTTACTGGCAGTCCGTGTCTAGCCACAGGAGATCTTTTGAGATCCCAGAAATATGATGAAAATTTGCTTTTTCTCTTCTACTGACATTTCTACTCCCACTGGGAAATTGCCGCCTCGCAGCTTAGCTTCCTCCTAGCACTTCCACAGTTTTCAACTGCAAGGTTTCTAAGCCATGTTACCATTTTTGCATTTGTATATCATGAGGTTAACACGATGATGACTTTATGCCCAGGTCGAGAAAATTTCCAACCCAAAAATTTCCTTGACTAGACCGGGAATCGAACCCAGCCACCTTCAGCATGGAGTTGCTTTGTAGCCGCGCATCTTACGCATGGCTAAAAAAAGCCCAAGTAAAAAGCTATAAAAATGAGCTGGTTGGCCAAGAAGGCCGATCGTTTAGATTGTTAGTATTATTTGCTGAACAAAAATAAGGTAAAAATGTGCAAAAAAATCGATTAGAGCTACATAGATCTAGCTCAAACACACTCAACCATCTTACGGGTAAGCATATGCGGTATTTCGAAAAATTTCGTTTCAGGTGGTTCGAAACGAAATTCCGCGGAATTTCGCGGAATTTGAGCATGGCGAAATCTGATTTCTTGATTTCGATTCGTTTCGTAAAATTACAAAAATTTCGCTAGAAAAAACTAGCTTCTAACGAAATTTAACGGAATTCCGCGGAATTTCGAAACAAATTTAAACTTAAACCATACTTTATATTATCAAAAATTTTGGCTGCGCCGTCGAACATAATCGTAAAGTTGTTTTCAAAACTTTAGGTTATACAATATTCCTATTAACGCTTACTACATAATCTCATTCTTAGTCGACAAATTCGTATGTAGTTTTCTTCTATATGAATGCGGAAACGGCGAAAACGATCATGTGGATGCTGGTCATATGACGGCAGCTAGTCCGGGAGAACGTGAAGTGAAAAAAATCTACCTCGCGTAGCAGAAATTTGTTTAACCAGTGTGCAATCGATCGTGTTGATGCCAACTAGTGTAGGAGAACGTGAAGTGATAAAACTAATGTCTGCATCGAAGAGCACAAAATTATTTAGTGCGGGATCGATCGTGTTGTAGAAGATTATTAAACGAAACACATTGATCTTGCGTTGGATTGATTTGAAACACAGTTTTCGTCTTCTTGTTTTCAAAACAACTTCGTAATACATATTTTGTCGCTTACCAAGGGGTTTCACACGAATTACCTTCTCAACTAGCCAACGATTCAGAGAGCATTCCTAATTTTCCTCTCCTAATCCTAAATCCTTAATTTTATAGCACGTGACCAGCATCATTATTGGTCATGAATTGGAAACACCGAAGCAAGTATACAATAAGAATAACTTTTTTGTATCCCAAGAATATTATTTAATTGGTGAGCTATGTATATTTGCTGTTTCTCGGCCAATCATGATTAGCAACTACGATGTGTACAGTTAATCAAGCAAATAAGCTCTTCTTTGACTATTTGCACAATATGTAAGCAGAGCCGTAGCGTGGACTGCTAGCACCCTTGGTGAAACCATGATTTGACGCCCCTCTTTTTATTATAAAAATGGGAAAATTTAACAACAATTTGACAATTTGAAATGCATCAACAGTAAAATTAGAATGTTAAGTGGTTTAAAGATGCTTTAAACATCATTCAATACTGTGAGAAGAACAAGAACTTTTGTTCCTGAAGTTCATTTGAATTGCAGAATGTCCATTTGTTTCCATTTGGTGATACTTTTTATTTTGATTATTTCACAAGTTATTTAAGCGACCTTCCAGAGCCGTGCTGGAAGTTCATTAAAAATGTTAAGGTTTTTTTTCAGAGCCTACGCACTGCTGGGTCTAGTTGGGTCAATAAAATCCAGTTCTGAAATGCGTCGGTCGATTATCGGAATCGTTGTCAGACCTATTCGCGTCAAGGAAAATCGAATTTTGGAGTGGGTCTGACGGTGTTTTGAAACCACTTCTGGACCTAACAGAGTTAATAAAACTTCACTCTGGGGTGAGATGGTTGAAGGTCAGAGTTTCTACCGGATCTAGTCGAATCAGGGAAAACCATTTTTTGGAGTGGGTTTGTTGGTGGCCGGGAGTTGCCATTGAACCTATTTGGATCAAGTGAAATGTAGTTTTGGACCACTGAACCCAGTTAGGACAAATTAAATCAAAAATAACTGTATGGTGTGTAGATTGAATGGTGGTCGAAATCGCCAACGGATCTGTTTGGATCAAGGAAAACTTAACTAAGGACTGTGTCTGTCGATAGTTTGAAGTCACTTCCTGTACATATTTGTGTTGATAAAATTCAACTATGCAGTGGGTTGTTCAATGGTTGGAATCAGTGTTGTGCTTAATCATTATCAGACGATCATGATTGCAATTTTCATGTGAAAACTTCTCACGTGAAAACAGTACGCGAGTTGTCGCCGGCGACAACTTCTCAAATTTTGTACTCAAACGATAATAAACACAGAATTTTCATTCAATCAATAATCTTCACTAATAATAGATAATTGCCAACAGTCCCGTTATATCTTCTATTTGGCGTTATAGCTTCATGCTAGTGAGGAAAACGAGTTCAAAATGTAACGGTAAATGCATCAAATCAAGATACGATTTTCAAACGATTCTTAATCGCTGGCGAGTTTTAATCACTTGAAAATTTAAAAGTAAAATCGCGGGTGAGTTTGATCATTCTCGATTTTTCGAAAATTTGATTTTTCCCAACCCTGGTTGGAATTGCCGTTCACCTCAGGACCAATATACATTTGATTATAATAAGAAGAAATGAAAAAAAAAACCAAAAAACGGGAAATTTACCTGAACTATAAATTAAACAAAAATTCATACCACTACTTCCGGATATAAGAACAAAAGGCACTTCTAAATTTTGTCAATCGGTTTATTATGAATGTAACCTTTTAAAGATGTGAAAAAGCTGAATAAATTCAAACCAATGAATTTGAGTGTGAATTGTCCTTTTTTTAGTTAATTAAGTTATTTATTTATCTCATATATTATTCATTGCAGCTAGGCGCAGCGTCTCTTGAAGATAGCTGGAGAGATATTCGATCCGCCATTGGTAGCACCGCAACCGTTGCACTTGGCACGGTGCCTCCGGATCAGAGAAACGACTGGTATGACGGCGAATGTAAGCAGTTAGTGGAAGAGAAGAATGCAGCATGGGCGAGATTGCTGCAACACCGCACGAGGGCGAACTAGACACGATACAAACGGGCGCGGAACAGACAAAACTCGATTTTCCGGAGGAAAAAGCGCCAGCAGGAAGATCGAGACCGTGAAGAGACGGAGCAACTGTACTGCGCTAATAACACACGAAAGTTCTATGAGAAGTTAAACCGTTCACGTAATGGGCATGTGCCACAGCCTGATATGTGCAAGGACATGAACGGGAACCTTCTTACCTACGAAGAACACCTGAATGACGATGTGGCAGACGAAGATGGCGGAATGGTGATGGACCTGGGAGAACGCGCGCAGGACATAATTTTACCGGCTCCGGATCTCCAGGAAATCCAGGAGGAGATTGGCCGGCTGAAGAACAACAAAGCTCCTGGGGTTGACCAACTACCAGGAGAGCTATTTAAACACGGTGGTGAGGCACTGGCTAGAGCGCTGCACTGGGTCATTACCAAGATTTGGGAGGAGGAAGTTTTGCCGCAGGAGTGGATGGAAGGTGTCGTGTCCCATCTACAAAAGGGCGATAAGCTAGATTGTAGCAACTACCGCGCAATCACATTGCTGAACGCCGCCTACAAGGTACTCTCCCAAATTTTATGCCGTCGACTAGCACCAACTGCAAGGGAGTTCGTGGGGCAGTACCAGGCGGGTTTTATGGGCGAACGCTCTACCACGGACCAGGTGTTCGCCATTTGCCAAGTACTGTAGAAATGCCATGAATACAATGTGCCCACACATCATCTATTCATCGACTTCAAAGCCGCATATGATACAATCGATCGGGACCAGCTATGGCAGCTAATGTACGAACACGGTTTTCCGGATAAACTGACACGGTTGATCAAAGCGACGATGGATCGAGTGATGTGCGTAGTTCGAGTTTCAGGGGCATTCTCGAGTCCCTTCGAAACCCGCAGAGGGTTACGGCAAGGTGATGGTCTTTCGTGTCTGCTATTCAACATCGCTTTGGAAGGGGTAATACGAACAGCAGGGATTAACACGAGTGGTACAATTTTCAATAAGTCCGTCCAGCTATTTGGCTTCGCCGACGACATTGATATTATGGCACGTAACTTTGAGAAGATGGAGGAAGCCTACATCAGACTGAAGAGGGAAGCTAAGCGGATCGGACTAGTCATCAACACGTCGAAGACAAAGTACATGATAGGAAGAGGTTCAAGAGACGACAATGTGAGCCACCCACCGCGAGTTTGCATCGGTGGTGACGAAATCGAGGTGGTAGCAGAATTTGTGTACTTGGGCTCACTGGTGACTGCCGAAAATGACACCAGCAGAGAAATTCGGAGACGCATAGTGGCTGGAAATCGTACGTACTTTGGACTCCGCAAGACGCTCCGATAGAATAGAGTTCGCCGCCGTACCAAACTGACAATCTACAAAACGCTCATTAGACCGGTAGTCCTCTACGGACACGAGACCTGGACGATGCTCGTGGAGGACCAACGCGCACTTGGAGTTTTCGAAAGGAAAGTGCTGCGTACCATCTATGGTGGGGTGCAGATGGCGGACGGTACGTGGAGGAGGCGAATGAACCACGAGTTGCATCAGCTGTTGGGAGAACCATCCATCGTTCACACCGCGAAAATCGGACGACTGCGGTGGGCCGGGCACGTAGCCAGAATGTCGGACAGTAACCCGGTGAAAATGGTTCTCGACAACGATCCGACGGGCACAAGAAGGTGAGGTGCGCAGCGGGCAAGGTGGATCGATCAGGTGGAAGATGAATCCTTTTGAATTGCGAAAGCTTCATAAAAATGTCCACTTCGTTGTAGCCCTCGTTGTGAGTCTGGCATAAACGAGAAAGAGGTGCAGCTTTTCCCAGGTTTGTCCTTGATCTAGGGATGTAGAAATGATCCAACTGACGTAGACCATGCGTGGGAAACCAAAACTGGAGGTCACTAGTAATGCTGCAGTGAATAGAACCATGTACAAGTCGATGAAGCATAGACATATCAAGGACGCGCCGACGATCAGTTAATGATGTGATCTGCATGCGACTTCTTCTTCTCTGATGTGGTTCATAAGGGTAATAGAATTTTCTATACAAAAAACTCTTGAATGTATGCTGCACTGCTTCAATAAGTTCTACATTTCACGAATAGTCACTGCTATCAAACATTATGGCTCTGGAAATCCCTCGGTGGCCCTAATATGTAATAGCTAAAATTTTAAATAATCCGATTCACACAATGTTGATTATCAAAATCCATGATTGTCAAATAACTTGTTAAATATTATATTTTTGTTTTTCTCTTTTCTACTGACCTCTTGTAACCGGTTTCGAAAGTCCTTGAGAAATCGGATTAGCAGTCAAAACTAAAACAAATCCATATAACATGTTGATGTGGAAAAAAGGCAATATTTTTGGCTTGCTCTAGACTATTTCACATATCTCTCATTTGTCATAAGACATATCTCTACCATTGTACCAACCCTAAAC
The DNA here is from genome assembly GCF_024139115.2 of Armigeres subalbatus. Classification (NCBI taxonomy): domain Eukaryota; kingdom Metazoa; phylum Arthropoda; class Insecta; order Diptera; family Culicidae; genus Armigeres; species Armigeres subalbatus. The sequence goes on along the minus strand of NC_085139.1, from coordinate 17,657,702 downwards.
TAAATAAATTCGCCTTTTGCTTATAGCGTAATCCTTAATTTCGGCGCACCCTAAAGACTGGCGCCTTGGCGGAGGCCAACCTGGCCAACCGCACGCTACGGCGCTGTATGTAAGGAACATTGCAGATTTGTGGGCATTTCTTGATCTTCGCATGGAATTTGCAAAAATAAAATCCAGAACGGGTTGAAAGATCATTAACATTGCTGGCAGCTCTTTACTCAAGATTGATACTGACTAAAGACACTATAAACTATATAGTGTCTTTAATACTGACCATAACAGCTGTTCTCATATGTCAAGGACACACAGACAATAGAAATCACGTTAATAAAGATTAAAAAAAAAGAACACAGACAATAGCTCAGTTTGTCGAGCTGATTGTATATAAGACTATGGGTCTGTTAAATTCAATCGGAAATACATATCTTCGTACATTTTAGAAAGGTGCACAGGATTCTTCTAGTGAGCAAATGTATGCTATATATGTAGACGAAGAATAAGAAGGAATACATTTTGGCTGATACGCTCTTTCAAATGTTGGTCTAGTAATATCAATTCTCTATCTGCGTATACGCCTGGCAGATGTGGATACATAATTGAGTATCCTACTAAATAAAAAATAAATCTAAGCATTCATTTTCTAATTTTGACTAATGAATTTCTTTGGAAGCGGCACAAATGCTGGGGTATTGTCTTATTGCCAATGGTATATGCGGCGAGAATGTGGCGATTTATCACAGATTGCCTTTTCTGTTATTGTAACTCTTTTGGTCGCAAAACAGTTATGCGACTTCGAAAAAGTGAAATCAGAATTGCGTACATAATGTAAAAACAATTTAATAAAAATTCCGCGGAAAAAAAATTAAAATTTCGTTTCGTTTCGAAAAATTTCGAATTAAATGAACCTTGATTTCGTATCGTTTCGAAGTATCGAAAGAAATCTTTATTTCGTTTCGTTTCTATCCGAATCAACATAGACATTTTAAATTTCGTTTCGTTTCGTTTCGTTAGGAAAAAGTGTGTTATCGCATACCCTTACTTACGGGTACCGTAAAGTGATCGCACTCAAACCGGAGACATTAAAAAGTCATACGCATAACGGTTTTTCGAACGCGGGTCAGGTGCTGATTAGAATCGATTAGGCTTTTTTCGTCAGCCTTTAACAGCGATCCATGCTTCAATGAACAAGCATTTGTGAAAAAATGTATAATTTCTAAATTGAAACTAACCATTTGATGTTTCACTGGAATCATTTTTCGAGCTGGTTTGTAGCACGTTGATAACCTCACGCACGCGTCAAAGCATTGAGCTTATAAACCGACTATGGAACGGCACGCACATCTCTCATGAAGAACTTTCATTGAGTTACCCGAGCAAAAGCGGCGTTCTCGATAACAGAAGTTGGTATGAACTAAATGTGCCTTAGTTGGTAAAATACCATAAAATAATACCAAAAATAATATGCAAAATACTTCAGCCATAACATGCTTAGGTATTCTAATAATAAACGAAAAATAATTTGCTATGCATTTGGTATTGTAAAAACAGAGTATGTTGTGCCAGAAGTTTTTTGCATATTACTTTTGGTATTATTTCTTTGGTATTTTAACTCTTACGCACACCAAGTTCATAGCAGAGTAAGGTATCAATAACAGAATTAAGTATTATTGAGTTATTTTCTCTTGCTCGGGTATGCTCATATTACATTGGAATACATGAAGCTAAAAAATCTTTATCGCTCACAAATCACTGTTATTCGATTGTATTCATTTGATGTGACTGTTATTGTGACTGCAATAAATACATTTGTGATAGATGGATTTTGCCGGAAATGATCGTAGTGTTGCACATTTTTCTAACAAAATTCAAACTTGCGGCACCATATAAAGGATCATACAACTTAGTTAGTTCTACGAAGAATTTATGTCGCGTGGAAAACGAAAGCATTCCCTTATCAAGGCCAGTTTACTTGGCTTCAGGATGTCAGCTTCAATACAAAACGACGTTGCATTTTGACCGTTCACCATAGAACGACGCGGCAAGTTCCTCGCTTAGTTATATCCATACTTGCAATTTAGTCTGTCCAAAGAAAATTGAAACACAGAGGGATGTATCTAACTTCAAGTTACCAGAGAAAAACAATTTGCTCACTAGTTTCAATATAAAACAACTGTCTGAACGCCATCTCGCGTTCTTATATTTACTTAGAACAAATAAACTCAGATGTTGTTTGCCCAACTTAAAAATATTAGTCCCCTCACCTCTTCTCATGCTGATGTTCGTTTGCTCCTGCCAGATCACTGGGAACATACTCAGGAACTTGTTCTGCACTTTTTGTTCCGACTGGTTTCACTGTGTCCTGGTAATTTTTGGGCGCAGCCGAGTGTTTGTCGCGGGGAGTTTCAAACGGAAACGCTTCAACAGCGAACAGTGCCACCAAGCTGGACAACACGCAAACCCCAAGCGATATAATAGGCTTCATATTCCTGTTGCCACTAGTTGAGAATGTCTCAACAAACTTAACCTCAAACTTATCCTAGAAAGCTCGATTCTTGCTCAACGTGAGCATCTTTTTCGTACTGCTGATGAAGTTGGACTACGATGCTTCCGGTCCCAACAGTTTCCTTTTAAATAGAGACAGACTGGTCCCCAAACTGCAGGATCCAATTTTCTGAACAAAACGCCAGAAAAAGGACGCAAATCACACTTGATACCATAATTACATTCCTGTATGTGGCAGTGGCCCCAGCAAAGTCCGATTTACCCACCTTTTTACAATGGGATTTGACCGGTGCTGCATCATGACGCCAACCCAACATAATCACATTACCAACATACATGTGTCGCATTGTGAAACGTAAAACAAACAGAGCCACTTACCAAAGCATTTTTTTTATCTGGTTTCTTCGTAGGCTGAAATCTCCGAGGTATTTGCGCAACTGGAGGTGTCCAAACGGGACGGCAATGGTTCCACCACGGTCAACCTGGGGAACGGTAACCCGACTTCGGCTGCGGTTACCGATGGTGACCGGACCGGCCGAAGGATGGCAGCTCCCACCGTCAATAATGGCACCAGCAGCGGCGTCCGTGACAGCAATTACAACACCAAAGCCAGCGTTTGCCAAAATGTGGCCTGCATCGGCGACACCGTGGACTGTGCCGGACTGGAGGCGACCGAGCGGCTGCTGTGGGAAATCGCCGCCACGCTTCCCCGGCAGCAGCAGCAGCAGCAACAGGTGGGTGTCTCCCGTATGATGGATTGGAATTAGTTTGCGCTTGGGGATTCCGCTCGTATGGGGGTATGTTATTCATATGGTTGTCTACAATGGAAATGCACACTATGCGGGGATGAATGCATTTACATGTTTACCGTATTTAAATGTGGGATAGTTCTAAGTTTCTTAACATCGGCTGAACTAGGAATTGATTTTAACATACTGGTGGTGGCTGTGAAGTGTTGACAAAATCGAGTCGAAAACGTAATAAAAGTATTCTGTTTTGTTCTATTCTATGGATCATTCAACAGTCTCTAGATACATGATACATGCATCCCTCCAATACATATTCGATATCAAAGCAACGTGATTGAAATTAAGTCCATACTTATTATCATATGAAATCTTAGCATATATGCAGAAGTCTGTACATGTAATATTAATACAGCCAACTCTCCACATCTCGATACCTCTCCTTATGCCGATGGTTTTCTCGGTTCCTTCAATCTGCACACATTTGGGCTTTCTACATCTCGAGTCTGCAGTCTGCAGTAGCCTTGCGAGCAAAGGCGTAGGATTGGCAATCCGGAGATGGCGAGTTTGATTTCTCGGTCCGGTCTAGGATGTTTTCGGGTGGGAAACATTCTCGACTCCCTGGGCATAGTGTATCCATTGCACTTGGCACAAAAGATACATACTCATGCAATGGCGGGCATAGGGAAGCTTTCAATTAATAACTGAGGAAATGCTGATAGAATACTTAATTGAAAAGCCGGCCAAGTTCCAGTTTGAATATAGAGCTAAAGAAGAAGAAGAAGAAGAAGGCATCTCGATAACCTCCTTATCTCTTTATAACCTCTCTATCTAGATGTATTCTGATCGTATTTGCTCTACTTTTATCGGTATATTTTAATTTGTAGGCTACTAAATTATCTTTGGACTATTGTTTGTATGCTACTTGTTATTACAAACACATTAAAAACAAGATATGGCATATGTTCGGGAGTCGTTTTTCATGTAAACGAGCTTTTTCCGATCTAGTACCCATTTTATTTTCCTTCTATTCCACGATCTTTCCTTATCTCGATGGTCGTTTCAATACCGTGCGGGACCGAAATCCGTCCTCCTCATGAGATATCAATAAATTAAAGGAGGTTAAAGGTAATTAATGTAGGAATAATTAATCTTATCCTGTTCAGATACTTGACTTCAAAGCCGCATATGATACAATCGATCGGGACCAGCTATGGCAGCTAATGCACGAAAACGGATTTCCGGATAAACTGATACGGTTGATCAAGGCGATGATGGATCGGGTGATGTGCGTAGTTCGAGTTTCAGGGGCATTCTCGAGTCCCTTCGAAACCCGTAGAGGGTTACGACAAGGTGATGGTCTTTCGTGTCTGCTATTCAACATCGCTTTGGAGGGAGTAATACGAAGGGCAGAGATTGACACGAGTGGTACGATTTTCACGAAGTCCGTCCAGTTATTTGGTTTCGCCGACGACATTGATATCATGGCACGTAACTTTGAGAGGATTGAGGGAGCCTACATCAGACTGAAAAGCGAAGCTTAACGGATTGGACTAGTCATCAACACGTCGAAGACGAAGTACATGATAAGAAGAGGCTCAAGAGAGGTCAATGTAAACCACTCACCACGAGTTTCTATCGGTGGTGACGAAATCGAGGTGGCTGAAGAATTCGTGTACTTGGATTCACTGGTGACCGCCGATAACGATACCAGCAGAGAAATTCGGAGACGCATCATGGCAGGAAATCATACGATACCAGCAGAGAAATTCGGAGACGCATAGTGGCTGGAAATCGTACGTACTTTGGACTCCGCAAGACGCTTCGATCGAATAGAGTTCGCCGCCGTACCAAACTGACTATCTACAAAACGCTTAAAAGACCGGTAGTTCTCTACGGACACGAGACCTGGACGATGCTCGTGGAGGACCAACGCCCACTGGGAGTTTTCGAAAGGAAAGTGTTGCGAACCATCTATGGTGGGTTGCAGATGGCGGACGGTACGTGGAGGAGGCGAATGAACCACGAGTTGCATCAGCTGTTGGGAGAACCATCCATCGTTCACACCGCGAAAATCGGAAGACTGCGGTGGGCCGGGCACGTAGCCAGAATGTCGGACAGTAATCCGGTGAAAATGGTTCTCGACAACGATCCGACGGGAACAAGAAGGCGAGGTGCACAGCAGCAAGGTGGATCGATCAGGTGGAGGACGACTTGCGGACCCTCCGCAGACTGCGTGGTTGGCGAAGTGCAGCCATGAACCGAGCTGAATGGAGAAGTCTTTTATGTGCAGCACAGGCCACTCCGGCCTTAGTCTGATGATAAATAAATGAATAAATCAGATACTTGACAGTAAGCCTTAAGGGCATAGAATTGGAAAGAAGGCTTTGAAATTAAAACTACAAAAAGCAAAAACAAATCTCCACCCACCAAACGCGGAGTTTGGGCGGTCATTTTATTTTCGGGTAGAGCATAATGGCACCAAAAGTAACTGTGTTTTAATTGCTAATTGCAAATCATTACATAAGATAATCGCAATACAAATCGAAGGGATCGCTTCTCAAGGTGCATATCTATTTACAGTGGTAGTTTAGTCAGACTGTTTCAATTTAAATATTTAGTCAGAAAATAACTGTACGGATTTTGATCATTTGATTCGAAATCCGTCCACGGTGGACGGATTTCGAGTCAGCAGTAGTTGATTTAATTCATTTTTTATCATGTTTTTCGTAGTTTTTAATGAGTAAATGTGAAATACTTCAAAACTAGAAGCCATCATGCGCCTCTGTCAATGACAAACGTTTTATTTACATTCGATTCCTATTTTCTAATGACTTTTTCATATACTAAGGTGCTTAAGTGTACGGATTTCGATGCCCCACGGTATCCGGTCCGGATCGATTTGTGGGCTTCGTGCGGTTTGCGACGTCAGTCGTCTAGACGCATGTGCTGTGGTGTGCGGGTTCGAAAAATTCGAAAAATTCTCCACTGGTCCATTGGGTGTCCTGTTGTCTAATGATAGGTGTTAAATGTTCAGTCTGTACGACCTCTGGTCGAAGACGGTGATTCTGTCTTTTTATAATATCGAGATGTGAAGAGGCAACCGTACAATGAATGGAAGTTTTGACGTAAGACTTACGTCTTTCTTTACTATACTGGGTGTCATATAGATTTTTTGAAATCGAGAGCGTTACGCTGGAAGGGAAGATTTCGAACGTTACTAGCGCCTTTATCTTTCGGTGGATTTTGAAGATTTATGTATCAATCGAATCGGACACTCTCCAGCAATTTGTCAATTTCATTGAAACGATTAGCTATTGAAATTTTCAATTTTTGTCAAAGCCAATAACAATTTCATATATAACCAATCCCGTGCATTCCTAACACGGACATCAGAATGCAGTATCCCACGGGCCTTCAGGTCCATTTTTTTTGTTCGTTCGCTGTGTTTGCGTACAGTCGCCAGCGGGCTGCCCTGCCGGTCGGTGGGTCTGCCAGTATTATTTTTTCTTATTCGTTCGCTGTGTTTACGTACACAGCATGCAGTCGTCAGCAGGAGAATATGCATGAAAGAAGTGGACATTTTTTGTCATTCTATGCTTGATGATGGTCGGATGCAGTGGTGTCGGTTGCGATTGATGCGATCGCCCATCGCATCGCTCGGCGTTCACGACTATTCTGATATCTGATTATGTTTTTATTTATTAGTTTTATTTCTTGAAGTTTTGAATACACAAATTGCTAATAATTCTACACAGCTTGTCCCAACAAACAACGACAAGCTACAAATAAGCATCTAAGCAACGTTACCGGCGGATGATCAAATGTCAGCAGTTCGAGACCCGATTTAGGAAAATTTTAAAATGATTATATGAAAATAGCAATTGCAATACGTTTAATGGAGATCTTGATGATGTTACTCTCAATTATTATTTCGTTATCATTTTCGAAGAATTTACATGCAGCTGAATTAAGGCTCAGTAAAATACTTATTAAAGGTTTATCGAATTAGGTAATAAAGTTGTTTTTCAAAATAAGATGTTGTAGCTGTATAACTTCTCCAAAATTGTGTGAACAATGCCTGAACAGAAGTTGCGATAAGAAATAGTACAGACATAATTCATCACAGTGCTGAACTGAATCATCACACTGATGCTAGTTAAACTAGTGAATGTTTGTTGAGGTTTTTTAAAAAATCAATACCTATTATCAAACCCCAGAAATTCAAAAATTGAATGTAAATATATTACGTTTATACAAGTCCTACGTCTACTCGCGGTTATGTTCAAAACATTACCCATTGCTCGTTTTTTTTTTGTTCAGATATTACACTGAGGTCACTTTTAACGCGGATTTTGGGATTGACGCGTTTTTTTATGGGGATTAAAAAAAATAACGCGGTTTTTGAGTCTTTTTCGAGGGAAAACGCTTAGAGTAGGGCAAGGTGGTCGGTTGTCGGCAACCCTATTATTTATGGTCCATAAATTTCATCCAACTGTACATTGTGGTGATATTTGCATACCAATGAAAGCACATAGGCATAAACTAATAGGGAGAGACGTTCAATATGCGCCCCCTAAGCAAATCTTCGAATTTAACGATGATAATGGTCGAAATTATGTACTTCCAATGTGTTAACCACTAATTTAACTTACCATCTATGATATGGAATAAAAATTTGGACGAAAAACCAATTATATTCCGAGAAAACGATTTTATTTTGAAGCGCTGCATTTTCGTGCAATTTCAAACCATGCGGGTTGAAACGCGCCACCCCGAGGCTAAAACGCGCCAGCCTAAAAATGTAAACAAACAGCAGTGAACTGACAGAAGAATCAAGTATCAATTTATGAAAAGTCCTATTCTCGTTTCCACTGCAATGAAATGTTAATTAATTTTTTTTTGCTAAATTTTCGTGTAACTAGTTGATGTGTGCATACAAGATATGTTTATTCTTTAATTTATTTGGTGGGCGCATGTGACCTTGTGCATTACGGAGCCAAATCACTATTTTCTGTGCATGGCACATGTATCACACTTCCAAGAAGTGAGATCTTACGGTCTACATGAGTAACCAACTATTTATCGGACTGCTTAGAATGTGATATATGCCCTTTGTGATACGTAGAATAGAATGTGTTTACATCATAGGTTCTTGATAGTCCAAGAAATCTCTGGATTAAGGCTATAAAGTCTATAGAAGCAACAAAAAATCGATCGGACGGTTTTAAACATGGTACATGCCCTTTATGACACATAGAATAGAATGCGTACCCAGCATAGGTTCTTGGTCATCCAAGAAATCCCTGGAATAGGCCTTTCGGTCTACACGCGGAACCAAAGATTTCTTAGATTGTTTCAAATATGGGACTTGCCCTTTGTGATGCACAGAATATAATGTGATCAAAGTATGAGTTTTTGGCCATCCAAGAAATCCCTGGAACAGGCCTTTAGGTCTACATGCGAATCAAAGATTACTTGGATGCGAAGTGGTATTACCTGTTGTCATGGGTTGTAGGTAGTCCACGAACTCCATACATTCAAGGTATGCTGATCAACCTCCGTAATGGAGGCAGATATTGAAGAATAAACAAGTTGTGTGACCCCTTCTTGGTATATGTTTGTATTCCAAGTAGTTCTTGATGTTGTCACTGATGCCAGGTAGTCTACGAACACCATATATTCAAGGCCTGGGGATCAACCTACATAATGGAGGCAGTTATTGAAAAATAAACAAGTTATGTGACACCTCCATGGTATATGTTAGTATTCCAAGTAGCTCTTGTTGTTGTCGTGGGCTCCAGGTAGTCTACGAGCTCCATAGAGTCAAGGTATGCTGATCAACCTCCGTAATGGAGGCAGCTATTGGAGAATAAACAAGTTGTGTGACCCCTTCTAGGTATATGTTTGTATTCCAAGTAGTTCTTGTTGTTGTCATTAGTGCCAGGTAGTCGACGAACTCCATAGAGTCATGGCCAGTGCATCAATCTCCGTAATGAAGGCAGCTATTGGAGAATAAACAAGTTGTGTGACCCCTTCTTGGTATATGTTTGTATTCTGAGTAAGTTTTTGCTTTTGTCATTGGTGCCAGGTAGTCTACGAACTCCAGAAAGTAAAGGTCTATGGCTCAACCTACGTAATGTAGGTAATTATCGGAGAATAAACAAGTTGTGTGCCCTCTTCTTGGTATATGTTTGTATTCCAAGTAGTTCTTGTTGTTGTCGTGGGCTCCAGGTAGTCTACGAACTCCATAGTTTCAAGGTCCGTGGATCAACCTTCGTATTGGAGGCAGCTATTGAAGAATAAACAAGTTGTGTGACGCCTAGTTAGTATATGTTTTTATTCCGAGTAGTTCTTGTTGTTGTCGTGGGCTCCAGGTAGTGTACGAACTCCATAGAGTCAAGGTTTGTAGATCAATCTCCGAAATGGCGGCAGGTGTTGGAGAATAAACAAGTTGTGTGTCCCCTTCTTGGTATATGATTGTATTATAAGTAGTTTTTGTTGTTGTCATTTGCTCCAGGTAGTCTACGAACTCCATAGAGTCAAGGTCTGTAGATCAACCTCCGTAATGGAGGCAGCTATTAAAGAATAAACATGTTGTGTGACCCTTTTTTGGTATATGTTTGTATTCCAAGTAGTTCTTGATGTCGTCGTGGGCTTCAGGTAGTCTACGAACTCCATAGAATCAAGGTCCATGGGTCAACCTCCGTAATGGAGGCAGCTATTGGAGAATGAACAAGTTGTGTGACCCCTTTTTGGTATATGTTTGTACTCCAAGTAGTTTTTGTTGTTGTCATTGGTGCCAGGTAGTCTACGAACTCCATAGAGTCAAGGCCTGTTTATCAACCTCCGTAATGGAGGCAGTTATTGAAAAATAAACAAGTTGTGTGACCCCTTATTGGTATATGTTTGTATTCCAAGTAGTTCTTGATATTGTCGTGGGCTTTAGGTAGTCTACGAACTCCATAGAATCAAGGTCCATGGGTCATCCTCCGTAATTGAGGCAGCTATTGGAGAATGAACAAGTTGTGTGACCCCTTTTTGGTATATGTTTGTACTACAAGTAGATCTTGTTTTTGTCATTGGTGCCAGGTAGTCTACGAATTTCATTGAGTCAAGGCTGTGGATCAACCTCCGTAACGGAGGCAGTTATTTATTGTTATTTATTGAAAAATAAACAAGTTGTGTAACCCCTTCTTGGTAAATGTTAGTATTCCAAGTAGTTCTTGTTGCTCCAGGTAGTCTTGAAACTCCATAGAGTCAAGGTCTGTGGATCACCTTCCGAAACGGAGGCAGTTATTGACGAATAAATAAATTGTGTGACTTCTTCCTGATATATGTTTGTATTTTGAGTAGTTCTTGTTGTTGTCGTGAGTTCCAGGTAGTCTACTCCATAGAATCAATGTCGGTGGATCAACCTCTTTAATGGAGGCAGTTATTTGAAAACAAATAAGTTGTATGGCCCCTTCTTGATATATGTTTGTCTTTAACTACTTTAACTACTTTAAGAACTACTTTTTGTTGTCGTGGGCTCCGTAATAGACGTAGTTATTGAGCATGAAACACTTTTTGTGACCCCTTCTTGGTACAGTAATATCCCGATTTTTTCAATCCCAGTAAATTTTGGGGGGATGAAATAGAAAAAGGCAAAATACGTGAAAGGAACCCGTAATTTCTTGTCGAACAGGCTTACAAAATTCTTGACAGATTCTCTGTAATGATCCATAATAAACCACAGGCGGTGAAAATTATTTCATGAAATTTATTGTTGTTTTCGGTATTATTTGAAAACAATAGAAACGACAAAAAAAATTAAAAATTTTTGGGGTGATAAAATCGGGTCGAAAACGTGGTAAAATCGGGGTCGACAAAATCAGGGTAGACAAAGTCGGAGAATGACAAAATCGGGTAAATTCTGTATATGTTCGCATTCCATGTGGTGCATGTTATTGTCATGGGTTCGAAGTAATCTACGAAATCCGTAGAGTCAGGGCCTGCTGATTAACCTCCGTGATGAAGCCATTTATCGAAAAAATAACAAGCTGTGCAACCTCATCTGAGTGAATGTATGCATTCCAAGTAGCTTTAGTTGTTTCCATGGTAGTAGGAACTATGTATGAACTCGATACAGTTATGATTTGCAGATTAACCCCGAACGGGAGGCTGTTGGTATATGTTTGCATTCCAAATAGTTCAAGTTGTTGTCATTAGCTCTAGGCAGTTATTGACAAGGTGTGCAACCTCATTTTGATATATTCGCATTCCAAGTAGTTCTTGTTGTCATGGGTTCCAGGTAGTATACTAACTTCATTCATATCACGTACGAAACTGTTTATTCCTTGGAAATTCAAAATATGAATAAATTGGAACGAGAAGAGGAAACTAGGAAAAAACGGCGCTTTATTAGATCATGTACCGTGTTATTATAGATATTCGTGTAAGCCTAGAAGCCTTACTCCATAAATTTCTAGGATGGCCATTAGCATATGCCATGAACGCATTTTATTCTATGGACCACAAAGGAAAAGTACCACATTTAAAACAGGTTGATATATCTCTCGTTAAGCATGTATATTAGAGTGGGGCGTCATGGCCATTTTTTCAAATCAATGTTTTTTCGAAGCCATTCTGGGTCCTGAACAACTGTGCAGAATTTGGGACTGATTGGTTGCTTCTTCGCTTTCCGCATCGCGTTTGAAGTTTGTATGGAAATTAGTATGGGAGAACGTATATTTTTGCATTTCTACTACTAGAGGTTTCAGTTCATCGTAAACCAAGTGGCACATTGCGTTAAAGTATAACCCAAAGTATGCCGAAAAACTTTGCTGAAGAAGGCACGTTGCTGGAACATCCACGAAAAAAGTTATAACGCTTCGAACATTGAGTGTTCAAACGATATGAAAAAAATCGTTTATTATGCCAACACTGCCGTACTACGTACACCAATAATTTAACTGAGTGTTATTTCAAAATAATTGATCTTATAGGGCTTTAGAGCTAATGGGAGCTATCCGGAATTATTTCACAAAGAAAAAAATCCGACAAGAAGGAAGATGGGTTTTGCTCTTTGATAACCATAGGTTGTCCGGTAGTGCTGGCAGAAACATTGATTTCTTGCATATGGTTTGAACAATCAATTTTCTAAACGTAATAACATTTTTTGTAGACCTTTCAGCTACGTACCTTCTTCGGCAAAGTCTTTCGGCATCTTCCAGACTATATGCTATCGTATTGAGTCACGTGATTGATGATAAATTGAAACCGCTAGGAGCAAAAATGTAAAAAAGTACGTTTTTCCATACTAATCTCCATGTAAATTTAAAACGCGATGCGGCATGCGAGGCTGCAACCAATCGAGCCCATATTTTGCACTGTTGATTGGGGTCCCAAAACGATTCAGAAAAACCTTGATCTCACTTGATCGGACGAAGTTTGCGTTTTTCCATACAACTGCGCCTTACTCTAATGTAGATTCTAACGTCTTACTTCCGGGTTTTCCTGGATGACCATGAAAATTTGAAATAACGCATTCTATTCTACGTACCATAAAGGGCATGTTCAACTTTTCAAACAGACCAAAAGATCTCTAGTTAAGCGTGCAGGTCTTTCCCAGGGTTTTCTTGGATGACCATCAATCTATGCAATGGACGCTTTTTATTCTGTATACCACAAAGAGCATTTACCGTTTTTGAAACAAGCCAAAAGATCTCTGATTACGCGTGTAGATCTAAAAGGCCCTCCCCCCAGGTCCCTCCCCAGGCCATCTGCGAGTTGTGGCGCCTGCCTAGGATGTGGTGGGGTTTGACAGTGGGCCCTGTTAAACCTCTATAAAAAGCTGCATGAATCCGCAAGTAGGCTCCGTCAAAGCGACCGTGTGCCGCTCAAAGCGCACAAGCCCAAGTCCTGGTGTTAGGTGGGACGCTAAACAGCCCTGACACGATGGCCCTCTGACGAGACAGGACTTCCACAGTTATTAACTGCGAGGTTTCTAAGCCAAGTTACCATATTTGCATTCGTATATCAATGAGGCTAACACGATGATACTTTAATGCCCAGGGAAGTCGAGACAATTTCCAATACGAAAACTGCGTAGACCAGCACCGGAAATCGAACCCAGCCACCCTCAGCATGGTCTTGCTTTGTAGCCGCGCGTCTTACCTCACGGCTAAGGAGAGCCCCTTCCACTTGTTGAGCAATCCGAAAGATCTCTGGTCACGCGTGTAGATCTAAAGACATATTCCCGAATTTTCTTGGATGACCATGAATCTATGCAATGAACGCATTCTATTCTATGTACCAGAAAGGAGTTGTACCACTGTTGAAACAAGTCGGAAGATCTCTGGTTACGCGTGTAGATCTTACAGTCTATTCCAGAGTTTTTTTTGGGAGACTATGAACCTATGCAATGGACGTATTCTGTTCTACGTGCCACAAAGGGGTTGTACCACTTTTAAAACAAACCGAAAAAGCTCTGGTTAAGCGTGTAGATCTTAAGACGTATTCCAGAGTTTTCTTGGATCACTATGAACCTATGCAATGGACGCATTCTATTATTTGTACCACAAAGGGGTTGTACCACTTTTGAAACAAGTCGAAAGATCTCTGGTTACGCGTGTAGATCTTAAGGCGTATTCCAAAGTTTTCTTGGATGACTATGAACCTATGCAATGGACGCATTCTATTCTATGTGCCACAAAGGAGTTGTACCAATTTTAAAACAGGCCGAAAGAGCTCTGGTTACGCGTGTAGATCTTAGGGTCTATTCCAGAGTTTGCTTGGATCACCGTGAACCTATACAATGGACGCATTTATTCTATGCACCACAAAGGAGTTGTACCACTTTTGAAACAAGCCGAAAGAGCTCTGGTTACGCGTGTAGATCTAAAGGTCTATTCCAGAGTTTTCTTGGATCACCGTGAACCTATGCAATGGACGCATTCCATTCTACGTACCACAAAAGGGTTGTACCGCTTTTGAAACAAGTCGAAAGATCTCTGGTTACGCGTGTAAATCTCAAGGCCTATTCCAAAGTTTTCTTGGGTGACTATGAACCTATGCAATGGACGCATTCTATTCTTTGTGCCACAAAGGGGTTTTACCAATTTTGAAACAAGCCGAAAGAGCTCTGGTTACGCATGTAGATCTTGAGGCCTATTCCAGAGTTTTCTTGGATGACCATAAACCTATGCAATGGACGCATTCTATTCTATGTACCACAAAGGGCATATACCACTTTTGAAACAGGCCGAAAGAGGTCTGGTTAAGCATGTAGATCTTAAGGCCTATTCCAGGGCTTTCTTGGATGACCGTGAACCTCTGCAATGGACGCAATCTATTATTTGTACCACAAAGGGGTTGTACCACTTTTGAAACAAGTCGAAAGAGCTCTGGTTACGCGTGTAGATCTTAAGGCGTATTCCAAAGTTTTCTTGGATGACTATGAACCTATGCAATGGACGCATTCTATTCTATGTGCCACAAAGGGGTTGTACCAATTTTGAAACAAGCCGAAAGAGCTCTGGTTACGCGTGTAGATCTTAGGGTCTATTCCAGAGTTTGCTTGGATCACCGTGAACCTATGCAATGGACGCATTCATTCTATGTACCACAAAGGAGTTGTACCACTTTGAAACAAGCCGAAAGAGATCTGGTTACGCGTGTAGATCTTAAGGCCTATTCCAGGGTTTTTCTTAGATGACCATGAACCTATGCAATGGACGCATTCTATTATTTGTACCACAAAGGGGTTGTACCAATTTTGAAACAAGTCGAAAGATCTCTGGTTACGCGGGTAAATCTCAAGGCCTATTCCAAAGTTTTCTTGGGTGACTATGAACCTATGCAATGGACGCATTCTATTCTATGTGCCACAAAGGGGTTGTACCAATTTTGAAACAAGCCGAAAGAGCTCTGGTTACGCGTGTAGATCTTAGTGTCTATTCCAGAGTTTTCTTGGATCACCGTAAACCTATGCAATGGACGCATTCTATTCTATGTACCACAAAGGAGTTGTATCACTTTTGAAACAAGCCGAAAGAGGTCTGGTTACGCGTGTAGATCTTAAGGCCTATTCCAGGGTTTTCTTGGATGACCATGAACCTATGCAATGGACGCATTCTATTATTTGTACCACAAAGGGGTTGTACCAATTTTGAAACAAGCCGAAAGATCTCTGGTTACGCGTGTAGCTCTTAAGGCCTATTCCAGGGTTTTCTTGGATGACTATGAACCTATGCAATGGACGCATTCTATTCTATGTACCACAAAGGGGTTATACCACTTTTGAAACAAGCCGAAAGAGCTCTAGTTACGCGTGTAGATCTTAGGGTCTATTCCAGAGTTTTCTTGGATCACCGTGAACCTATGCAATGGACGCATTCATTATATGTACCACAAAGGAGTTGTACCACTTTTGAAATAAGCCGAAAGAGCTCTGGTTACGTGTGTAGATTTTAAGGCCTATTCCAGGGTTTTCTTAGATGACCATGAACCTATGCAATGGACGCATTCTTTTCTATGTGCCACAAAGGGGTTGTACCATTTTTGAAACAAGTCGAAAGATCTCTGGTTACGCGTGTAAATCTCAAGGCCTATTCCAAAGTTTTCTTGGGTGACTATGAACCTATGCAATGGACGCATTCTATTCTATGTGCCACAAAGGGGTTGTACCAATTTTGAAACAAGCCGAAAGAGCTCTGGTTACGCGTGTAGATCTTAGTGTCTATTCCAGAGTTTTCTTGGATCACCGTAACCCTATGCAATAGACGCATTCATTCTATGTACCACAAAGGAGTTGTATCACTTTTGAAACAAGCCGAAAGAGGTATGGTTACGCGTGTAGGTCTTAAGGCCAATTCCAGGGTTTTCTTGGATGACCATGAACCTATGCAATGGACGCATTCTATTATTTGTACCACAAAGGGGTTGTACCAATTTTGAAACAAGCCGAAAGATCTCTGGTTACGCGTGTAGATCTTAAGGCGTATTCCAAAGTTTTCTTGGATCACTATGAACCTATGCAATGGACGCATCCTATTCCATGTGCCACAAAGGGGTTGTACCAATATTGAATCAAGCCGAAAGAGCTCTGGTTACGCGTGTAGCTCTTAAGGCCTATTCCAGGGTTTTCTTGGATGACTATGAACCTATGCAATGGACGCATTCCATTCTATGTACCACAAAGGGGTTGTACCACTTTCTACACAAGACGAAAGGTCTCTGGTTACGCGTGTAGATCTTGAGGCCTATTCCAGAGTTTTCTTGAATCACCGCGAATCTATGCAATGGACACATTCTATTATATGTACCACAAAGGAGTTGTATGACTTTTGAAACAAGCCGAAAGAGATCTGGTTACGCGTGTAGCTTTTAAGGCCTATTCCAGGGTTTTCTTGGATGACCATGAACTTATGCAATGGACGCATTCCATTCTATGTACCACAAAGGGGTTGTACCAATATTGAAACAAGCCGAAAGAGCTCTGGTTACGCGTGTAGCTCTTAAGGCCTATTCCAGGGTTTTCTTGGATGACTATGAACCTATGCAATGGACGCATTTCATTCTATGTACCACAAAGGGGTTGTACCACTTTCTACACAAGACGAAAGATCTCTGGTTACGCGTGTAGATCTTAAGGCCTTTTTCAGAGTTTTCTTGGAACACCGTGAACCTATGCAATGGACGCATTCTATTCTATGTACCACAAAGGGGTTGTACCACTTTTGAAACAAGCCGAAAGAGCTCTGGTTACGCGTGTAGATCTTAAGGCCTTTTCCAAAGTTTTCTTGGATGACCATCAATATATGCAATGGTTGCATTCTATCCAATGTATCACAAAACAAAGGTCAAAGCTCCAGGAGGTTCTCGAAAAACTTTAAAGCCTTGAAAATGATAATGAACGTCTTACTGTGCGTCATCAAGGATCTTTACCACTTATGACTTCTTGATTCTTGGCGTACCAAGAACGTCTTAAGGCCTCAGCACTCAAACAATGGGACGACCATGATAACGAAAACAATTTGGACGACCCTAATACCGAAATAGGTAAAAGACACATCTTGAGACTAAAAGTGTGTTAAATATCAAACTTTGCTTACCTTAAAGATTGCAAACTTTTTTTACGCTCCAAATTCCAAATAGCGCTCCCTCCTTTTACGCTCAAAATTACAAATAACGCTCCCTCTTTTTACGCCCTAAATTCGAAATAACACTCCCTCTTTTTACGCTCTGATTCCATTTACGCTCCCCCGTTTTGGGCGCAAAAAGAGGTTTTGCAGTACTAGATTTGAAATAGTCCGATAAATCTTAAAGTGACGGGTGTAGATCTTAAGGCTTAACTCCAGGGGTTTCTTGAATGACCCAGAATCTCTTACGATGGTTCATTCTATTCTAACCATCCAAAAGGACATGTGCCATAATTTAAACAGTACAAAAGAACTTTAGTTACGCGTGTAGATCAGAGGACCGAACTCCAGGGATTTCTTGGGTGACCGAAAACCTTTGCCGTTGACTTATTCTATTCTTCACATCCAAAAGGGCATGTACCACATTCAAAACAGTCCGATTGATCTTTAGTTACGCTTGTAGATCTGAGGACCTAACTCCATGGATTTCTTGGATGACCGAAAACCTCTGCCGTTGACTTATAATATTCTACATTTACACATCCAAAAGGATTTATTTGATGCCCAAAAATCTTTACTGAAAAAAACTCTATTCTGAGTTGTCTCCACACTATTTACTTCTCCCCCTTCGCATCTATTCTTGCTTTTTTTTCTCTATTCTTCAATTTCACTCCTTGTACCTTGCACCTCTCACGTCTCGTTTCTCACTTCTCACATCCCATTTATCAATTGTCATATTCCTCTTCATGCTTTTTTACTCATTTCTCACACAAAGTATCTCGCTTACTACTTCTCCCCTTCTACTACTTGCTTCTCGCTTTCACTGATCACATCTTATTTCGCACTTTTTACTGCTTGCCTTTCGCTTCTCACTTCTCAATTCTCATTCTTTTTTCTTGCTTCTCCCACCTCACTCCTCAGTTCTCATATCCCAAATCCAGCTTACAATTCACGATTGATTTTAAAACTATTTAGGGCTTTTTAGTCGAATTCTGAATTCCTACTTCTCACTTGTTGTTTCTCACTTCTCACTTCTCATCACTCATAACTTCTCACTCATCACTTTTCACTTTTATTTTATGACTTTTCAATTTTTACTTTTTTACTTTTTAATTGATAATATTTTAAAAATAAATTATTATCGGCACACGCCCTTCTCAAACTATGACATCAATAGTCAAGCACATTAGATGGGCGCGTTTTATCCTGCATGCAGAGGTTTTAATAAAATGTGTGTTTTTCTATGAAAAATGTAGCAAAGTTAACTTTTTAGTAACTTGGCACAATCTTTACTAATTTGTTTTTCCAGACATGTGCAAAGATTATTGAAAAAATGTTTTTATCTAGTGGAAGCTTAAATTTTATCAAAAGGCGGAAAAAACAAATTTATTTTTTTAAATTTTATTATAGATGTCTTGACTACAATTTTTAGCTGCCATCGGTTTTGTGACTTAATTTAGCCAATTAACCCAGAAAATGAAATGGCTCGTATTAGCTGACTGGCGCATTTTAAACCTAGTTCCCCTAACTAGGTAGTGGAGAGATTTGTTTTATTTCATCTATTGGAAAACAATTAGGGTAGTGAGCTAATTCCCGTCGTAGTATGTACTGCATAGTTTTCAAATCCAATTTAAACGCTAACCCAACTACTGACTCTAATTATTTATTTATATGTAACATGTATTTTAGAGTTCCTACTTTCCATTGCATACTATTAGCACAATGAACAAATAATGGTTTATTAGGAATCGGTAATCAAAAATACCCTTCATTTTTTTCAATTTTGTCTTACGAAAATCTGTTCACGCCCATGATAGTATTCATTCGTCCAAACCAATATTCGATGGATTGCTGTCAAATGAATCTGTTGGTATTGGTGTGCGATTTTAACAAGTACACCAAACTAGTTTTTTATGCGGTGCACCGTGTTAAAACAAAATGACATAAATTTATTTAATATTAGCTTGTTCTGAATATGTTTTGTATCCATTGTGGAAAACAGAATAGAATATGTGAATGTACGATGTTTTTGGTTATCCAAGAAAACTCTGAAGTGAAGGCCTTTAGATCCAACGTACCAACGCCAACGTACGGCCCGCGGGCCGGATGCGGCCCTTGGCTCCATTTTCTGTGGCCCGCGGCGTGTGAGAAAAAATACTTCATAACTGGCCCGAAAGTTTTTCTGTCTGGCTCGGGAAGCTCCTTCATATTATTTATTGAAAATAATAATTATAATGATAATGTTGGTTATTACTAATTTAATAAAAATAAATCTGGGCTAGCACGAAGTCGAATGATGTAGCACGGGAAAGTTTTGCTGTTTATGATATTTTGGCAATATAAATTAAACCTTTCCAGGACGGAAAACTTGTTAGGGCATGCATATGGGCTGTTGTTGATATGGTGTGCTCTTAAAAAAGCCTCATTCAGTAGTATTAATTTGTCGTAAAGCACGGCGAAGAATTAGAGTTTTCACAAAAGGCTTGAAAACTACGTTCCGTGAAAAAGCCACCTGCTTCTGAATCTGCCTGTCGATGAAAATACTAAACGATGAAACGACTACCACAGATATAGACCTGAGGAAAGTTGTTGAGACCTGAAAATCTTCTTGGAAAACTGAAGGCCTAACAACTGACAGAGCTTCGGCAATGACGCGAAAGAACACAGCCGTTGTGACAACTGAAAATCAAGGAATTTTTGTTTATCTGTTAATCGATTGTTAATCAGTCACAAAAGGGTTTTGTGACTGAATAAATTTGTGTTATTTCTCTGCACATAATATCTGCATTTATCACAAAAAAAGATCTATGTGCAAAAACGATCAATATTCGTGATGTAACGACAAAAAAACAACTTAACATCCGAAATATTAAAAAAGATCGACTGGTAGATTTGTTCTGGAATATTTTTTTCTCGCTTTTTCAGTCTTATGTATTCAAAACGATGAGTTTTGTTTTGCCCGAAGCCGAAACCTTGAAAAAGGTCAAAATAAAAGGCTGAAACGTCGGGCAAAACAAAACTCATCGTTTTGAGCACATGAGACTGAGAAAGCCAAAAAATCCTCTACATTATGTTGACGAAAATTGAAGCATAACACCAATGCCCAGGCTGCATGATTCGGAATGGGTGAGTGGCTTGGTCTTTATAGTAGCTGTCACCAAACATCTCAATGATTTTAACATAAAGCTGCAAATTAGGGATCATCACTTCGAACTTTATTATCCAACATGTTAACTATTAAAACAAAATTGCAACAATTTCCCACAATTGATTGTCCATAAATGATTCATTTCTTCAATCCTGTAGAAAACAGTCGAAGCCTTTCAACATAAATATTCAAGCCTATTCGCTAATTTTTGAGAACACGGTTCCTCAACATCGTTTATTGACGTCACGTTTTCCAGAACGTTCCAGAAAACGTTACTGTATTCCCGAATCCGTGACTGTTGTTCTCAAAAAAATACACCGTGAACTCGTTAGTTCACGAATTCATGAAAGCTTTTTTTTGCGTGCTTGTTTTAATTAAAATTTCAGAAAGACACATCTTTCGTAAGATATTTTCTCTTCTCATATGTACATATCCTTTGAACAACTCGCATCAACAATGAAAGCTGAAAAAGTAATTGTTGATCTTTATTATTCGCTTGCGAAATTCGATAACCGATTGCGAAATCAAAATGCGTCGAGTATTGGAAGGAAGCCAACAATCCCATGTCCTGATGAGCATGAGCATTATGAGCATTATGACCGCACAATTCGTAGTTGCTACTCCGTGATTGACTGAACTTGCGAAATTGTACAGAGAACACAATGAATGGGGCTTGGGATTAGCTACCCATTCTCAATGTACACGTTTCGGGAGCTCAAATATTTAAAGTCAATAACGGCGCCGGCCACGTCCTTACGGTCATATAGGAATGGAAGGATTGTTAGTCCGACTCTCGTTGCTACTAGAGACCGAGTATACCTCTGCATCTCCACGATTGTCTTGGGATAGGATATCGTCTTAGTTACAAAGGATAATTTATCTGGATTCACTTTGGTAAGCGATGCGATCTATGGGATGGGAAATGACACTAATACGAGTTAAAAAACATGCACGCCCGGTGGCATATGAAAGCTAAGGAGATTCGCGTTTTGGACGACCGCACGGAAGCGCAGCACTCTGTACTCACTTGTTCGATGGCTACAGCAAACTATTGAAGAACTCGCTTTTTTCGACCGCGCGCGACATGCGCATGAGCCACCGAACACAAAATACTTTATTTCTTTCCCGACGACTAAAACACGCACTGCACTTACTTGTTCGATAGCTACTAGAGTGGGGCGCGGTTGTATGGAAAAACGCAAACTTCGTCCGATCAAGTGAGATCAAGGTTTTACTGAATCGTTTTGGGGTCCCAATCAACTGTTCAAAATATGAGCTCGATTGGTTGCGACCTCGCATGCCGCATCGCGTTTTAAATTTCCATGGAGATTAGTATGGGAAAACGTACTTTTTTACATTTTTGCTCTTAGCGGCTTCAATTTATCATCAATCACGTGACTCAATACGTTAGCATCTAGTCTGAAAGATGCTGAAAGACTTTGCCGAAGAAGGTACGTAGCTGGAAGGTCTACAAAAAATGTTATTACGTTTCGAAAATTGATTGGGTAAACCATATGCAAGAAATCAATGTTTCTGCCAGCACTACCGGACAACCTATGGTTCTCGAAGGACAAAACCCATCTTCCTTCTCGTCGGATTTTTTTCTTTGTGAAATGAATCCGGATAGCTCCCATTAGCTCTAAAGCCCTATAATATCAATTATTTTGAAATAACACTCAATTAAATTATTGGTCTACGTAGTACGGCAGTGCTGGCAGAATAAACGATTTTTTGCATATAGTTTGAACACTCAATGTTCTAATGTTCTCTCATCGTAGAAATGCAAAAATGTACGTTCTCTCATAATAATTTCCATACAAACTTCAAACGCGATGCGGAAAGCGAGGAAGCAACCAATCGGTCCCAAATTCTGCACAGTTGTTCAGGACCCAGAATGGCTTCGAAAAACCATTGATATGAAAAAATGACCATGACGCCCCACTCTAATAGCTACTCTTATTACCGGCCGCGAAATGCAGAACAAATATTTCGGCCGATCGCGTCATCGCTCTGCAGTCCGAAACAAGAGAAATCACGCACTGAACTCCAACAATTCCATGTCCTGTTACGTAAAAAGAAAAAGAAAATAAGCACACACAAAAAATGTTAAAACGCAATTGAATCTTGCTTAGTTTTGCTTCAAAATAATTTAAGTCATTCTGAAAAAAAAGTATTTTATTTTGATGATTTTGAAAATGTATTAAAAATATGTACCAAATATTCCCTGGCCCGCCAGCAAGTGGCCATTTTGAAAACTGGCCCGTGGCTTGCAAAGGTTGGGCAGGCCTGCTTTAGATCTGCACGCGTAACCAATGATCTACAGGTCTGTTTTGAATATGTAATATGCTCATTATGGAACATATGATCGAATATGCGTATGGAAGATATTCGCGGTTATCCAAGAAACCCCTGAAGTGAAGGCCTGCAGATCTACACTCGTAACAAATAATCTACAGCCCTGTTTTGAATATGTTATATGCTCAATGTGGTACATATGTTAGAATATGCGTAGGGAAGATGTTTGCGATTATCCAAGAAACCCCTGAAGTTAAGGCCTCCAGATCTACACGCGTAACAAATAATCTACAGGCCTGTTTTGAATATGTAATATGCTCATTGTGGTACATTTGATAGAATATGCGTAGATAAGATGTTCGCGGTTATCCAAGAGACCCCTGAAGTGAAGGCCTGCAGATCTACTCGCGTAACAAATAATCTACAGGCCTGTTTTGAATATGTAATATACCCATTGTGGTACATATGATCGAATATGCGTATGGAAGATGTTCACGGTTATCCAAGAAGCCCTTGAAGTTAAGGCCTCCAGATCTACACGAGTAACCAATGATCTACTGTTTTGAATATGTAATATGCTAATTGTGGTACATATGATAGAATATGTGTAAGAAAGATATTCGCGGTTTTCCAAGAAACCCCTTGAGTGAAGGCCTCCAGATCTACACGCGAAACAAATAATCGACAGGCCTGTTTTGAATATGTAATATGTGCATTGTGGTACATATGATCGAATATGCGTATGAAAAATGTTCGCGGTTATCCACGAAACCCCTGAAATTAGGGCCTTCTGATCTCCAGGAATTTCTTGGATAACCAAGAGCATATGTTGTGAACGTATTCCATTCTTTGAACTACAGAGAGCATGTACAATTTTTCAATTGAGTAAATTAATCTTTGGTTACGCGTGTAGATCGGAAGGCCTTACTCCAGGAATTTCTTGGATAACCAAGAGCATATGTTGTGAACGCATTCCATTCTTTATACAACAGAGAGCATGTACCATTATTCAATTGAGTAAATTGATCTTTGGTTACGCGTGTAGATCGGAAGGCCTTACACCAGGAATTTCTTGGATAATCAAGAGCATATATTGTGAACGCATTCTATTCTTTGTACGACACCATTTTTCAATTGAGTAAATTGATCTTTGATTACGCGTGTAGATCGGAAGGCCATACTTCAGGAATTTCTTGAATGACCAAGATCATATGCCTTACTCCAAGATCGAAAGGCCTTACTCCGTGGATTCCTAGGAAGACTAGAACTTATACTGTCTACAATATATTTTCTCTGTACCACAAGAGCGGGTCTTCTTCTTCTTCTTCTTATTGGCATTACATCCCCACACTGGGACAGAGCCGCCTCGCAGCTTAGTGTTCATTAAGCACTTCCACAGTTATTAACTGCGAGGTTTCTAAGCCAAGTTACCATTTTTGCATTCGTATATCATGAGGCTAACACGATGATACTTTTATGCCCAGGGAAGTCGAGACAATTTCCAATCCGAAAATTGTCTAGACCGGCACCGGGAATCGAACCCAGCCACCCTCAGCATGGTCTTGCTTTGTAGCCGCGCGTCTTACCGCACGGCTAAGGAGGGCCCCACAAGAGCGGGTACCATATTTAAATCAGCACTACAAATCTTTGTTCACGAGTGTAGTACCCAAGCATTTTATTCCAGAAAATTCTTGAATAACTGGATGAACTATTTGCGACTTCTTGCATAATAACTATCTTGTCCGTCAATTTCTAAAGTCTAAACAAATTTGCTTTTTGTTTCAGTTCAAAAAATTTCCCAGTACAATCCCATTTAATTCGCATAAAAAAGGTTAGGTCACAGATAACAGATGTTGAGGCTGGCATCCCATACGTGTGTAAACATCCGCAACCGTTAATTCAAATGTATTTTAAATTGGGACCGCGTTTGGCAATCGATTGGAGATGGCGCAAGGATCATTGTTATTGAAAACGTTGAAAACGCAGCCCGATTGCGGCTGTCA
Source organism: Armigeres subalbatus (assembly GCF_024139115.2). Lineage (NCBI taxonomy): Eukaryota > Metazoa > Arthropoda > Insecta > Diptera > Culicidae > Armigeres > Armigeres subalbatus. Next base: position 17,632,885 of record NC_085139.1, on the reverse strand, counting down.
AATGCATTGGCTGCGTTCGACGGTTGTAATTCAGCTGCATCCTTAGGTACTGCCGCAATCAGTTGAGTAGATGGCAGTAGTGGGCCAACGTATATCAATTCAAAAGTTTACACAGGATTTTCAATAAAATTTGTTCTAGCATCAATGTCTGTTATCTGTGGTTTGGTTGTACTTCTATTCAGGAAAATGCATCAGTCTATCAAACAACTAACACAAGAGCGGGGCATGTACGTGGGTAGTGTTGCCATCAATTTTCTACTATGTATATATTTCCCAGTTTTCAATACTTTTGAATAGTAGCAAATTTTGATGTACATGATGAGTTTGGATGAAAAAAGTGTATTTGGAAGACTTTACTTTTATTACGCTAGCGGAAAATAAGCCAACAAACGAAATATATTGACTGCATTGTGTTTTATGAGATATGTAATATAAGATTATTCCAGTTCAAATCGTCAGTTTGGCAACGCGTTCTCAGCCTGTAAACAAGGTGACGAAAGAAAAATAATTTAAAGTCTCCAAAGTTTGGAAAAAAATATCTTTTAACGCCTTTCGGGAGTGTGTTTTCGAATAATTTCACAATTCAGTGAAAGATATTCCTATAATTTAGTGCATAGCGGAGAAAAAAAGTGAAAAAGGGCAGTGGAAGTTTTTGAAAAACATCGATTTTCATGACGATGTTACGCGGCTTTACTTGCAGTGGAAGCGATTGAATTTTCCTTCGTTGCACGGAAAAGGTAAGTAATGTTGCAAATATACTGAATCGTGAAGTTTGTTTGAAGAGTTTTTTTAATGAAAGTAACACCGGAATGTGGCTGGAATGAGTTTAGATGATAGTGTACACTTTTTTCTATCTTGCCAGGTGATAATTTCATTGATTTAAATGATCAATCGCGAGTATTTAGTGAATTAGAATTTGGTATGACGGGAACTAGCGCCATGGACGAATTAGCGCATGACCCTATTTAATATATTTTTTTCTGCGAATCAAGTAAAAACTTTGCATATCGTTACATAGTTTAATGAAAAAGGAAAACAGGTTTGTGATATGACGCATTACTCTATCCAATTCATTCAATATAGATAATTCCACCATGTGATCACCAACATGGAATAAAAGGTGCAAATGTTTATTTTTGGCATGTGAGGTAATGTACAGTATCTCGTTCTTCAAACAAGATTTTGATTACATGCCAATGAAATGATATAACACTCACAGAACAGCTACATTAACGTCAGATCAGCAAAGTAAAAAATCATAAAAAATAAACTGCTTCCAGAGATGCTAAATTAGTCATACCATTACTCTAACCAACAATACATTCTCCTACAATTATTGAAAGCTTCCCCTCGGGGGCCAGCAAATGGAAACGGCAAACACACCACTCAATCGTAACTGCTGGCATATATTACTATTGCGGGCAATGACATATACACGTACGTAGAATTAATTTCAACATGTTGTAGAATATATACGCGCAAACTAATTACACCATTCAGCCGGCTCACAAGGCGGCACAAGCAAAAAAGCAGCCCAAGCCTCATTAAGAACACATTTCCTAATTCAATTTATTCCGCCAGTCTGTCTCATCGCCGCCGCAGCAAAACCATCCCAGCTCGCGAGAGCGGAACAACAATGGTGCTTTTGAGTCGTCGGCAGCGGCGACGGGCCGGCTCGTCGGTGCCGGTGATCCCACGTTCATCATCAACGCTGGCAGCGATCCTCATCATCATCAGCATCGACATCATGAGTTGGTGTTGAAGATCGACGAAGATCACGACCACGATAAGCCGCCGTCAGAGTTGGAGAAACGTTCCCAGCGGTTCGTTCATAACTCATCCTCCAATGGCCGCTTGCTCACGGTGGGTGCTACCGACAACAGTCAATCGTCGGATTATGAAAATAACACCTACAGCAGTAGTCGGGAGCTGCAGGACAGCTTCTCCGACGACATGAGTCTGCTGGAGGAACTCAGCGTGTACGATAGTCACGAGCACGATGAGGATTGCTCCGACAGCAAGGAAGCGGAAACGTCATCCCCGAGGCATCATGCAATGCTTCCACAGAACCATCACCAAGGAAGATCGTCCCAGCCGGCGTCGCAGAACCGCCTGCAGCACGCCGACAAGCTGAAAACCAGTACAAATTCCCTTCCCTCCACTAGCCGCAATTATAATCTACACAGTAAGTTTAGGAACCACCAGAACGTAATCGATGCCAAAAGACGACAGTTTTTCCTGCCGCTGGAGCAGGAACCATTCCAGCCAGTCAAGACCAACATCACCGAGCTGCCGTCGCCGAGCAGCACCTCGCTGCACAGTGGGTACAATCACCTGATACTGGAGGACCTGGGCACCAAGAGCAGTTCGGCGCCTTTGCTGATGAAGAACGAGGAGCCGGAGATCGGCGAACGGCGGGTGAGTTGTTTGGTTGCTTTGGCGGAAATAATTGGCTCATTGTGAGATATGATTTTTCGTTTCTTTTTGTTTGCTCGTTTCAGAATTTGAGATACTCACGATCGCAAAGTGACAGGCATCTGGCAGGTGAGTTATTTCGTGTTCAATTGGCGGGCTGGGTTGGCACTTCTCAAATAATTTTATGTTACGATGTTTCGGCACAATACTCACAGCTATATCACCATCTATTTCAGTTTCAATTATTCAGCTGCATTGTTAATTCTAAAGTAAGCACAAAGGATGGAATTTGGCAAAAAAATATGTTTCTTTCATTGGCCTGTGCCGAGAATGGTAAACTTGCCGCGACTATCTAAGCATTATTAACCAATATAAATATTGCCAAGATATGTACCTGATTAATTATATTATTATAATTTTCAGATATAATAGAAAGAATTTCAACAAAGCAAGAGGAGTAAATCCAATTTTGATTTTCGAAGGAAGTTACAAATTCGTTTATTATTTTTTATCGTATCTTAAAGTTCATCGTAGAACTTGAATGACGATAATGACTCTTTAGCGCTGTGCCAATTTTTTTTTTCAATAATTTTGTTCGTTGCGCTCCAATGATATTGCAATTCTACCATTTTACTTTGGGGGTAATTATAGGAAGTGTTTGGAGATGAATTTATTATTATTGATAAAATTACTTAATTTAGTCTAAATTTGAACTATTACGTAAATCTGTTAATTTTAAAATTGTACTTAAAGAATTTGCGAATTTATCATGTTTTGTAAACCCTAACGAGAAACTGAGTAGCTCTTTTCTCTCTAAAGACCCAATTCACACCATCACAATGAAATCAGATATCTATATACGGACGGATCAAAGTTTAGTTGGAATAGATCACTGGTCCACGAAATTCGAACCTAGCGCGTACTCCGCATTGAATCGCAATCCGAAATTGCCAGTTTTTGCCCCTTTCTTCGACGGTTGAGTGTTCGGGGGATTGTCCACCTTGTTGTCGCGAATCACACCACGTCAACTTACAAATCGAAACCCGGGAGGAAATCCCATAAGAGTGTTTGTGTGAACCACCACGTTGAGCGTCTCTGTGGCCATTGTGTCGAGTAACCGTCAATCCGACGGTGATAGGTACTAACCTCAAACGACGAGATAGTACAGTGTATATAGTGAAGTGGTGGGAACAGTCCACGTGTTTGGTGTGAGATTGCACCTCATTCCAAAATGAAGAGATCGTCGTTACGCAAAAATACTCTCCATCACAAAACGCTTTTGCGACGAAGAAACAATGTGCTTGGATCAGCCAGGCTAATCCAGCAGTTCGATGAACAATATGATCCTGAAACTCAACAAAATCAAGTGTCATTAAGAATCACTACCCTGAGAAACACCAGAGGGAACGACGAAACCAGCATTACATTCAAGAACTTTCCGGATCGATAAGATCTCAAACTGCGAACGATCGCGGAAGATACTCCTAACCTCTCGAGCTTGTTTACAAGAATTTCATCAATGACATGATCAAAAGCAGCCTTTACGTCTTTATATTGTAGGGTGCTGTCAATACGACACACAGCGCGGCTGTTGTAATGTTTCCAAAAGCACAAGATTCCACGCAGCGTTCCACATTTGAAAGGAACAACCGCACCTCAGGAAATGCCGCAATGGTATCTCCCCATAAGAATCGAGTATACGGGCAGCAAAAAGCGCGGTGCGTCGTTTTCTGTGGGAAGCGCCGCGTGTACTTTTGGACAAATGCGTTAATATATAGCATCGACTTGCAAGCCGGCGTCCATGGAACAAATTCAAATAGAGAAGTACTCAACCAGGTTTGTATTGATGGATCGTCTCGGATAGAATCCGTGTTGTGCACTAGAAATATGGACTCAGGACTCGGAGAGTGCATTGCTTACGACCATTGGCGTAACTACAGGGGGCCTAGGGGGGGCTATAGCCCCACCTAGAACTCAATTAGCCCTCCCTAGAATTTTTGCCACTTTGCATGAATACACTGGTGGATATGTATAAAGACAAGCTCGGTTTCCATACAAAATGGCCATGTTGGGAGGTCAATATCTCGATTCTTAGCGATTCGATTGGGCTGATTTTTTGCCAGCAGGCCTAAAATGACTTGAATTTTTATTGAATGAAAGTTACATTTATGCATATATTCTACTTATACGCGTTTCTGCTGGAAATAATTATAAAGACAGGTCTGTTGTATGGAGCCCCATATAAAAAAGTGGTGTCTTTATAATTATTTCCAGATTCGGAGGTCAAAATCATTAGAGATGTAAACAATTCACTCAAAGATCGAAAGTTCTAGTGGAAAACAGGTGCCTAGTAAAATTTTAGCCAAATCGAATCGCTACGAGTCGAGATTTCGATTCTCAAACATGATGAAAATGTATGAAAAACATGCTTGTCTTTATACTTATTTCCGGCGGTATATTGTACTTATCTGGCTCGCTAAGCATATATAGACGTAATGCCAGAAATGAGTTCTCTTCATTCACATCCTTCTCTCTACGAAACATTAAATCTATTTTAACAAATTTTCGAACTTCGAACAATTGTTATATCTTACGATAGGAATGTTAAACACGAAAAATAGTTCGCTCCCTTGATTCTCCTGCGCCAGATATCATTACTTTAGAAAAGTGGTTTAAGAACAGTGGTTCCATGCTGATGCAATGCTGATTGAATAAATGATAGAAGCAACAGACTAAGAAAACAAATACAATTTCTGATTTAAAATTGGTTTTTTGCAATTCCAGATCATAATACCTGATTTACAGTTGGCGTTTGAGCGATAAAACGGCCTACTTTTCCATACCAATGACATGGGTGCTTTAATGAACATTATGCAACTCAAATGAGTTGCATAACATCCATTAAAGCATTCATTTGGGTGCTATAATGGAAAACCAGCATTGGAACAATAGTTACATGACCACATTTAGCTAAATTGTCTTGGGTGAGTGTTCAAATAGTGTATTCTCTGTGTCACGTAATAAATTAAATAATTTGTCGGACATGACATCAAATTCTCCAAAGGCAGGTTTATCTATCGCCTTATGGTCTGTCGAGCACACAATGGGACACGATAACATTGAATCTGTTTGTTTTCTGCAGCAACATGATGTTTTAGCAAGATTGGTCATGCTAAGTGAATAAAATTGTACCATTTTGGTACAGATTTATCATATTTAGGCCCATTTTTCGTCATTGCAAAAAATAGCGTGTGCAACTCGTTGCAAAACTGGATTTTTTTAGCACTCGTAGTATTTATCCAACTCGGCAAGCCTCGTTAGATAAACGTACAACTCGTGCTGAAAAAATCATCTTTTTGCAACTAGTTGCACAAACTACTATTCTCAGCAGTATTTAATCTTTAAATATTTTAAAGTTTTTACAGAGTTTTTCGAGTATATTCATTTAAACCTAGCCTGTTCGTAGTTCTTAAAGATGCATGGCCTTTCTGAGAGAATTATCAAATGAATCCTTCCGAAAAAGTGAGAGCCAAATACTACGTATCATATGTCTGTATCGATCCAGATATTTTGAAAGCATTTCTGTCTGTAGCTTTGAATGGTAATTTGGGGGATTTTTCTGCTGTTTCCAATTAAGAGATTCCAGAAAGGCAAAATCTTGAGTTTTCAAGAAGAGGTAACAAAAATTTAAATGAGAAAGCAATTGAAATTCTTTCGGATGGATAAAATTCCACTGGCCACTACCCAGCAAACAGTTTAAGTTGAATAAGCTAGTTTTTTAGCTGAACAAGCCCAATTGTGGCGAAATAAGCTCTTTATCGGCCTCCAATGTTTGTTGGGTAAGCTGTTTTTCTGCAATCTGACGACAGAAAATTCGTCACTCACACTCCTGTGGAATGATGGTTCTGAGACGAACCGACAATGTGCCTTTCCAATCCCCAAGCAAAATCAGAATTTTGAAAGATTTTTTTTTGTCTACTCTGCGCTGACATCAACGTCAGATGATTTGCCATCCATGGAGGAAAAATGTCTGCAGTGTCGCCAAGCGATTATGATTTGCACTTTGAAGTATGTTCGTCTCGGCACAACCTCCTCTATAGTGTATCTGAGACAAAGCTGATTTGTTTTCAATAATGTTCCTTTCCAATTACAAACCGAAATAAAATCTGAATTTTGAAAGAAAATGTCACTTGACGGCTACTGACGCCAACTTTTCTGCAGCGTTGCTCTCCAACGAGCGTTTGTGATTCTGATACTGACGGAAACTTCCTTAGTACCGTGGGAATGGAACCGAAGCCATTGTTTGCTATCAACCCTTTCTTTTCATAAAATGCTGGTCCTGAAAAGAGTCGATTTTCAATCCACAATGCTTCTTTCGAATCACTCACAGCAATCAAACGTTAATCCGAACCTTGCGTTAAAAAATTTACTGCTGCAGTTGCTAAGACGCTAAGAATAAAAGTTCAGCACCGCCACTGATATACCGAGACTGCAATCGACGCCTAAGAAGAACAGATTTTTTTTCACAAAGCTTTTTTCTAATCACTTATAGAAGCGAAACGATAGTCTGAGCATTGCGTGGATATTTCTCTTGAGTACTGCTACTTTCGGCGACGGTCAGCGCATTCTTATCCATTGTTTTGATAGTTGGGGAAAATCTTAAAGAGTTCGTCGATCGATTGATACCAAAATCTCCTAAATCGGTACTTTTCATGAAGGTCTCAAATTTTTATATGCGGAATTACCTCCCTATCTTCGCAAAGGACGTATTCCTACGTAAAAAATTAGCCCCCCCCCTAAAATTTTTCGTTAGTTACGCCAATGCTTACGACAATTTCGAACACTTTAAAGCATTCACACGGTGATGTGATTCCTCGCAGTTGGCAATGCTACATTTATCGCCTTCCTTGGGATTGGAGACATCAAAAATACTTTCCAGTTAGTCGGAATTACTCCTAGTCATAGTGAAATGTTGAAAAAGTTTACAAGCAAGGTGATGGGCGACATTGAGCTCCTTTTTCACAAAGAGGATGGTATCCAGTCTAGCCCAGATGATACGGAGTATCACAACGCAACAGATATTAAAGCCTGTCCACGTTAAATTTTGGACACCCATCTTCCAATGCAAACCGCAGAGAAGATCAATTTTCGCATAGCTGAATCTATCCGCTTGATGAAAATATTGATAAATATTGATAAAATGGCTGAAAAACATTTGGACATTATCTCAGTGTCCGAAATTTAACGTGGACAGGCTTTACATCTAGATGGAAATCAAAACTATTAGCTGAAGCGTCTTGTGTTGCAGCGTCTATTTGGGAGGCTGAAACTTGTGATGCAGGTTCATTAATGTTGTTAGTCCATCTTCCTTCCGCTTAGTGCGGACAAAATTCCAAGCCTTTTGAAACATGTTCGTAGACTTCGTTGCATTATATCGCTAAACAGATGCACCATAACGTCCAGATCTCAATCAGTACGATCGTACCGAGTGATATCTAACGAAGGCTCGCATAGCTCGCACGGGTACAGCGATCACAAGAGCAGGTTGATGAGAATCGACTTGAACTTACGACTCAATGGTTTCGAAGACTGAAGTTAATAGAGTCTGGCCATTCACCATGACCAAATCCAGTATTCTTGAGTTGCAGTTCAGCACTGGGTTCATCTGGGTTAATCCATGAAAACAAAAGCCATCGAACAATAAACTACCTGCTGTGGTCAATCGTGAATGAGAAGCATCTAATTTGAAGCTTCCTTCTTCAGAGCGAGTTCAATGTAATTCAGGGTGATTGTAATCGTCGAACTGGAGGACAATATCAGACTGATTCAAATTAGATACAGCATAATGTATAGACTCAATGTGTTGCTGTATAAGGCTGTGCAATGTAAAGGAATTCAAACTGCAAAGAATGTCTTCAATACTGTCGAAATTGCTTTGCAGTTTGATTTTAACCCAAATCTGCTCCAACTTGTTGCTCTTCGGAGCTAAAATTTGACGCTACTGCTAGCAATACTCCACCTCCTTTAGTTTTGCAACTGTTCATGGAATTACGATCCAGTCTGAATACAGTGAAGGAACTCCCTAAAAGTAGAGTGGATAAAACTGAATCATCCGACCAAGCTTCTGTTAATACGATAACATCATAGTTCGAGTCCACAGCCGTGAGGAAGAAATTTTTGTTCTGAACCCCCTCACATTCTGGTAATATACTCGTAATGACGAACGGGAAGGATGTATGCTTTGAACTGTCTCAGCTTCGTGAACACTAACACAAGCCTAATAGTTCTCAGAATGTCCATAGCTTCCATTGAATAGCGGCGGCTGAAAAATGCAGATGTATCACGTGGTGAACTGTTCGGAAGTCCTCTTCAAATAGGTCCAAGGCGGCTGAAGAACGATGACGGTCTGAGGCTCGACTGCGATGATCGGGTAGACGGCTTCCTTGATGCTATTCAGAGCATATCGAAGAAGCTCTCAAATTGTCAGTTCAGTTGAAGAATTGTTCAAACGCGTAAAGTACTTGCCTACGGTCGATATTCGAAAGCCTCGTTCTCCGCTTATCATACGCAGGACCAGAATGACTAAATAACAATGACGGCATCGGTTACGTGTTCCGCGGTGTTCTATGGCGGTCATGGCAGTAGAATGAGGGGTTAATGCTTCAGACACAGACAAACTAGATAAATTACCATCGACCATGACTTCAAAGGTCAATTTAAATTTGATTGATTGCGCGTTTCACAACTGAAGGCGCTAGCGTCGTAATCTGTTCGACATTTCACTCCAGCATCAGCGCCTTCTGGTGACAATGTCATACGAAACATTGTGACATGTGTAACATGCAGTAAGTAAGTTTTTATAAATAAGTCTAAATTTTTTTTAAAGAAAAACTAATCACGATATTATTGCGTTTGATGAATCTTTTTTGTGTGCTTATTTTCTTTTTCTTTTTACGTAACAGGACATGATATTGTTGGATTATTTCCAATACTCGACGCATAGGTATTGATTTCACAATCGGTGCTCAAATTTTGCAAGCGGATAATGAAGATCAACAATTACTATTAACTGCTTTCATTCTAGATAAGAGTTGTTCATACATTATTATTATTATTTATTCAGTCTGCATCTAAACAGATAACACTGAATCAACAATTTGACGCCACAATACACGGTTCGAGGCGCATCTCTCCATCCTCGGATGTGCCCCACGCTCGCCAAGTCGTTTTGGACCTGGTTTGCCCATCTCGCTCGCTGCGCTCCACGCCGTCTTGTACCTGCCGGATCGAAAGCGAACATTATCTTTGCAGGGTTGCTGTCCGGCATTCTTGCAACATGCCCTGCCCATCGTACCCTTCCGGCTTTAGCTACCTTCTGGATACTGGGTTCGCCGTAGAGTTGGGCGAGCTCATGGTTCATTCTTCGCCGCCACACACCGTCTTCTTGCACACCGCCAAAGATGGTCCTAAGTACCCGTCTCGAATACTCCGAGTGCTTGCAAGTCCTCCTCGAGCATTGCCCATGTTTCATGTCCGTAGAGGACTACCGCAGTTTCTTCTGGAGCCCGTAGTAGGCCTGACTTCCACAGATGATGCGCCTTCGTATTTCACGACTAACATTGTTGTCAGCCGTTAGCAAGGATCTGAGGTAGATAAATTCTTCGACCACCTCGAAGGTATCCCCGTCTATCGTAACACTGCTTCCCAGGCGGGCCCTGTCGCGCTCGGTTCCGCCCACAAGCATGTACTTTGTCTTTGACGCATTCACCACCAGTCCAACTTTTGTTGCTACACGTTTCAGGCGTGTGTACAGTTCTGCCACCTTTGCAAATGTTCGGCCGACAATGTCCATGTCATCCGCGAAACAAATAAATTGACTGGATTTGTTGAAAATCGTACCCCGGCTGTTACACCCGGCTCTCTGCATGACACCTTCTAGTGCAATGTTGAACAACAGGCACGAAAGTCCATCACCTTGTCTTAGTCCCCGGCGCGATTCGAACGAACTGGAGTGTTCGCCCGAAATCTTCACACAGTTTTGCACACCATTCACCGTTGCTTTGATCAGTCTGGTAAGCTTCCCAGGGAAGCTGTTCTCGTCCATAATTTTCAATAGCTCTACGCGGTCTATACTGTCGTGTGCCGCCTTGAAATCAACGAACAGATGGTGCGTTGGAACCTGGTATTCACGGCATTTTTAAAGGATTTGCCTTACAGTAAAGATCTGATCCGTTGTCGAGCGGCCGACAACGAAGCCGGCTTGATAACTTCCCACGAACTCATTCACTAATGGTGACAGACGACGGAAGATGATCTGGGCGGCATTAAGGATGGTGATCGCTCGAAAGTTCTCACACTCTAGCTTGTCGCCTTTCTTGTAGATGGGGCATATAACCCCTTCCTTCCACTCCTCCGGTAGTTGTTCGGTTTCCCAGATTCTGACTATCAATTTGTGTAGGCAAGTAACTAACTTTTCCGTGCCCATCTTGATGAGCTCAGCTCCGATACCATTTTTACCAGCTGCTTTATTGGTCTTTAGCTGTTGAATGGCATCCTTAACTTCCCTCAAGGTGGGGGCTGGTTGGCTTCCATCGTCCGTTAAACTGACGTAGTCATCTTCTCCGCTGCCTTGACTTTCACTGCCTGTACTCTCAGCGCCATTCAAATGTTCCTCGTAGTGCTGCTTTCACCTTTCGATCACCACACGTTCGTCCGTCAAGATGCTCCCATCATTATCCCGGCACATTTTGGCTCGCGGCACGAAGCCTTTGCGGGATGCGTTGAGCTTCTGGTAGAACTTGCGTGTTTCTTTAGAACGGCACAGCTGTTCCATCTCCTCGCACTCCCGCTTCTTCCAGGCGGCGTTTCTTCTCCTGAAAAAGGCGGGTTTGCTGTCTCCGTTTCCGTGTATGACGTTCCACGTTCTACCGGGTACCTTGCTGCAGCGCGACCGCCCTCGCTGCGTCCTTCTCTTCCAGAATCAGTCTGCACTCTTCGTCGAACTATTCGTTCCGTCGACTTCGTTCCACATACCCGACGTTTTCTCCGCTGCGTCGTTAATGGCTGTGTAATATACGTTTATAATTTAGGGAGTTCTTTTCCAATGAACTACACTTGATGACTTTACATCCATGATTGATTTTATTTAACCATTTTGACTTAAGCTAAACTCTTGTGACCTGGAGGTATTTGAAGTCATTATATATTTTGTAGCCAATCAGTGATCAATACATAGAACGACAAGGAGAGACATGATTAAAAGAGAATGCACATTGCAGCGTTAGCACGCTCATGTGGCATGGGAACAGCGCCGGTTGGAAACAGGCGTAGAACATTGACTTGGTAAATTGATCCTTTCGTTGGAAATTTATTATGCAGTACATCGACCATTATGGCACGGTCGATGACTGACGAGGTTGAACAATTCTGACCCGGAGTGGTGCAATGAAGAAATATGGGACATGTAGAATTTTGACTCAGCAGGACGCAACAATTGCGATCTGCTTTAGTCGAACGAGAATCGATGACATCTGTGATGCAGATGCCACAGCTGCTTTAACTGTATTCCAGCCCTCTTAGGGCCCTCCTTAGCCGTGCGGTAAGACGCGCGGCTACAAAGCAAGACCATGCTGAGGGTGGCTGGGTTCGATTCCCGTTGCCGGTCTAGGCAATTTTCGGATTGAAAATTGTCTCGACTTCCCTGGGCATAAAAGTATCATCGTGTTAGCCTTATGATATACGAATGCAAAAATGGTGACTTGGCTTAGAAACCTCGCAGTTAATAACTGTGGAAGTGCTTAATGAACACTAAGCTATGAGGCGGCTCTGTCCCAGTGTGGGGATGTAATGCCAATATGAAGATGAAGAACTGTTTTCCAGCAGTCCTCAAGAGGGGCCCCATCGAGCTCACCCTCTTCCGGCAACGCTGCCTCGAGATACTGCGCGTATGCAGTGGCGACATCCGGTTGCTTCAGTCACTCTAGGTCGTACCGCGGCGGTCGTCGGTACCGAACATTGTTGACGACGGATAGTTATGGGCGCAGTTTTACCATCACCAGATAGTGGTCAGAGTCGATGTTAGCGCCACGATATGTCCTGACGTTGATAATGTCGGAGAAGTGCCGTCCATCAATCAGAACGTGGTCGATTTGTGATTCTGTCTGCAGTGGTGATCTCCAGGTGTACCGATACGGGAGGCTGGGTTGGAAGCAGGTGCTGCGAATGGCCATATTCTTGGAGGCGGCGAAATCAATTAGTCGTAGGCTGTTTTCGTTCGTCAGCCGGTGAGCGCTGAACTTTCCAATAGTCGGTCTAAACTCCTCCTCTTGGCCAACCTGAGCGTTCAAATCTCCTATGGCTTGGACAGCTATCGTACTCACGTTCCAGCTGCGCGTAGAAAGCGTCCTTATCATCATTGTGCTCCCGATGAAGTCGAGAGATTTGCAGTTCCACGAATCGAGTTTCCAATCGCTGGTCCCTTTCCGTCGCGGTGGTCTTCGCCGATGGTTCCGGTCCGTACTCTCTTGTTTATTATTCGTTGCTTATGTTTTTTTAAAGGCTGGCTTGCAGGGCCTGACACCAAACCTCCTAACTTTCTATTTTTTTATGGTTAAGAGGAAAACATGATTATTTATTTAGGGGTGTTACGATAAAAAAAAATAGTCAAATAAGAATGTTTATTAAAATTTGAATAATGTTTTTTTTTTCAAGTCAAATTTATACAGAACAAAGAGAAACAATATTACTCAAGTCGAGTCAAGTACGAGACACTGAAGACGGCCTTACTGCTGAGGTCGAAATACGTATCTGTCAAGATACAATTAAGTGGTGGAATTCAATGGGATTGTATAAACTCGTCTTATGACAAGTGACTCAAGATTCCTTTTTCGCGAATGCGCACTGCCAGGCTTTTCGTTTGACTTTTTCTAAGGTGAAACCTGCCGAATCCAAAACATTTGCGCAAATATATTTGCATGAGAGCAAATATAATTTCATGAATTAATTTGAGCAGGGATTGAACTTATCATTTCATTATCATTTAGTATTCAGCCAATAACTCATTCCAGAGGTGGAATTCCGAAAAGTGTTGTATGGCGGACTTCTAGCGCTATTTCCCCTCTACAACTTTGTCTAAGGGTACATTGCTCTATGTCTCATATTTGCATCGTTAAACGCTAGTATCACTTAATATACTAAATGATAATAAGTGTTATTATCATTTAGTATGTTAAATGATACTAGCGTCTCAAGCTGTAAATATGAGACATAGAGGAATGTAGCCTTAAGCAAAATTGTAGAGGGGAAATAGCGCTAGAAGTCCGCCGTACAACACTTTTCGGAATTACACCTCTGGAATGAGTTATTGGTTGAATACTAAATGATAATGCAGGGTTTCGACTTTTCATTTCAATGAGACCAAAGCAAGCGTTTTTTGGGCCAAGGGAACATCTTGTTTCGTTGTTTATGTTGAGGATCATCTTTCACCCATCAATCTTTTCTCTAGAATTAGCATTGGAAGATAAACGAAAATCTTGCCTATTAGATGAAAATCCTTTTTCGTTTCATTACTTTTACCTCACACTCACTTTTCGCGAGAATTATCGCAGAACAATTACAAAATTGTATGGCCGCAACGGGATTCGAACCCAGAATAGTGTAACAATAATAGCTGTGGGGATGCGCTCACTCTAGCCACACCACCACGCTATCTGTATGAAAGCATTAGATTATTTGTTCCACATAAGCTACTACAATTTGCATTTACGATGCCACGAAAAGACTAGAATATGAAAGAAAAAGAGCAAACCAACGTTTAGCGGCAATCGAAGTGAGCGAAAAATTGTTATCACTCTCCAGGCTGTTTTTCTTTCCCGAAAAGCGATTTCTCCCCGAAATCTTTCGTGAGGGAAAATCATGTTCTCCTGAGATTGAGTGAGCATTACGGACCCTGTGATAATGAAATGATAAGTTCAATCCCTGAATTTGAGTTATGCTATCAAAAGCTTTCATATTGATTTTTTTTTTCATTGCAGTATTCAGCTTAATTTATGAAAAAAATGTTACTTAGGTCCTTTTGAAAAATTAAGCGAGAAATCATTGGCTTGATTCACACATAACACAAATCTGTGTCAGAAGGTCGAAGGGCAAAAGTTCTAATGGACAAAAGGTTGAAAGGGCAAAAGGTCGAAAGGGCAAATCGGTCGAATGGACAAAAGGGCGATGGATAAGAGGTCGATAGGGCAAAAGGTCAAAAGGACAAAAGGTCGAAATGACAAAAGGTTTAAAGGACAATAGGTCGAAAGGACAAAAGGTCGAAGAACAAAAGGTCGATAGGACAAAATGTCTAAAGCACAAAAGGTCGAAAAGACAAAATGTCGAAAAAACAAAAGGTCGAAACGGCAAAAGGTCAAAAGGACAAAAGGTCGAAATGACAAAAGGCTTACAGGACAATAGGTCGAAAGGACAAAAGGTCGAAGAACAAAAGGTCGATAGGACAAAATGTCTAAAGCACAAAAGGTTGAAAAGACAAAATGTCGAAAAGACAAAAGGTCGAAACGACAAAAGGTCGAAAGGACAAAAGGTCGAAATGACAAAAGCTCAAAATGGCAAAAAGTCAAGAGGACAATGGGTCGAAGGAAAAGAAGGTCGAAAAATTACAAATGGTTGAAGGAAAAGAAGAATGAAAAAAACTGAATCAAAGGTCGAAAGGACAAAAGATCGAAAAGACAAAAAGTCGACAAAACAGATTGTCAAATGGACAGAGATTGGAGTTTTCATTCTGTTAATCATAGGCTGTTCTTACTAGTAGTGCCTTAGAAGGGTGGGGGTAAAATGGACAGGGTGGGTAAAACAACCGGGGATCTCGTTTGAGCTAAACCTTACAAATTGGCTATCAAGTAGATTTTATTACTTGTGCCAAATTATGAGTACTACATGTTTTATCACATTCAAATAACGAAAACTTTTCTTTTTATTAATGATTTAATGTAAACTATGGCTTGAATACCATGGAGATGTAATTTTTGATGTACAGTATTTGAGCTTTTAAAACAGAAATCGGCAAAACTAATCCGCATAATCCTCGAGGATCTCAAACTTAGTTCATTCAACGGTTGGGGTTAAGGCCCTCCTTAATAGCCGTGCGGTGAGTTGCGCGCTTACAAAGCAAGACCATGATGAGGGTGGCTGGATTCGATTCCCGGCCTGGATATTTTCTCGACTTCCCTGGGCATAAAAGTATCATCGTGTTAGCCTCATTATATACGAATGCAAAAATGGTAGCTTAGCTTAGAAACCTCGCAGTTAATAACTGTGAAAGTGCTTAATGAACACCAAGCTGCGAGGCGGCAATGTCCAGTGGGGGATGTAATGCCAGTGAAGAAGAAGTACTGGTTGAAATGATGATTTATCTCAAAGTTTTATTTTTAGAGAATTGTTTTAGGCAGAGCTTAAAATATTCATCTTCATGAAGCAACTTCGGTCCGAATTTTGACAAACATCGCATGAATATTCAAAACATAGAATGACATAGTCAGACGAATACTCCACAAATTCATTCATTCGACTGTCACTGAGTGTGTTTACTGTGTGCAGAAAAAAACATAATTAGCATTGTTTATGTTGATGTTTACCGTTGAAAGTGCCTCGCGGATGAAAATCGGATTCAGTTCTGTGTGATAAATCACTTTACTCATTTGGAACGTGTTCAGATTTCAGATAATTTATCAATTTGTAACATGTGCATCAATATTCAATGACTAATATTCAACTGAATATTGACTGTCCAGAGCCGACTATGAATGTGTCGGAAGTGAACTAACAAATGAAGAAAAATATACTTCACCAAACATGTTCGATTATTTTACACTCTGGTTTTAGGAAATTGGATCAAGGTGGGGTAAACGGACACATTCTGGTGTGGGTAATATGGACCATATGAAGCAAATAATATTTCTTCCACCGAAATTTTATTTTGAAAAGCTTGTATTGTTCACCTTCGAAAGCGCCAAGCATTCATTAGGAAAGTCGAAGTTTTGTTCAGACCAAAGGTTTGTAACTGAAGGGTTAAAGATAATTCATATTATGGATTTTTTTTTAAATTATGAGTTTTTCAGGTGCATATAATTTTCAGACTAATTTATGTGATGGATCGATTTATGTCTTTAATTAGCTTGTGTTATATATGCAAATATGCATGTTAAATAAAACATTCTTATGCTTTAACCTCTGCGTACGCATTTATTAACAAAATCAATCCGCAAAAAAAAACTCTGGTTGCATGAGTCCAGCCAACACATATACATAGCTACAATATCGTACCCCTATTATGAGCAATCCCTCGTCAGGAATACACAATTCCCATGCTTTTGCTCCACTTCACCATTTAATTACAGATTTTGAGTCTCTTACCGCATTTTCATATATTTATTCTTTTTTATGTGTCCAAACTTTGAAAGTATCAGTACCTATGCCAGGTTGGTTTGTGTAAGCTTCGTCTTTCTACCAGTAACACAATAAATCAATATTTGACTGTTTATCAAAATTTTGAAAATTAGAGATATTTCACAGTCTTTCGTACCCAATTAATTCTTCGTATCAGATTTCTCCACAATCTCAAGATTCTCAACAATTTGTTGAACAGAAACGACCCCAACAAGAAATGGATCCCTTCCATTAATCAAACTGGTCGATAAAATTCCGGGAAAAATTAGGCATTCCCTTCTTATTGTTCAAAACTCAAATCCCAGTCAGCGAAGTCCTCCAGCCCCCATACCGCATTCCATTTCGAACCGCTCAAAATCAGTTCGCTCAATTCAAAAACAATAAAACAACCACAACGAGTTCGGTGGGTTAGTCGTTTCTATAAATGATCATTTTTGACCGAAAAAAAACCTTTACTTCTGTATCGCCGACGTCATATATCTCCGCTGGCAGTGGACTGACCGAGCGAGGGAGCGACCGACCGAAAGCGCAGTTGAGCGCGCTTGAAAAGGGTACAAGGACAGCCGCTCCTGTTGCTCGCGCGCTGGCTGTTGCCTGTAGTATGTACACATTCGGTGCTGCCTCCACCACGCAGACGTCCGATATCATCCCGACCCGGATTGAAGTGGAGAAATATGGATGCATTAAAGAAATAAAAAGTTGAGTTGTAAAATGTTATAAAATTCGATAAATAATACAGATATACGGGATGAGAGTCGGCACCGTGAGAAGGTGAGCGAGAGAGTGGACTCCATCGCCGTCGGATGCTCGTTCTCGGATGTGTGAAGGTTGGCTACATTTCCCGATACCGACAGAAGGGTTTGATCGTGTGCTTAGGGAAATGCTCAAATTGGGAAAAATCAATTAAAGAGAAAATCTTTGCGGTTTACGGAAGGAGTGCGGTTGATGTGGGAGTTGATTCATCAACGGAATTGGGATCGGGATTCTGTGTAAGCCATTCGTTCATAAGCATGTGAAGCTGAGAATTAGGGTGCAGCTGATGACACGAATCAATATAGCGTACTTGTTTATGCGAATGGCAATGACGATTTGCATTCACATCATGAAACCAAGATAAGGTTGAAAAATGTTTTTATTTACCTTAATTCAAATAAAGATTTAAAACAATTAGATTTATGTGAAAATCAATTTCATATCTAAGAGACGAGCTAGTCTCTATCCATCATGTTTCAATTATTTTGTTTTCTTACTATTTGTCGATGAGATATCAAAAAGCGTTTATTTGACAATATCCTTTTAATGCAATCTCGTGGCTAATTCCCCCAAAAACACCAACAAGCTCGAGCAATACCCTACTGCTAGAGCAATTCCGGCCGGGAGCATATCTTTGATGCTGAGTGTGTTCTGGCGATTTTCGTAGCCCCAGTCCTTATACGTATACAGAAGCAGCATGTAGGACTCGAGAAATTCATCCTGTTCCCACTTAGTGAGCAGTCCCGACTCGAAGAAAGCCCGCTGAGTATACTCGAACATCTCCAGTAAGGCGTCGCGTTCAGGCATCCAATAAAAGCAAATGACCATACTATGGACTTCATCCAGAATGTAGTATGCCGGTCGCTTATGGGCGAAATCATAATTTATTGGAATTCGAACACACTCATCTATTACATCCCTTCGGCCGTAATATGCGCTCCTTCGGTCGAAATACATTGAGGACGTGTTTGTGGTGTCCAGCAACATTCCGCTGAATCGGCTATCGTTGAACAAGGCCGGAACGACAGCTTTGTCGGCCGCGAGCTGCAAACCCGAATCAACCAGTTGCTGTATGGTTTCGATTTTCCCAATTGATGGCTTATCCACCATATACGAAATAACTCTGGTTTCATACGCACTTTTTATCACGAAGAAGAATATAATTACTGGGATGATGGTCATCCGCTCTCTTACGCCAGCTCTGTGTAAACTCAAACGTTCGAATCCACATACGATTTGCAAGAAAGGGTCGTTGCTTAATAATTTGGGGTTGAAAATGTGGAGGAGCTCCATCGAAATAATGATTAATGCAAGCAGAAGCCACACCCCCATGGAGAATGGCCAACAAAAGATCTCCCAAACGTTGAGACTCCTCGGGGTGGGAACTGCGAATACATTTATGCTGGGTGTAATTTTGAACAACGAACGATACAACAGCGGATCGAGAATCTTAATTCGAACACAATCCATCGAGATGACAATTCCTAGAGAGGAAATAAAGTCCGAGTAGCAATCACTCAACCACCCTAGCGAGTAGTGACATGGGCTGCGAAAATATTCCGAAGTTCCGTTCAGATACATAGCGGTTTCGTTAATCCAATATTTGTTGCTATACGATGGAGTCATAATTCCACTGTATCTGATACTTTTCCCCTCCATGTCGTAGAGAAGGTTTTTGAACAGTGCGTCAACCTCTACATATTCCAGAACATCGATGAACATGCCATCGTAGCCAATCGGAATGAATGCCATGTGTCTCGATTCAATGCAAACAATTTGGGTGAATTGGATACCTAAGAAGAACCAAAACACGAATGCAACTGTCGCGTCGGAATAAGATTTTTCAAACAGAACCAAAATTCTCGTGTTGGGATTAATCCTAAAAACAATATCCGCAAACTCATCGGTATGCATGGCAAATCCGTGTCGGTGGACATTCACCACCATAAGCGACGGCTCTCGTGGGAAACTGCTGTCCGCGGTCACGACGAAGGAGTCGTTGATAATATATTTGGTGACGTGATTCAGGCGAGGAGAGCTAATCAGTTCCTGGAAACCGTTATCTTCGAACAAGTTACTTCCCAAGTCGAGAAAAATGCAATCGAATCGGCCAAAGTGATGCCCCGAAAGGTATTCGATCAAGGTGAGCGTATAGTTTACTACCTTCGAAGAAATGGCCGTTTGATTGGTTGGAACAACAGCACTGCAGAAGTCCACATTGATCAGGAAAATTGCAATTACTAGAAGAGAGGCCAACATGGTTGATACTAAACTGAGTTGTGATCGGAGACTATTTAACTTAGCCTTTAGCATTTCAGTTTTGAAAGAACGTCCATTACGACATATATTCTTGATCAAGATGATTGGTTCGGTTCAAATGCTCAGTTTGACCTAGTTTACTGGTTGCGGCATTATTTTATGATTCTTTAATGATTCCGAGTACATTGTGCTACAATGTAGGGCAGCAGTTCAAATTTAACCTCATTGGTCGCACCGATAGAAACACTATGAACTTGTACTACATTTATGAACATGGTTTGAGAATATACTGAATTCATCGAACTACACCGGTTGAAATTCAATGACCTGTATTCAAATGAATTAAATTAAATAGTATGCAAGTATAAAAGTATCTTCTATGTTTATAGCACATTTTCAATAGTTTGATAGTTCATAAGTTTAATTATTATTCGCTGATTTGATTATTTTTAAATACAAATCGAGCAATCAAGTAAAAATTTGATCATGATCAAGCATTTTAACTTTCTCGTAAACTAGAGAACCATAATGCTATATCGGGACTGCCTTCCGATTTGGGCGAACATCGTTTTTGTAAACAAACAATGTTTTATCAATTCCGTGAAATTTCTATCTGATACGGGGAATCTTTTTTTATCGGATGCATTCCTCCTTGATTTAGCAGGAATTTACTTTCCAATGTTTGTTTACGCCCAAATCGTAACGGTCACTCTGTTAGACAAACTGTCCAGAATAAAAAAAATACCTCGCATTTCAGAGGCACCAGTCAATCTCAACAAAGAAGCAACGAATGATTGTCATCTTTTTATTTTGGCTTTGCTGCGTCGCAGCAAGTGTTGAATGAAAAGATGACAGTATTGGATTCAGTAGAGTTCGTCCTTAAATATACTAAAATGGAAAATTTCAACGTTATATCATTGATGGATAATTATAACATCCTTGATCTGTACACCAGCTGAGAAAATTCGTTTATTTATGCAATAATAATACAATATTTCACATAGAGTAAATAGTGGACCCCGTAGCAGAATTTTGCTCTTCCTGTCAAAAGGAGTAGAAATTTTCAACATAATAATTCGGCTTGATATCTAAAAACAAGTTCTGCATCTCCTCTTCGCGATACATACATAAAGCACTCAAATGCACGACGTTATTCGTTAAAATAGAAATTTTAAAGTCTGACTGAATTTGCTTTATAATAGACCCCCTGGGGGTTCATAATAAGAAATTGCTTCCCTATAGTCGACACTTCACTTGATTTTCATGTTCCGTTTCAGGATTTTCTGCTTCCCTATTATGGACCCTCCAAATATTCCTATAATGGACACTAGAGTGATCCAATTTTTGACTTTTTTGCTCCCCGATGCTTAAACGATTGCATTTGCCTTTTTATTAACCCACCCAAATTTTTAGCTAATTTGGATGTAAATTGAGTGAGAACGCGCGGTTTGAAGTTTGTATAAAAATTACTATGAAAACAGTAACTTTCATGGAAAACCGTTCCCCAACGCTTCCCTTTAAGCTTTAAAAATATATGAGTACATCAGCAACATAAGAAATTTTACAAGGAAAGAGGCCGTCTTTGTTACGAAACGATTTGATGCTCGCAATAAAAGTTATTAAGGAAATACTGAATCGTGGGAAATTCAATTTAACACGTAAAAGAATAACATCAATATCAATAATGAGCATTTTTGATTTCTTCATAACTTTGCTTCCAAACGAAAAATTGCTTCGCAACAACAACTGCCTTTCAGCTTGAGAAGTATTCTGTGTAGACAATGTGTTGATTATATTTAAATAGTTCATGGGCCACACACGGAACGTTCTTCCACATAAGGGTCAGTTTTCACAGTAATTTCCATACAGACTTCAAATGACGTGTGCACAGTCAAATTACATCCAAAATTGCTAAAAATTTGGGGGGATTATTAAAATGGCAAATGCAATCGTTTAAGCATCGGGGGGCAAAAAAGTCAAAATTTGAATCACTCTAATGGACACTCTTGTGTTATCTTCTTCTATATATATAAAAGAAAGTTGGCATTTGTACGACCGCGCATCACACAGTATTCTTCTTCTTTTTACTTAGCTTAGCTTAGACTGACTGTACATATCAATGATTGCTACTCCGTGATTGACTGGTACAAATAGCAATTCGATCCAAGTGAATAGTGATTGAGATTTACCATATATTCTCGAAAAGCACGTTTCAGCAGCTCGCAAATGTTGACCATTAACCGCACCAGCCAAGTCCGTACAGTCAGTTGGGAAAGGGAGGGACTGTTAGTGTGTGGTCATTGTTGCTACTAGAGGCCGAGAATACCTCTGCATCTCCACAATTACCACGGGAAGGGAGTTGTGTTAGATGGATGGGGTAATCAGTAACATAGATCGAGATTCACCATGGAAAGTGATGTGACCTATGTAACTTCTACAGTATTAGCATTACCTTATTTTGTTTATTTGTCATTCTTCGCGATTGATCATTTGAATTTTGGATTGAGCGCCTGCGTCATCATTTCTTTAACGTAAAGAAAGTAGAAAAGAAGCGGGATTGAAATCGAAAATAAGGATATATTCTCCGCTGTTCAACCACATTGATAGTAATCGGAAAGCTAATGTCAACCAGCAACCCTTATTTTATCTCAATTTGAGGTTTAATAAGAATGCACAGCCAGGCATAGTTTATTAATTTACGTTTATTTAATATGGCGTTAATTTTGCATTACTTTCTTTTGTGTGGCTTAATGTTTTTATTTAGTGTTTCACATACTGTTCGCTCTTATGGATTCCATTATTGTATTATAATGAATTTAATAAGTATAACAAACATAAAAATCATAATAATTATAATATTGTGCAACTAATGTAATTCTAAGTCACTCTGAAACATATCTTGCATCGAAGCAAATTGTGTTAGATGCATATCTTTAAATTAAGTAACCACAAAGTAATGGAAAAAGTAGCTGGTCCGGCGAACTTCGTCTCGCTCAAAAATGTTCTCATTATTCACAAAATAAAAAGAAGACATACTCTGTGATGCATCGATTTATCTCAAAGATTAAATTTGAATTTCAATGTTATCTAGTCTCATCATAACATACTATTAGCATGAGCGAGGCCATAGTATAAGTATAATAATGGCATAAACTTAAACAGTCATATGAATGTATATTTACCCGTCATTCATACTTCAATAAATTATTTAATTGTATCCCTAGTCACTGCCATGACAGGACAGCTGTGTTCCCAAATTTGAAAAAATCTTATGTAGAACCAATGCATAGGTCCATCCGTGTCCAAACACACACCAATATCTCACAAGCATATGGACATGATGACGCATATTAAAAAATACACTTTCGGAACAAAAAAAAAGTTATTTGTTATAAAAAATAGATAAATGAATATTATCCACTTCATGCACATATAGAACTAAGAACTGAGTGGAATATAGATTGAGAACCGGCACTGAAACAGGATCAGTTCCCAGTCAATAATCTCGATGTACTTGTAGAACTTATAACTGCACATAAATATATGCTGTTTTAATTAGGCACTCCTGAAACTAATTTAATTTAGTAGGAAAAAAAATCCTGTCATTTCGTATTATTCGACAATCAGCTGTCAATTCCAAATCACAGGAGTTCCTGATTATTGTCGATACACATTCTAAGTGCCTATATGCCTTCGAAATAAAATCTACTAGTGCAGAAAACGTAAATGTCGCCTCGGCGCGGATTCAGAGCAGCATTCGCACGCTGCAAATAAATTTATTTAACGGGATAAGTAAAAAACAAAATAGTTTTGAGAAAGTGGACTTTTCAGAACCGATTGCTATGAATCTACCTACATACGATCACTGTAAAAATATGTTGAGACGGAACATTAACTGCATGGATTAAACTGTGTTTTTCGGTCCCATTCCCCCATTTAGTCATACAAATGATATCTTGTCCTGTATTTAGCGTAAGAAAATGGAAAACTATTTCTCCTCCCATAAATTACATACACCATAAAGTTAAATAAAGTGTAGATTGGAACAAACTCACCGGAGATTCCATCTGAATTTCAAGAAAAAAAAAAATCGCCGCGGCACTAATCCTTCCACAGAACACAAAAACATCCGGCCTGAGTTACCAGTCCTACAAAAGAACACCTGAATAGTCTAAATAAAAGAATCAAAGGCATACGAAAACTGAAATTTGACGGAAGCTGACACGGAGCTCTTTTTCCACCTTTACTTGCACAATTTGCATGAAGTTTTAAAAATTTGATCAGTTTATTCTCAGTTTAGGAGAAGTGGGGTAGCACGCCCATAGGGGTTAAAACGCGCCACCCCTGAATGAGGTTAAATATCCCCATTTTGATTATTTTCAATAGTCTATACGATAAAGCAATGAAAAATATTGCATATACATATATTTCATGATTTTCTCTAGTTATACATGAAAAACTCGAAAAAACGATTTTTGCGTGTTTTGATGCAATTCTAGCTCGGTGGAATTTAGTCTTTCTGTCGCTGTTATACATTGATAAATTAATAATTGAGCCATGAGCCATGCTGCTTACTCGTGTTCTTCGTTTAAAACGATTTTATGGGCCTTCAAACTTCTGAGGTCGGTGTGGGGCATTACGCCCATGCTCATTTCGTATGACCGAAACAGCTGAAACATTCGGTTAATTGCCTTAATGTAGGCAATTAAAATGAAAATCAGTACGATAAGCACATGCGCGTTTTAACCCATCCACTGGCGCATCTCACCCCGCATGGTTTCAAATTCATTTTTTCGGGTGCTTTTTGAAAATCAAATTTCTGTGCAATAAAATGGACAATTAGATATCTGTTATCGGTAGTCAGTCGCAGATATGCTGTTCTTCAGTATGCGCTGATGAAAACTGGCTGAAATGGTGGTTTTCATTGATAAAATGGCATTTTCCTTAACGTGAGCGTCCTACCCCCAGTTCCCCTATATTTGCTTCATATAGTAAACAGCAAGTGCTATTTCGCTGTCACACACTTCTCTTCTTCTTCTTCTTCTTCTTCTTATATATATAAAAGAAAGTTGGCATTTGTACGACCGCGCATCATACAGGAATAGACAGCCCAATTTTTGCTAATTTATATTCGTTTTCTTTTTCTCTTTACGAGGAAAAACGTTATGATGAAATGGAAATGCTTTGAAAATTAAAACTCAATATTTTCGATGAAATGGTTTTTCGTACAATTTGCATGGAATTTTAAAATTTTGATCATCTCTATATATAATAAACAAAGTTGTAAAAAAATGAGAGATCATTCTGAAGAACCGATTTGTTATCTAGATAAATTGTGGACGCAAAAAATTGTATTAGAAAATTTACCAATTTTTGGCGAGACATAGTTCGCCGGGTCAGCTAGTTTTATATAGAATTATAAAAAATCATCTAATTTTACTTTCCATAGCGTTTCCAATGCATGTAATCAAATCATAGGACTGTAAGGTGGGTTCTTCTCTACCCTGATCAAATCTTGAATATATTCTGACACAGATATACTACCTTTGACCCATGACCAAGTTCTGTTTTTTTGTTTTGGGTCAGTTGATAACATTCCTCATAGATTTAATATGCAGCATTCTGTAGAAATAAATGATCCCACCGAGTTGGATGACTTTTAATAACATATTTTTTTAGATAGACATCATGTTTCTACAAATCAAAAGAGTTTTTGGATGACCTGCAGTGCTTGATAATAATGTGTTTCCCCAGACGATAATGAGGAGGGCATTTCGGTAAACTTTGCCCATGAATAAGGCTAACCAATGATACTCTATACCAAGGAGAGGTTAGAGATAATCTTACCGGACTGGGAATCGAACCTATAGCCACCATCATCATCGTGTTTCTTGTAGCAAGACAAGACCAAGTGTGATCTTAAAAGGCTGGATCATGCACACCTTGAAAATAAGGGTGGACTAACCACCATATTATTTACCATAAACCTGAATGACTTGTGTGGGGCATGAAAAGTCAACAACAAGTCAAAAATTCTGCGTATTTTGGAGGAAAAATATTTGAAAATTTAAGAACCATCTTTCTACTACTACTTTTATCAAAGCAAGTTTTTGCAAGGGATTGCCCCAAAATATTTTTAGGTAGATTCTTGACAGCATTCAAAAAAATCGATTGTGTTTCAATAACAACAACATTTCACAGACTGTCACTCATCAGTAAAGTTTAATTATACTCTAAGTCTGTGCGAAACCCGCGTAAGTTTTTTTTGCTGTAATACATCGGAAACGGAAAAGGGGATCAAGTTTACCCAGTCTCGTTTATTAACTACCCTATTCATTCTTTCCACCACACTTTGATTATTTATTTGCGTGAAGAAACAGTAGGGAAAGGTGAGGACATGTTATCTCATGGGAGACTTGATCGTTTTGGTTGATGGTTTGACCTAAAACCAGATTACGTTTGTTCTAGCTTATTTTTAATATAGATCCTCTAGACAAATTATATGGAGATCGCAGCAAGCCATGCACGCGGATGGTTGCTTTTGAATTAGCTGTCACGTTTTTGTTCGTTCCCGCAAGAAATAGATTCGGCTGATGTTTATATTTTGCATATGTAGGGGAAACTGGACACACATGATCCCCGGGGACACAAGATCCCCCTGTTTTCTCGAAAACTGATCACATTTTCATACCAGTGGTATGTGCAAACGAATCCGTTAGATAAATTTTTAAATCTGAGTAACATTTGATACTAGTTACTTTATGTATATGGGTTTTAGAGAGGTTTTAATATTTAAGCATTCTCAATCCTTTTTTTCTTCAAAGGAAAAGTTTAATAACTTTGAATATGTCCAACCAAAACGTACCAAATATTTACTGGACAAAGTTTTATTATTGTAGAATGGAATAAATTCATTCAATTAACTATTGCTTATTTTCCATTGAATACAAAAAACAAAAGAAGATGAATACTCAACATGGACACACTTGATCCCCCACAGTTTGTACACACTTGATCCCGATATTGCATATATTGAGGCGTCTAATGTATACCGTCGCATATTATTATATTGTCTGTAACTAATTGATCTGTTCTTTTCTAGTTAAAAAGTATAAATAAATTTTGTTTCTCTTTAATTTTGTCAATCAGACAATACATGCGCAATTTGAATTTCTCAATAGCCTTATTTCATAAACCAGAACAAAGTGTAGCTGAACATACTTAGTTTTGATTAGTTTTATTAAATGCATTTAAACATTATTTTCAATGAAAAAGGGTGTAAATTAAGCTTTGAAAACACTCAACAAATCACAGGGCTTAAAATCAGTATTGTTCGATCTGGTATTATTTTTTTTCCGTTTGAACTAGTAGAAGTTTGCTTACAATCACCATTTATTTGTAAATCTTCTTAAAAATTTTCAATAATAGGCTCATTCAACATCTGTTGGTCAGTCGTTTAAGAGAAATCGCATTTTTGTAATAATAACACGCACTACAAAAATGATGATGCGTGATAGTACCATATTGATGTATGAAGTCATCATCCTGGTATGATCATCACGGTTGTGGTATTGGTAGTAGTCTGGCGATCTCGATGTACCGTCGCCGGGGGAGGCAATGGGTCAAATAGGGGTGAGATTGGGTCACTGTTTCAGCTACTTAGAATGCTTGTAGAATAGATTAAATGCATCTAAGGGCAAGAAGACCAAAATATAAGAGACATTTTTGGACAATTTTGCTCTACTACCTCTAGACTGCCGATGAGAACGATGACCCATTCTCACCCCCAGACCCATTGTAACCCCCGATGGCGGTGTCACAGTATTTTTTATTGGTCCCAAAACAGGTACTCAAGGATGGCCACGGTATTTGCAGTGTGGCCAATTTTCAGAGATTTAATAGAATAATTAGATTATAAAATTACAAAGACATATTTATGTATCGATCAACCATTTTTGGTATCATAACTGTATCAATCGCAAAGAGAAATCCTCTTGGGAACATCATGGTTGTCGTGATATGACCACTGTCTTTTAGTGGAGCGAATGATTAGAAAGAAAAGTGGAGTTAGTGGAGAAAATGGACAATTTTGTTGCTATAGCAGACATTCTATCTGTCACTATTACTCTATTCGAGAACTAAAATACTTGCCTTGCTTAATACCAACAATATTTAATTTTCGCACGACTGATATTACGGCAGACTATGAAGAATTATTAGGATTTGAGGCTAGACCAATTCAACCTTTCATTAGACTTGGAAGAACCTAAACATGTTCAGCTCATAAAGGGATCAATTTCCCCCTATATGGGGATCAAGTCTCCCGCAAGTTTTGAAAATGCCAAATTTTCTATCTTTCGGCAAAATCGATTTTTTGGTAACTTTCATGAACAAATAATTGCTTCCAATGACGTTTTTGAATAGCTTATTAAATTCTTTATCAAGTCCATCAAGAAGCGTGCAAATCTGTGCATGTTACATCGAGAAATATCCTAAACAAAAAGTGGGGATCATGTGTGTCCAGTTTCCCTACTAGAAGAAAAAAGTTAAAGTGATCTGGAGTTTGAAATGTACGCGTTTGGTTATCTTCAATAAAGTGTTTTTCTTTATTGAGTGTGCAAAATCGGGAATGTCTTTTGTTAAATATGTGTGGCTGTGTGATAATATCAGAAATACATGGATTGCTCAGAATAGCTCTGGAAGAGTGAAGTGAATTATTCGTGGAGACTAGAAAAGATTTTCGCTTCCTCAGTTCGTTTATCCGGAATTGGATCAATTTGGTAAGATTGTTTCAATATGTTTTAATAAGATTTCAAAACTTAATACGCGCTGGATTTAAAAATCCGGAAGTTTGTTTATGGATCCATTATCCAATTGATAATGTTAGCATAAACAGGCGGGGCTTATTGCAAGTGAAAGTGACCTCGGACTGGACGTGAGTTACCAGGCAGTCTGAAATGGGTCACTGGATCTGCATCAGTAACTTCTAACCCCCGGGCTAAAGCTGACTTTATTACAGACAGCTTTTTCACATAATACCACTGCCGGAGTTAGATACACACACAGATCCTCCAGACAAATTATAATTATGTCGTGATTCATTTTGTGATAACCGTAGTAGTTCTACAGGGCTGTTTGTTTATTTGAACCATGCGTTTGATCGTGTTCCTGCTCGGTGTGCAGGTAGTTAATTTGTTCTGCTTTGTGCGGCTGAATCATGGTTAGTTAAAATCATTGTGTGAAAAGAATGGCACGGTCGTATCGCTTATCAGAGTGAATCCAGATCCAATGATGCCTACAGACTGATAATCGCACCTGTGGTTTCTGTTGAGACGCAGAGGTGAAAACGGTCTTCAAATAACAAAAACCACCTACTAATATTCCTTCCCTCTTCCTAACTGACTACAAGTACATTGCCGGCATGAAATTTGAGTCACTGAAACTCGCACATTGAGAATGTTTGAACAATCCCAGCCAGTCAGTCAATGCTAAGCAAAGCCAAACTAAAGGCTGTTAGTTTATTTGAACCCTTCTTTTAGATGCCCGAAAAATTTGATTAACTTTTTCTAAGATTGGTCAACTAGTACACCCAAATCAACAAAAAGTGACATTCTTTGCATTAGGCGTTTTGTATCAAATCTCGCATGCTCAGTTTGGTTGCGATCAATACATCCAAACGACTCGCGTTGGTTCCTCCAGCAACAAGAATATGCATCGTGTACAGGAGTATAACTTCGACTCACACAATCATTCCGACTCCGTTCAACTTGATGGCTGACAAGGACACGTCTGCGGCGAAACCTTTTTGTAAGCAAATAAGGTTGACGAAGTATATACAGAATCGTTCCTCGGCGGATGTTTAAAAAAATATTCTATGTAGACACTAGACTAGAGACCTTATGTAATGGCTTGCTATATTGACTTAATGTGCCAATCTGTGAATGGGCCTCAGCTTAATACAATCTGTGCATGGATTTCATGCAAGATTGTCTTAAAATAATGCATTCTCTGGTTGGGTGTGGCCACAACAGACTCCGACAACTGCCACTGATGCTGATGGAGGGACCGCTCTACGTGGAATCTCGAACAAAATGGCTCACGCGCTTTCTTGTACTCAATGAAGTGAGCCCATTAGCCCCGCCCCTTTGTTAGTTGATATGGGAGAGAATTTTATGTGCACTTGCAACAAACTCCTTTGACGTACTCACGTCTGTGAAGTGGACGTCCTGACGTCCCTAACTAGCTCACCTTGTAGGGGGACACACAAACCTCCCAGGAAGGCGAAACAACGAAGAATAGCTTCAGAAATAGCACAGGGATAGCTTCCGTAATTGAAAAGACGGACAGATAGGTACATTCTATTTCATTTTATTTATATTTAAAGTTAAATCATGGGTTGGAGTTTAATGTTAGTGACGCTGCGGCCAACAGGTGTAGGTGGGCCCATGGGTGGCATGCTACAGGTAGGGTAAGTAGGCGTTCGAGCATACCTTTTCTGGGGTGGGGAAAGGGAGTGGTCACTACCGGAGTCTGTGGATTCTGTGGCAGAAACGGGACAATGCCAAAGCGTTTGTTCGGTATCGTCGGAGTTCTTGAAGCTGAACCTTTTGAAGTGCTGGATCACCCTGTAACGCTGGGAAGACACCTTTGCATGGTGTGTTACGGTGTAAGATCTACCATTGTCACATTGTCATCTACATGCAAATCCTGACCCAACGAAAACCTTCACAATATCCAACTCCGTGGTACTTTTTGAGGGTGTCGCTGAGTCAGGGCCTCTCGTTAAGTAAGTATTACATCAACACTTCCTTCCCTCCCAAATTACGGTGAAGATGGGCGTGGCCAAGATTAGTAATCCTCATGCTTTTGTTATTTTTATCCTAGATTGAAATCAAGGACCACACCCACCTTAATTTCTAATAGCAATCTGAATAAGGATTTCAAAAGAAAATCATGAGTATCACTAGGGTCCAATCCACGAAGTACAGCGTAACTTTGCTATGCTATGCTATGGACCCTTTGAAGTGCTGGATCGAGCGGGGTGATCATGAAGGACCGGAGAGGCCTCTCCGTTCAGAAGGTCATGCAGTGAAGAAAGGTGATCTACGTCACCCGGATGGCGACACTGGGTTGGTACTAGGGCCTTCAGGCTACCTCCGCTTGTGGGTCTTTCCTTCTACGAGTCGGTGGGAGCTAGCCTAGCCACAGGGCTGGAACGATGTTTCGATGGTGATTGATGTTCTGGCTTGGGCGTATCGAGCCTGCTTCAACACCCTTCTTCAACAGGTAAGAGCGATCCTCGGCGCATGGCGCGGTCTAGAGTTGGACCTGGTTGTGTACAGTTGGCGTCGCGATGCGGAAGACCTCGTGTTGGCTGATGACTGTCTTTAAGGTTACCCGGGGCGCCACAACTTGATCTACAAGTTGGCGTGTGGCTTCCTTTAGCTTCAAGGGGGACCGTTTGGGCTCTTTTGCACTCCTGCTGGGGCGGTACACTCCCCTTGCTACCAGGTACTTGTCGGCATAGGACCGATCGGCGGGGAGAGTTCCGGTCTTACACAGCTCCACTACTGGCACAAGCCGGCTCAAAAATCCTCAAAACTTTGCTGTTTTACATCGCGTGCTTGGTGACCCCTGTTTCGGCCCGTGACAATCGAAGTTCTCGCCTTTTTCTGGTTATACGTCGGCGACTAGATCGTGATCTTGAATCTAGAGAAATATACACGACGAAAGACTCTAGTTTTCGAGCTTTTCTGTCGACCTCGCTGCTTCATTCGATTCCCATTCAACCTTTCCCGTTTCCTCATACGTTTTTTCTTCTTCGGTTGTCAATTCGCTCCGGATGTATTTCTTTTTTGTCTTTCTCGTACAACAAAGTTTGTTTTTCGCCATCGCCGCATTGGGGATGTGAACCAGTGGCGTTAGTCGGGTACACGGTCAAGCCGGAATATCCACATAACTATTTTAGTTATTGTTATCGTCGGTAACACACTCAATCCGAATAACGAAGGGGCGGAGCTACTTACTTCATTAGATACAAGAAAGCAGCTTTCCTCCACGCGCGAGCCATTTTTTTTTTTCAAGATTTCGCTGAGAACATCGCAACTAGCATCCAGCGCGTGCGAGTCAGTTAGTTCGAGATTCTCCGGAGAGCGGTCCCAGCATCGCGGTTGCCGCAGATCCAGTTTGCTGTAAATAATCGTACGGCCGTCATCAGCAACATCATCAAGATTTCAAAATTCATCCATAACTGGAAATAGCTTCGAGACTTCCATCTTAACCTCCTACGTGAACTCATGCGGAAATTTTGGCGAAAAGTAGTCTATAATTATCTGTAGAAATTTCTGCGAGAAATCTTCCAAAAACTGCGGGAATGCCTGCAGAAATTCTTCCGAAAACTGTGGCCAAACTTCTACCGGAAATTACTTGAAATACTATGATGATACTAAGGATACCTAAAAAAACCAGTGATTTTTCCAGGAAAAGAATGGAAAGAATTAATATTGCGAGCTAGGAAAATAAAGACCCCCCTAATTATTGGACAAGGATTTCACAGGAATTCTTGTAGAAGGATCTTTCCAGAAGTCTTGGCGAAGGAATTCCTCAGAATACGAGGAGATGAAAATTCCTATAGTACATGGAAGAAGGTTTCATTATAATTCGTGAGGGAAAAACTCCCCAGAGTTGTCAGAGAGAGGATTTATCTAGAATATCTGGGCTGAGGTGAGTGATTCTTTCGGAGAAGGAATTCGTCCAAATTCTTGAAGGAGGAATTCCTCTTACATTCTGGGAGAAGGGTTTTTCAAAATTCGTTTGGGGAAATGCCCTGAACTGTGGGAGGGTGAATGTCCCAAAATTCCTGAATAAGTATTCCGGAGAATTTGTGTAGAAGGAATTCTTGAGGGAGAAATTTCACAATGTTACTGAAGAAGAAATTCTGAAGCAAAAATATTCCACAAACGACTTTCCATAAGCAGATTTTCTCCAGAATGTATGGGGGAGATTTCATAAGAATTCAAGAAAAAGGAATATCGTGTTGAGCGGGTAGGATAGGCTTAAGTTCTTTAGCATTGTTTTGTGAGAAAATTCCTTCAGGGGAAGTCCTCAGAATTTATGGGGTAATTATTGTTATTTCTGTGGGAAGATTTGTTCTAAGGCAATCAGTGTCGATCATCCCCGACAGTGCTTAACTAGTCATATAACTGTTAAAATTTAACAATTGTAGAAAGTTTACACAAAAAGCACTGCCCTATTCCCCATGAATCGGCCCCAAAAGCTACATATTGTATCAACCATATGGATCTTCTCCATTTTCCGAAGCGCGGTAAATACAGCAGTGCCCATCAGCAAACAGCACAGGTCTGATCTATATGGTGCTGGTCAAAGCCGTGAGAGCTTGTGGAGAGCGATTTTCCTTCCAGATTTCCTCTGCCGCATGGCTGCAAAAGAGGAGCACAGAAAGGATACCATCTCTGACGGGGTGGCTGCTGTTGTTGGTCCGATGGACCGCTCGTCGTCGGGCTATCACCACCATCATCATCATCAGCAACGTCACCCGAGATGCAGCATCCGACTCCGATGTTGTCGGTTGAGATGTTGCTTTTGCTGTTGTTGGTTGTCCTTTTGCTGGTCGATACTCCCGCGAGCGCGGAGCCAATGTATGCTAATATGCTCTCACTTCGAAAGTGAAAATCTGTTTGTGCATTGTTAATTGGCGAGCTTCTTTGTTTGTAGGCTGTAGGGCATTTTTAGGCTGCCTGTTCTACGTTTCCTTTTTTCCGTTTCCAGTAGCTGTTGTAGTGGCGCAATATAAGTTATGTAACAATTAATCAAAAACCAATTGGTCGTACGCAAAATTTACGCGCAAAGTGCTGTGAATGAAACAAATCGTGGATTCAAAATTGCTATAAGCTTTTTCTTTTCCGTTTCGCTTCGTATCGCTTTTCGTTCCTAAATCCACCCATCCCTCGTGTGAAAAGTGCTCCGCGGATCAAATTCAACGACCCGTCGTCGTCGTCGTCGCCGTCGCAGTTTCTTCCGGACTACGAACGGCGGAAGAAAATGCACCGCAGGATGTCCAGCTTTCGCGAATACAAGTTTTTCCGTAGCTTCTCGGCCAAGATCGAAAATTGGCATATCCGCAAGGCGGAATCCCTGTGGAAGCGAATGCGGGAACGGAAATTGGCAGGTAAAGTCAGTCACTTAGATCCAGTGGTGTGGTGTGTGCTCTTGGTCTATGACCGAACTTCTACCCCGATATGGTCTTTCTACGTATGACTCAGCGTGTGTCGCCAAGTCGTACCAAAACGTACCAACCCAAACCTAATTAATATTCTGAGCTCCATGCTTGAAAAGCATAATTCATTTAGCATTCATACGAAGCATATTAAACTGTTCATTCATCATCATCGTCACCTTGTTGTGTGTTGTGCTGTGTATTTATATGCAACAGCAGCAGTGCCAGTAGGAGCTGCAGTGTCGCGCAGTGGCCGGAAGCCGAACGAAATCTCGTTTTTTAAGAACAATAATATTTCTACAAAAAGTATGGTAATTAGCGGTAATGGTAATGAACTCGATGTAGTATGTTCACGGGTGAAAAAGCTAAATTATTCATCTTCATTTCTTCTCAAGGAGCAAGCATTTCTACTCAAAGTATTGAATGATTTTTTAAGCCACTAGTAGAACAAAGTCGAAAAATAGTTTCAAACCCAATCTCAACTTCTCGCAGTCAATAACCGAGGAAACTTGATTAACTACATATCTAGAAGACAGTTATGTTCCAGTTCCAGATTCAATGCAATGCCACAATTAAATGGAAAATTATGATTGTTTCCGCGGATGACGCATTTGAATCCATTAGCATATGACTGACATCCTTTGTGTATGAAGAATATGTTGGTTCGCTCACATTGAAACAAATATCCCACAGGCCTTTTCATGGTTCGACAAATCTTTTTTTTATATTTTATATCTTTATTAAGGAGATTTTCAGCCCTAGGCAGATCAATTCTCATGAACTCCTCCAAGAGTTCTTCCGAGAGCTCCTTCAGGAATTCCTTCGGTACTTCCTCCAAAAGTGTAAGTACAGAGTTCATCCAAGTATTGATTCGAATATTTATCGAAGAGCCTCTTTGGGAATTTCTACGAAAACTTCTCGATTTTTTTTCAAGTATTTTTTTCGAGAGTTCTCCTAAGCATTTTTTCGGGAAGTCTAACAAGAATTCCTTCGAAGATTTGTCGAACTGTCTTACTGGGAGTTCTCACAGAAATAACTTGAAGAAGTCCTCCAAGAATTCCATCTGAAAGTTCCCATCCCACCAGATTTCCTGCCAAAAATTCCTTGGATTTCTTTGAAAATTCATCAAAAAGTTTCCTAGTGAGTTCCTCCAGAAATTACTTCAAGAATTCCTCCTAAAATTCTGTAAGAAGTTTCTATAAGGATTTCCTCGGGGATTCCTCTATTGATTCCTTTAGAAGTCGCTTCAACAAGCTCGTTTTTATAATTTTCTGCGAGAACTTCTCCAAGAATTGTTAAGAAATACTTCGTAGATTAGACACTAATGATACTCAAGTTAAATCTTTGTTCAGAATTATAAAAGTCTAAGGATTTCTATTCCAATCCATACCCATCTTTAACTTAACTAGGGGGAAGCTTTAATGTAGTAATTATTCAACGGGAAGTCACCGACTCAATAACACTCAGTATAACGAAGATTGATTTTGGGAAAGTCTTTGTTGGGTCAAAATTTGCCTGTAGCAATGGCAATGGCAATGTTACAATGGTAGATCTTATCCCGAACCACACCGCGAAAAAGTGGATACTCAGCGTTATGAGTAGTAAATAAGCATATGCGGTATTTCGAAAAATTTCGTTTCAGGTGGTTCGAAACGAAATTCCGCGGAATTTCGCGGAATTTGAGCATGGCGAAATCTGATTTCTTCATTTCGTTTCGTTTCGTAAAATTACAAAAATTTCGCAAGAAAAAACCAGCTTTTCACGAAATTTAACGGAATTCCGCGGAATTTCGAAACAAATTTAAACTTAAACCATACTTTATATTAGCAGAAATTTTGGCTGCGCCGCTTAACTAAATCATAAAACTATTTTCAAAACTTTATGTTATACATTTTTTTCTATTAACGCTTACTTCTTCTTCTTCAATGGTTCTACATTCCAACTGGAACTTTTGTCTTATTCGAAAAATTGCCGGACAACGGCATAACATATATGTTATAGCAACACCTCTTGTTTCTCAGTGAGTAACAACAACTGTGGTGTGACTTACTAAAGGTCTGACTTATGCACAACGCGTCGTATTTGGAACTCCTTTGTGACACAAAAAGCGCAAGAGGTGGAGCCTATTTGCAACATCTTGCGGCTATAATGAAAATAAAAACACAAAAACCAACCGGGAATGGAACCATGGATCTTGAGATTTGCCACCTTCTACTATAACCATCACACCAACAATTCTATTTGGATATTCTGCTACAAGTGCACTACATAAACAACAAAGTCATTTGTAACTTCATTGTACCTTTTACGGAACATGCAGGGGACTGTCAAAAATAAAATACTGCTCAGCTGAGCTCAAAGTGTTTTGCAACATATCAGAAACATTGTCGTAACAGCAATGAACCGAAGTGTTATTAATTCTGCAACTCATCTGTTTTGTTTCTGATATGAAACACATCGAGTTTTAAACCACCCAAGAAGTCAGATGGGTAGAATATTGCGACGCCACTTTAACGGAAATGAAACATTGTGATTTTATGAAACTGGGACGTGGCTTTGATGTGACTCGATGTATTGCCAGTGTCTTCAATGCAATTTATTAGGAACAAATACCTATTTGAAAGATGTTGCGCGTGCTGCTTGGGTATGCTCCGAGTATTCTTTTTCTATGTCACAGAAGCGACATAGATCATTTTGAAGTTTCCTTATAAGCTTCAAATGATATCGACTCGAACAATGACCTGTAATGAGAGCCGTATAAGTGCTTAGGTCTCTTTTAGATAATTCTAAGATGTAGCGAGTCATGAAAACATTTGGAGTGATAAAGCGTTTCGATTGCCTGGCATTAGTTGCGTTCCTAAAATTGGTTTCTATTTTCATAGATTCCCATACCTTCATACGAAGAGAAGAAGTTGGTAAGCTGCAAAAAGGTTCCGGTCCTGTAAACCGACTTGATGATCCGAGTCTCGCCAGCATATTCCCATGGGAATCGATATGTCTATCCCAGAGCCAGTAACTCCTGCTCCCACTTGGTTGTTCAATTTTGAACCGTCAGTATAAAACGTAATTGATCCTGAACGAAGTATTGGTCCTCCATTCAACCATGTTTTGCGCCCGGGATCAATTACTTTGAACAGTCTATTGAAATTGTACTTTTTCTCCATCCAGTCTTCATTGTTTATTACTAGGGAGTTTATACTGAAGTTTTTGAGAATGCTAAGATGACCCTTAAGGTCACCTCCTAAGAGGTTTTCGGATCTTCTGATCCTCAAGGCAATCTTTCAGCTTCTTATTGTACAATTTGATGCAGAGGAAGCATGTACAGTAAAGCATTTAGTGCACTTGATTTGTAATTGAATTTGTAATTGAGATAGTCGCTAATCGTTGAAGTTTTTCGAGTTTCTTCTGAGCATTCTTCTCTTTCGTCTTTGGCCACCAGACCAACGAACCATAAGTAATTCTTGGTTTTACTATAGCTGAATATATCCAATGGATCATTTTTGGCTTAAGTCCCCATTGCCTACCAAAAGTTCGTTTACTGATTCATAGAGCACTTGTCGCTTTATTAATGACGTGTTCTAAATGCATGTTCCAGTTAAGTTTGCTATCAAGAACTACGCCAAGAAATTTGACTGTATTCGAAAGTTCAAATCGTGTACCTTTCAATATCATGTTGTTCAGTGAGAACTTCTTCCAACGCGTGAAGGGCACAATAGTGGTTTGGAAGGATTTACACTCAATCCTTCTCTATCGCACCACGTGGAGATCGCTTAAGAGTTAAGAAGGCCCTAAGAAATAAATTGACTGTAAGCATATGACCGGCATCATTATTGGACATGAATTGGAAACTCCGAAGCAAGTGAATAACTTTTTTTTTATCCAGAGTAGATTACACCCAGTACTTTTTTACACGGTTGGTTTTTACTCGATTACAACCTTTAGCGTCAATGAAACTTTGAGTTAACCCTATAAAAAAATAAAAAAAAAATAAAGAAAATTCAGGTGAAATTATATTTTTAACGAAATTTGAAACGAAAAGAAATTAACAATTTCTATATGTGCATATACTTACTAATATAAAACTGAACTGATTGATCAGATTCAGGAGAACACGCTCCATGTATTGCTTTGAAAGCGGCACAAATGCTGGGGTATTGCCTTATTGCCAATTGTATATAAACGGGAACGAGGTGATTTATCACAGACTACTTCTTCTCTTATTATAACTCTATTTATCGCAAAACAGTTATTTAACTTTGAAAAGTAAAATCGAAAATCCGTACATAATATAAAACCAATTTAATAAAAATTCCGCGAAAAAAAAATAATATTTCGTTTCGTTTCGAAAAAACTCGAATTAAATGGACCCTGATTTCGTATCGTTTCGAAGACTCGAAAGTAAATCTATATTTCGTTTCGTTTTGAATCAACATAGACATTCTAAATTTCGTTTCGTTTCGTTAGGAAAAAGTGTGTTATCGCATACCCTTAGTAGTAAAGAACAATTTCATAATACCGAAAATCAAGTTGTCCAAATTTCAAATGAAAATTGTCTGAACTCCGCGATACGAAAGGGATTATCATTGCATTTTGATTAGAACATCTTGTCATTCCGGAGGCATATTATCCGAGTTCCTAAGTGCAAATTTGCCTACGATCCGAAATTCAAGTGTTCCGAGTTCCGAAATGGAAAACGTCCTGGTTCCAAAATGATAATAGTCCGAGTCCCAAGAGGTAAATCAAGCAAATTTCGAGAGGCAATTTTTCGGATTTTCGAGATTTGAATTGTGCGAGATGAATGAGAATTAAAATGACCCGTGAAGTTCGAAATGTAAATTATCTGTGTTCCAATTAGGAATTCTTCGCGCTCAGATAAGACATTCTCCGCATTTCGGGAAGAAATACTCTGAGTTTTTAAGATTCAAATTGCCCGAGTAGAAAATCTTACAAGTTCAGGTGAGAAATTCTCCGTTTTCCGAGAAAGAATTCTCCTAGGTCTGATAAGGAACCATCCGTGACCCCATAAGAAATTTTCTTGACCCGATCTGTGACCCGATAAGGAAACAAACTCGGAGAAGCTTATTATCCGAAAACCAAGAAGGGGTTTCTTCGCGTTCCAATGAAGGATTCTCCACGGCACGAGACAAAATTCTATGATTTCTTGACCCCAGTTGCACATTTCGAACAGATTTGGTTGCAGCAACTTCAATGTGCCTAAATTTTGTCACATGTAAGTTGCGGCAAAGAACTTGCAACATGTGTGCTAGTCGGGGAAGGAATTCTAAACATTCCGAAAGGGAATTGTTCAGGTTCCTAGAAGCGAATACTTCGAGCTTCGAAATGCTAAATTTCCGAGTCTCGTGAATGATTTTTTTCATGCTCCGATAAGAAATTGGAGTAAATCATTTCGCATTCGCAAATAGTCCGATTCCCGAGAAGGCATACTCCATGTTACGATATTGGACTAACTCGTTCCGATAAGAAGTAACTTTTTTGTAACTGTTCCTTGATTACTGAGAAGCAAATTGTTCTAGTTAAGATAAGGAGTTTTTTTATGTTTCGATAAATAAATTTCCGCATTCTAAGAAGCAATTCTTCTTCTTCAATGGCTCTTCATTCCAACTGAAACTTGGCCTGCTTTTCAACTTAGTATTCTATTTACATTTCCTCAGTTATTTATTGAAAGCTTTTTTATGCCCGCCTTGTATGAGTATGTATCTCGTGTGGCAAGTAAAATGGGCCGCTTTCCGATGAAAAATTGTACGATGTTTCAAGAAAAATTACTCCGGAATCCGAGAAGGAAATCCTCGCGTTCCGAAAAGAAATTCTTCGACTTCACGGCAGGAATTTTCTGCTTTTCGAGAAGAAATTTTGTGATTCCCGAGAAGCAAATCGTAAGAATTCCGTGAAGAAGTGTTTCGCCTTCTAAAAAGAATTTGTCTGAGTTTCGTGATGCAAATTGTTCTCTTCGTTCCGAGGAGCGAAATTTCCGAGTTCCATGTCCAAGTCCATGTAGCAAATTGCCCTAGCTTCGAGGAAAGTTTTTCTGAGTTTTGATTTCCTATACAGAACTATCCGCACGTCAGGAAGCTAATGATCTGAAATCCGAGAATCAAACTGTTCGAAATTCGGTTTTCAAGGAGCACATTGGCCGAGTTCCGTGGAGGAATGCTTTGCCTTCAGAAATGGATTTTCCTGAGTTCCGTGAAGCAAAGTGTTAGAACTCAGAAGAGTTTCGCGATTTCTGAGATCGTATCTTTTGTGCTCCAAAGGGCCTGAAGGGTCTGCAGAAAAAAAGAAAAAAAAGATAACGACGGCCTTAGTTGGAAAAGAAAGTCTCCCCCATTCTTCTCAACCAGAAAAACTATAAAATCTTGCCTCTTTGGCTTCGGTATGTAAACACTTTGTCAAATACTCTACCCCTGGGAGGGAGAAACAGATACGAAAAATGTGTGTGCCAAGCCAAGCCGAAATCTTGCTGTCAGTGTGAGCCGAAAACGGTATGCTAAGTGAAGGACTTTTTCATTCCAGACGGTATAGGGTACCCCATGTCGAAGGAACTTTCACTATCAGCAAAATTCCTGCTTCTGGATCTGATAAACAAAACATGGCAAAACTGCTCTTTTTCGGAAAGAATGGCGACAGAGTTCCGATCTCTCTGACCTCCGGTAATTGTAAGGTCAGGAAAAGGTTGGTAAATAGCTGTCTACGGGGAAAGTTGGCTTGGATTCCGACAACACGCATCCTGGCATGGATATGGGACGAGCACCTATTTCGTTGGCCTAAGGGATGTCCTCCAGGATGCCTTCAAGCAGTAAATGTATGCCGAACTTGTCGTCGCAAATCAGGACGTCCTAATATTCAAGCAACTCAGCGGAAGAGTTTCAATAACTCACGGGTCTTAATAGGCAGCGAAAACAGACGAGAGTGTCTGGGAGCTACACTTTTCTGGTCGCCATGGAAGGAGCCTCTCGCCATCTGCCGATCAACATCTAGGGGAAGTGCACCGGTTTTGGCCAACTTAGCGCCTAATTTGGCCATCCCTGAAAAATACATATTTTTCCAAAATAATCGATCAGTTGAAAGCAGCGTTAAAGGGTGAGGGATATATCTCTTGTTGGAACTAATAAAACTCTTGCAAATTGGTTTATTTTTGGAGTTACTCGCAAAATTGGCCAAATTAGGAACAAAACCGGTACAGTTCCCCTACACCTCTATTCATCATGACCACATCTTGTCAGTAGTCATCGGCGGAACACCAGGGTGTGTGTGTAGTGAGTTCCGTTCACCATTGGGCTACTTCGGAAGGATTTACGTTGACAGGCAGCAAATGCTTCCGCGGTCGTGTCTGTAGAGGCAAACATCAGCTGTCAAGGCCAAGTATCAAACTAGACGAAATACACATCCTCAATCGGAGGACAGTGCAGTTCCCCGGGGTGTCGAATGACCGAAGCCTAACCATCCTGCCCTACTTCCAGTCTGATATGATTACCTATTGCGCCAGAGTCAATCTAATTCAGACACTCTCTAGGCCTCACAGGCCCAACAAAGGGGGTCTTTTTTAATGGGTTACAGAAGCAATCATAGGCAGGCTTCTGTATGGGCTGGAGCTTAGCTCACTCGACTACTGAAACTTGGTAAACATTCTGTCATCGACCTTCAACTAATATATCATGTCTATCCGCAACATGTGCTTGCGGCAATGCCGCAAAGTCGCTACCTTCACCGCACCAACGTCCGTGGAATATAGAATAGGATCTTCAGGGACGCCGTCACCCCACCTTATAATGAACCGATTCTCATCCCAGCCAACTCTCCCATGGCGACCACCTGAAACTCCAAAAATAACCCCTGGATATATGGCGTCCTAGCCAACGAGCACCAGTAGACAAACTTAGCCTGGATCCAGAGGCACTGTGGGGTGCCGGGGAACGCCATGTTGGACCTTCTGTCTAGGATCGGTTACCAAGGTACACCCGGTCTAGTCTCAGAACTATTTCAACAAGCTGTCATTATGATCAAGATGCCCCTATCCGATATAACCATACATAAGCAGTCCGATCTGCTCTCCTTTTGTAAGCATGAATTCACAGATCCCAGTATCTGAAAAATTCAAGATCTGATTTCAACTTTATTTAGAATTTTATGCCATCGAATAATTTACTCGGGAAGTCTTGAATATCCGAGACGCGGTCTGTTTCTGCTCTTTGCTTCCGGACATCAGTTTTAGGGTGGTTTGAATTTTTAAAGAGTTCATCGTGGCCAACGAAAGCGAAGGGCATCTTATATAAGGCAGTTGAAACGTTCTTTCCCATCAAATTGAACCCCGTTCTTGCAACCAAGTAGACTATTGAAGCACACTGTAGGCATTGTTATTCTTGTGCACTTTGAGACGAGAAAATCGTCAACGTAAACAATTAAAAAGTGCTCATTGTTAAATACAACTTATTAAATATTCCCCAGCGATACTGGGTCATTATGCCGTAGGCAATTTGGCCGAATGGTCATTAGGCTGAATGGCCATTAGGCCGAATGTGAAGTGGAGAATGAGATTTGTAGTATGAAGAAGGGAGAAGGAAGAAGGAAAAAAGAAGAAGGAAAAAAAAAGAAATAAGAAAGAAGATGGAAGAAGGATAAAGAAATGACCTTTCGGCCTAATGACCTTCTGCCTAATGGTCTGATACCTCCCCTGCAACGTGCACACAAACATACGACTGCACGGGTCAAAAATTCCATATAAAAAATGTGTAAATATTGCCTTTATTGAAATTTACTCGGATGAAAACATGTAAACATTGCCCTCATATAATGTCAAATGACGTTCCAGGCCTCTAGTTCCACATAGTTTACTGCATCTTATATGTGATCGGATTCAGTCACAATCAAGTTGCTGCAGCCATTTTTGTCTAACTTGTGCTGCTGGGGGTATCACCTCTTCAAAGTCAACACTGAGAGTAAAGGGGATCCATACACGCCCCAACATGTTGTTCAACTTTGACTCCGCTCAAAAAAATTTGGTTCTATCTGATCAAAGTTGAAGCGAAGACCAGAAAGTGGTCTTCGGTTAGAGAGTCTGTGGGCAAGTCGTACGACTGTTGGACAGTACAACGCTCAGACGCTCCGACTTTAATCCGACCGAACCAAATTTCCTGGACGGAGTAAAAGTTATACAGCATGCCGAACCGTGTATGGGGCCCTTAAAATCTCGTACCACAAATCTCGCTTTGAGGCACACGATTTTGCTGGATCCATACAGCTGGGAAATCCATCGTCTAACAACTAGCTGTTTGCATTTTGGGAGCGGCATTCAATCCATCCCACTATCCATAGCGGCTTTCAAGGCCTCTCATTCCAGACTAGCGCTTTCCTCCTGAAATAGTATCGGTTCCCGCTAGTAGCAGGCGCCGCTATTGATGTACCATAAATCGCATTTTTCCTTGGTAGCTAGGGTTATGCGCTAATTCGTCCATGGCGCTAGCATTCGTCATATCAAATTCTAAATCACTAAATACTCGCGAATCGTAAACTAAAATAATGAACTAACCATCTGGCGAGATAGAAAAAGTGTACACTACGATCTGCATTCATTTAAATTACATTCCGGTGTTACTTACTTGAAATACAGATACATTTAACTTTGCGGCAGTGACTTTTCACAATTTCCTACGTTACCCGTGCGACGAAGGAAAATCCAGTTCGTTCACTGCTGTAGAAGACGCGCAACACCGTCACCAAAATCAACTTAATTCACTGCTTTTCACCGCACTTTTCAAATAAATTTCTCACGGCGCACTAAATAAAAGCAATGTTTATTGCTCAAGTGAAAAATAATTGAAAAATAACTACCGGAAGGCGTTCAAATGATCTGTTTTTTCAAACTTTAGAGCGTTTGAAATTTATTTTCTTCGTCGCCTTGTTTATAGTCGAAAAACGCGTTGCCAAACTGGCAGTTTGAACTGAAATAATCTTATGTTACACATCTGATAATACATCATGCAGTCAATAAAAGTGGGTTTTTCAATTATTTTCCGCTAGTGTAATAAAAGAA
The DNA here is from genome assembly GCF_024139115.2 of Armigeres subalbatus. NCBI lineage: Eukaryota > Metazoa > Arthropoda > Insecta > Diptera > Culicidae > Armigeres > Armigeres subalbatus. Next base: position 17,588,732 of record NC_085139.1, on the reverse strand, counting down.
AAGTCTTCCAAATAAATATTTTTCATACACACTCGTCATTCACACCAAAATTTTCCACTATTCCAAAAGTTTGAAACAGGAGAAATAATTTCATAACAGAAATCAGTTGGCAGCACTACCCACGTACATGTTAAGCATGTGTGTTAGTTGTTTGACAGACTGAGGCATTTAACTGAATGGCAGCACAATCGAAACCATTTTTATGCGGTCGAAATGGGGTTGCAATAGGAAATTTTTGTTAACTGGAACCGAAGTAAACTTTTAAGTTTGACTTTCAAAATTGACCGAAACGAACGTTATTCTGCATAAAGTCACAGATAAGTCGTCCAGTTATCCAAGAAATGGCTTGAGCTCAGGAACAAAGATTTGCAGTCCTGTTTTAAGTATGGTACATGCTCCTTGTGGTACAGAGAAAGAATACGTAGATGATCAATTTTCCGGTTTCAAATATGGTACATGCTCTCTGTAGTACAAAGAACAGAATGCGTTCACTGCATATGTTCTTGGTCATCCAAGAAATCCCTGGAGTAAGGCCTTTCGATCTACACGTGTAACTGAAGATCAATTTTCCGGTTTCAAATATGGTACATGCTCTCTGTAGTACAAAGAACAGAATGCGTTCACTGCATATGTTCTTGGTCATCCAAGAAATCCCTCGAGTAAGGCCTTTCGATCTACACGTGTAACTGAAGATCAATTTTCCGGTTTCAAATATGGTACATGCTCTCTGTAGTACAAAGAACAGAATGCGTTCACTGCATATGTTCTTGGTCATCCAAAAAATCCCTGGAGTAAGGCCTTTCGATCTACACGCGTAATTGAAGATCAATTTTCCGGTTTCAAATATGGTACATGCTCTCTGTAGTACAAAGAACACAATGCGTTCATTGCATATTTTCTTGGTCATCCAAGAAATCCCTGGAGTAAGGCCTTCCGATCTACACGAGTAACTGAAGATCAATTTTCCGGTTTCAAATATGGTACATGCTCTCTGTAGTACAAAGAACAGAATGTGTTCACTGCATATGTTCTTGGTCATCCAAGAAATCCCTGGAGTAAGGCCTTTCGTTCTACACGCGTAACTGAAGATCAATTTTCCGGTTTCAAATATGGTACATGCTCTCTGTAGTACAAAGAACACAATTCGTTCATTGCATATGTTCTTGGTCATCCAAGAAATCCCTGGAGTAAGGCCTTCCGATCTACACGCGTAACTGAAGATCAATTTTCCGGTTTCAAATATGGTACATGCTCTCTGTAGTACAAAGAACAGAATGCGTTCACTGCATATGTTCTTGGTCATCCAAGAAATCCCTGGAGATTAGGCCTTCCGATCTACACGTTTAACTGAAGATCAATTTTTCGGTTTCAAATATGGTACATGCTCTCTGTAGTACAAAGAACAAAATGCGTTCACTGCATATGTTCTTGGTCATCCAAGAATTCCCTGAAGTAAGGCCTTTCGATCTACACGCGTAACTGAAGATCAATTTTCCGGTTTCAAATATGGTACATGCTCTCTGTAGTACAAAGAACAGAATGCGTTCACTGCATATGTTCTTGGTCATCCAAGAATCCCCAGTGTAAGACCTTCCGATCTACACGCGTAACTGAAGATCAATTTTCCGGTTTCAAATATGGTACATGCTCTCTGTAGTACAAAGAACAGAATGCGTTCACTGCATATGTTCTTGGTCATCCAAGAAATCCCTGAAGTAAGGCCTTTCGATCTACACGCGTAACTGAAGATCAATTTTCCGGTTTCAAATATGGTACATGCTCTCTGTAGTACAAAGAACAGAACGCGTTCACTGCATATGTTCTTGGTCATCCAAGAAATCTCTGGAGTAAGGCCTTTCGATCTACACGTGTAACTGAAGATCAATTTTCCGGTTTCAAATATGGTACATGCTCTCTGTAGTACAAAGAACAGAATGCGTTCACTGCATATGTTCTTGGTCATCCAAGAAATCCCTGGAGTAAGGCCTTTCGATCTACACGCGTAACTGAAGATCAATTTTCCGGTTTCAAATATGGTACATGCTCTCTGTAGTACAAAGAACAGAATGCGTTCACTGCATATGTTCTTGGTCATCCAAGAAATCCCTGGAGTAAGGCCTTTCGATCTACACGTGTAACTGAAGATCAATTTTCCGGTTTCAAATATGGTACATGCTCTCTGTAGTACAAAGAACAGAACGCGTTCACTGCATATGTTCTTGGTCATCCAAGAAATCCCTGGAGTAAGGCCTTTTGATCTACACGCGTAACTGAAGATCAATTTTCCGGTTTCAAATAGGGTACATGCTCTCTGTAGTACAAAGAACAGAGTTCGTTCACTGTATATGTTCTTGTTCATCCAAGAAATCCCTGGAGTAAGGCCTTTCGATGTACACGCGTAACTGAAGATCAATTTTCCGGTTTCGAATATGGTACATGCTCTCTGTAGTACAAAGAACAGAATGCGTTCACTGCATATGTTCTTGGTCATCCAAGAAATCCCTGGAGTAAGGCCTTCCGATGTACACGCGTAACTGAAGATCAAATTTCCGGTTTCAAATATGGTACATGCTCTCTGAAGTACAAAGAACATAATGCGTTCACTGCATATGTTCTTGGTCATCCAAGAAATCCCTGGAGTAAGGCCTTTCGATCTACACGCGTAACTGAAGATCACTTTTCCGGTTTCAAATATGGTACATGCTCTCTGTAGCACAAAGAACAGAATGCGTTCACTGCTTATGTTCTTGGTCATCCAAGAAATCCTTGGAGTAAGGCCTTTCGATCTACACGCGTAGCTGATGCTCAATTCTCCGGTTTCAAATAAGGTACATGCTCTCTGTAGTACGAATAACGGAATGCCCTCACAGCATATGTTCTTGGTCATTCAAGAAATCCCTGGAATACAATTTGATCTTCACGCGTAGCTGAAGATCAATGTTCCGATTTTAAATATGGTTTATGCTCTCTTCATATTGAATACATTTGTGTTGAACTTGATGTTAAACTTAAAAAACACACAAATAAAGGGATGATTCAAATATGACGTCCACTATTTTTTTAGATTTCTAGACCCCCTCCCTCCTCTGTCACGCTTTTTTGTATACCTTTTATATGCAGTGTCACAAAATCTTACAAACCCCTCCCCTCCTAAAACCTGTGACATCATTGTTGAACGACCTCAAAGAAAAAAAACCCAACTTAGTTCACCGAATAGTGATACTGCCTTTCTCGCATTTAGTCAAGACACCAACCTTATATGTCGCTTATATGGCTCGGCTTAATGTACCATTTTCGTAATAACTTTCAAACGCGATCAACTAGGCGTTGCCTTCTATCGAATAAAACTTGTTGCGAGAAAATCGGCTAAGGATTGCTATAAGAAAAGTTGTCTAATGTTTTTCTTAGCTTTTGTGCACACATACACACACATACACACACATACACAAACACATACACAAACATACACGACCGGAACTGTCGGACCACCTCTGCAACCCGAAGACAAAGACGGCGCAATGCGCGAAAGCGTCCCCTGCGATAGCCGCCGGTAGTCGGGGCACCATCAGTGCGGAAGTTTCCTTCACCGGAACTGGTGGACCACCCTCGACGCCGGGGGAAGTCAGGAGGATTCGAGTGAGGAAATTTGCGGCACGACCGCCGAGGGATCGAGACAACGTAGAAGTGGATCTCAGCAAGCCAGTCGGCGAACTAGCCTAAGCTAGGGGCCGGAATTTTAGAAGAAGTGCATGAGCACAGCCCCCCCCCGGAATTAGTCGCAGCATCCCGTGGTCCCGGGGGGATCGAGGCAAGGAGGATAAGGGACCCGGTTTATCAAGGAGGCACATTTTAGCAGGTCGGGAGGAGCCCATCCCTGTTCGCCTTCGAGCATAGTGTGGATGCTCGAGGTGTCTGTCGCGCAGATTTTGATGGCCTTTCACCCTTGTAGAAAAATAAAAAATAAAAAATACACACACATACACACATGCATACAGTTCGTTGAGTCGAGTAGATTGGTATATAACACTATGGGTCTCCGGGCCTTCTATAAAAAGTTCGTTCTTGAGGTGAAATGATAGCCTTTCGGTACAACTTTGTTGTATGAGAAAGGCAAAAATAATGGGTACATTATATATTCAAAACAGGCCTTTATATCGTTATTTACGCGTGTCGATCTGAAATGATCCACTTCAGGTATTTCTTGGATATCCGCGAACGGCTTTCATGCGCAGATTCTGTTACTGTGAAACCTCCATGAGTCGATATTAAAGGGACCTTACATTTACAAAACCATCTTGTAGATCATTGGTTATGCATGTAGATCTGAAGGCCTCCACTTCAGGTATTTCTTGGATAACCGCGAACGTCTTCCATACGCAGATTCTGTTATATGTACTACAATGGGTACATAACATTGAAAAAACAAGCCTGTAGATCATTGGTTACGCGTGTAGACCTGAAGGCCTTCACTTCAGGTATTTTGTGGATAATCGTGAAGATCTCCCATACGCAGATTTTATTATATGTACCACAATGGGTATATTGCATTTACAAAACAGGCCTGAAGATCATTGGTTACGAGTGTAGATCTGAAGGCCTCCACTTCAGGTTTTTTTTTTTTATAACCGTGAAGATCTTCCATACGCAGATTCTATCATAGGTACCACTATGGATATATTACATTTACAAAACAGGCCTGTAGATCATTGGTTACGCGTGTAGACCTGAAGGCCTTCACTTCAGGGATTACTTGGATAACCGTGAAGATCTTCCATGCGCAGATTCTGTTATATGTACCACAATGGGTATATTGCATTTACAAAACAGGCCTGTAGATCATTGGATACGCGTGTAGATCTGAAGACCTCCACTTCAGGTATTTCTTGGATAACCGCGAACGTCTTCGATACGCAGATTCTGTTATATGTACCACAATGGGTACATTACATTAACAAAATAGGCCTGTAGATCATTGGTTACGCGTGTAGATCTGAAGGCCTGCACTTCCGGTTTTTCTTGGATAACCGCGAACGTCTTCCATACGCAGATTCTGTTATATGTACCACAATGGGTAAACTACATTTACAAAACAGGCCTGTAGATCATCGGTTACGCGTGTAGACCTGAAGGCCTTCACTTCAGGGATTTCTTGGATAACCGTGAATATCTTCCATACGCAGATTCTGTTATATGTACCACAATGGGTATATTACATTTACAAAACAGGCCGGTAGATCATTGGATACGCGTGTAGATCTGAAGACCTCCACTTCAGGTATTTCTTGGATAACCGCGAACGTCTTCGATACGCAGATTCTGTTATATGTTCCACAATGGGTACATTACATTAACAAAATAGGCCTGTAGATCATTGGTTACGCGTGTAGATCTGAAAGCCTTCACTGCCGGTATTTCTTGGTTAACCGCGAACGTCTTCCATACGCAGATGCTGTTATATGTATTACAATGGGTATATTACATTTACAAAACAGGCCTGTACATCATTGGTTACGCGTGTAGACCTGAAGGCCTTCACTTCAAGGAATTCTTGGATATCCGTGAGGATCTTCCATACGCCGATTCTGTTATATGTACCACAATGGGTGTATTACATTTACAAAACAGGCCTGTAGATCATTGGATACGCGTGTAGATCTGAAGACCTGCACTTCAGGTATTTCTTGGATAACCGCGAACGCCTTCGATACGCAGATTCTGTTATATGTACCACAATTGGTACATTACATTAACAAAACAGGCCTGTAGATCATTGGTTACGCGTGTAGACCTGAAGGCCTTCACTTCAGGGATTTCTTGGATAACCGTGAAGATCTTCCATACGCAGATTCTATCATATGTACCACAATGGATATATTACATTTACAAAACAGGCCTGTAGATCATTGGTTACGCGTGTAGACCTGAAGGCCTTCACTTCAGGGATTTCTTGGATAACCGTGAAGATCTTCCATACGCAGATTCTATCATATGTACCACAATGGATATATTACATTTACAAAACAGGCCTGTAGATCATTGGATACGCGTGTAGATCTGAAGACCTCCACTTCAGGTATTTTTTGGATAACCGCGAACGCCTTCGATACGCAGATTCTGTTATATGTACCACAATTGGTTCATTACATTAACAAAACAGGCCTGTAGATCATTGGTTACGCGTGTAGACCTGAAGGCCTTCACTTCAGGAATTCCTTGGATAACCGTGAAGATCTTCCATACGCAGATTCTTTTATATGTACCACAATGGGTATATTACATTTACAAAACAGGCCTGTAGATCATTGGATACGCGTGTAGATCTGAAGACCTCCACTTCAGGTTTTTCTTGGATAACCGCGAACGTCTTCGATACGCAGATTCTGTTACATGTACCACAATGGGTACATTACATTTACAAAACAGACCTGTAGATCATTGGTTACGCGTGTAGACCTGAAGGCCTTCACTTCAGGGATTTCTTGGATAACCGTGAAGATCTTCCATACGCAGATTCTGTTATATGTACCACAATGGGTATATTACATTTACAAAACAGGCCTGTAGATCATTGGTTACGCGTGTAGACCTGAAGGCCTTCACTTCAGGGATTTCTTGGATAACCGTGAAGATCTTCCATACGCAGATTCTATCATATGTACCACAATGGATATATTACATTTACAAAACAGGCCTGTAGATCATTGGTTACGCGTGTAGACCTGAAGGCCTTCACTTCAGGAATTTCTTGGATAACCGTGAAGATCTTCCATACGCAGATTCTGTTATATGTACCACAATGGGTATATTACATTTACAAAACAGGCCTGTAGATCATTGGATACGCGTGTAGATCTGAAGACCTCCACTTCAGGTTTTTCTTGGATAACCGCGAACGTCTTCGATACGCAGATTCTGTTACATGTACCACAATGGGTACATTACATTAACAAAATAGGCCTGTAGATCATTGGTTACGCGTGTAGATCTGAAGGCCTTCACTTCCGGTATTTCTTGGATAACCGCGAACGTCTTCCATACGCAGATTCTGTTATATATACTATAATGGAAACATTACATTTACAAAACAGGCCTGTAGATCATTGATTACGCGTGTAGATCTGAAGACCTCCACTTCAGGTATTTCTTGGTTAGCCGCGAACATCCTACGTACACATATTCTATTCAATGTTTCACAATGTACACATATCATATTCAGATCAGGCCAATATTAATTGAATTTATGTTATTTTTATTTAACACGGTACGATACCGCATAAAAAACTAATTTGGTGTACTTGTAGAAATCGCAACACCAATACCAACAGATTTATTTGACAGCAATCCATCAAGTTTTAGACTGGACGAATGAAAATTCTCATGGACGTAATCAGATTTTCATAAGACAAATTTGAAAAATTTGAAGGGTATTTTTGATTGCCGATTCTCAATAAACTATGATTTGTTCAATGCGCTAATAGTACACAATGAAAACTAGGAACTCTAAAATACGTGTTGCATACAATTTAGTTAGAGTAAGTAGTTGGGCTGGCGTATAAATTAGATTTGAAAACCAAGCACTACCTACTACGACGGGAATTAGCTCACTACCCTATAGAGCAAACATCGACACCGCCCTCGTTTTCTTGTTTCGCACTCGGTTTCACTTCGATGCCCCGCTTCGCGTATTGCCAGGCTCGGCAATCGCGCCGCAGATGATCGGCCTTTCCGCATTGGTAGCAGGTTTTTCCCGTACTATTCTTTCCCGATTTTTCTTCATCGCGTTCATGACAGCCACTTCACCGCCCACTCCTCCAGAACACACAATTCTTCGCTTAAAATCCTCCAGCACTGTCACGTTCACTGCCTGTTGTACCTGCATCTAACTGCACAATGCTAATTGCATATTATTCGGCAACTTGGCCTTACGAAAATCAATTTTTTGTTAAATTTTTTGGCTGGCTCTTAGTGGGAGGTTAAGGGTTCGAGTTTCTCCAAGACACGTGGATTCTTTCTCGCAAATTCCAGATTTCAGATTTCATAAGAATTTTGTGTTTGTTCCAACCAACAATAGTCTGTATTTTTGTTGTGCATAAGCTGCTCTTGTTCGGGCATGATGCCCGCGGGGATGGATGGTGAAGTGAGCGATAATCGTTTCTGATTTCAACCGTGCGCTCAGTGTGCTTTGCCTATCGAGGATCAAAACGCTTGCATCGAATGCTTCGGCCGATGTAAGTTATCTATTCACGTTGACGCTTGCCGGGCGCGTCAGCAAAGGAGATACAACTTCTGCAGTAGATAAAAAAACGCTATATTTGTGTGTGATGTTTGTCTCAGCCTGGCCGAGTACGACGATGGGCACAGTGAAAAACGGTTGGACGAAATTGCCAATAAATTGGAAAGTCTCACGGATATTGCAGAAATGGCAAAAAACTTTGAAAAAATATTGTGTAACCCGACCAGTAGATAGTAACAGATTTATATCAGAACTTGTTATTCTGTTACAGCAGTTTTTTATAACAGCAGTTGTTATAAAACGTGTACCATTAGTAATTAAAATAACAAAAATTGTCACAAAAGCTCTCTCTCGCCGGGTCCGCAGCCCATACGGTGGTGTTTGGGGTACGCGCCTTACCGTCACGGCTGCCTGAAGACGACTGACAACTTATTCTTCTCGGAGGCATTCCTCCAACGTTACCCGGACTAATAGCAACCGAACAATGCAACGATTGTTGGATTTACGACACGGAGAAACGGACACATTGGACTCACGATGAGATAGACCAGCATCCACAACCAATGAATAATGGAAAATCTAAAAGATTCTGTGTGGATTCTGGTAGCAGAATACAACAGTAGATCTCGGCACAGTAGCGGTTAAGTAACACAGAGTGCCTACCGCCGTCCTTCCGCCGCCTGCTGAATTAGTCGGAAATTTCACACACAGTTATGAAAATAGAAAAAATGGTTATTTTCAAGCCAGAACGGAGCAGCCCTCAGTATCCACAAAGGCTGATAACTGCTCGAAACTTGATCCAGTGGAACATTCGGTCGAGGGAACACGCGTTGATGCTAGCCAGCGCTGCCTTTGAAATATTCAAGACAAAGTACGACGTTGCAATACAAAAGCCGTTAAGACCAAAAATCGAGGTAATCGGTAATTTTTAAGGATATGAATGCGGACCCGAACCTTAAAAACAGTGCTCGAAGTAACTGATGTCATGCGTTGCTTCAATTGTTCCGAATATGGACACAAAGCTGTTTGTTGTAAGAAAACCGCATGCTGTCCGAAATGTGCTGAGGGCCATCAATCAAGTTAATGAATGTGATTCTGATCTCGTAAAATGTATCAATTGCCATCTGCTGAACACTAGTCGCAGCTAACCATACGATTCACTCATCCTGGACTGTCCCATCCAAGATTTTTTTCTGTACAGGTTATCCGACTTCGTCAGTAGATGGGAATAACCAGCGCGGGGGGGGGGGGGGGTACATACATTTTCAATGCAAAACGTAATCAAACGAACATAAATTCCATACAAAAATCCAAGATGGCTGAGTTTGGGATATTGACAAGTCGGATAACCTGTACATAAAAATCTTGGTCCCATCTTTGCCAAGCGCCTCAAGTCTTGACGAGCATAGATTTTTCAACATAGCAATCAGTTGAAACTGTTAACCTGACATCTGACTTCGCCACGCTTTACGCTGATCACGAACTGACAAACTTGCCTCTGGCCGTGAGAAAGACCCTTATCCGTTCATCACAGTTAAGCCATTCCAGTCTACATTCATCAGTTCATCACGTTCACTTCCTGACATCTCACGTGACTCCAGCCGCAAGTGTGATTGAAGAACTTCAGGCCGCTCCGTATATCGTCTCAGCCAGCAAGCTACCAAACTACGATGCACTGCCTCTGCCAGTTTTACCTATCAGCGCTCAGCTTTCTTTATACCACATGATATCTGTGTACTACCAGAATGTGAGAGGGCTGCGCACAAAAGTTAGTCAACTTCGTTTGGCGTTATCCAGTTGTGACTATGACGTACTCGTTTTCATGGAATTTACGAGCAGATATCAAACGTAGTGAAATTTCTTCCGATTACACATTTTCCGATGCGATCGCTACGGTTTAACCAGTCATCAATTACGAGGTGGTAGCGTTTTGGTCGCAGTCAGAAATTCACTGAAAAGTGAATCTGTATTGTCAGTTAACTCGATTGAACTGGAGAACTGGAGCAAATCGCCGGCCACATTAAGTCAAAAACTGGGCCCATAACCTGTGGATGAGTACAATTCACTACACAGGGAACCAGGTTTTGTTTCGGATAACCAAGAAAGGAAGCGACCTTGAAACAAGCATCAGTAACAAACTAAGCAAGGGCAAGAAACAGTTTATAGTTAAACTTTGACATCCAACAATGAAGACACATATCTTGTTAGAGACTGTACTCGATGTCCTCTTTAAAACTGAATGCCCGCACTTTGCCCTTGACTTCACATGAGATATGTACAAAGGAGTGGCCGACTTATTTTGATACTTTTATCCACTTTTTCTTCAAATTGAGCTCGCTTTGGAATACCTTATGTGTTTTACTTTGATACAAAAAAACATTGTTATCTCCGTACCAGTATAACATTGAGGATCGAAACATTCGGTCGACACTTCAACAGATTCAATACTTTCCTTGCCATATTTGGATTAGTTGTCTTCGGTGTTTTACCAATGTCTGGCCGTAGCTGGGTCGTTTGGGTCTCCTTTAATGGAATCATCATCCGTGACACCATCAAATTATGTTCGGATCATGTACGGTGTTTTATGAGACGTTTCGCGGTGGCCCGATTATTCACTTTTAATGCTTTGTTTTGGTATGATTTTTCGTGAACTTTCCATTAGGTAAGAACACAAAATAATGTTAGTAACGTTTTACTTTTCATTAGTGTTATCTTCAGCATTTTATGATTGGAATGCAATGGTATGAATAATCTAACGACACGTTTCATATGAAAAACTTTGTTCTAAAGCCCTGGTTATCGAAAAGTAAAACAGGTCGAATTGATGAATCACCAAACAAACGGGCTCCCACTAAGCAGACAAACGCGAGAAAAACAGCTGATTCGATCTGTCTCATAAAATGCATTATTGCAAAAGTCATTCCCCAGCATAAATTTCCAAGATTTTCCTTATTTTTCGCGTGAATGACCGCCACTGTGCGTCGTCGTCGTCGTCGCGCAGTGGCAGTGTCTACTTCGTTGTAATTCCTAGTCGCAGAGTAGATACCTACACAAAGTGGCAGCAGCGGTGGGTGGGTGGCAGAGCACTCCTATCGCTTTATTGTGATGTGATGTGCGTTGTGTATAGAATCCAAAACGATGAACGCAAAAAATAAAGGCTGCAAACCGTATGGAGTGGCATATGGAGAGGAATCAGCATAAGTATTCCTACGACTCGTCGACCCGTCTATAAGTGATGTGTAGTGCAAGCAAAGCAAGCGCGCGGCGGTGATGTGAGTCGTTGCCATTAGCAACTGGTGGTGGGAGCCGAGCAGCAGAAAACTGTTGCTTTTCCAATGATGGGGGTTGTTGTTGTTGTTTTCCTCAGTATAAGAGAGCGCGGCGGAGAGTGAGCTTTTGCTCTAGATAAGTTCTGTTGGGGAATGGGGAAAACATACTGAACGGTTGATGTATTTCATTCAATGTTTGACATGGGCAAAAAATAGAACAATTGAGATTCATTATCGATAAGAGATTTAAACTTCGTATTGGATATTGGACGACTTCGTTATTTTGCGGTGAAGCATTTATTGATTTTTTTGCTGTCCAATGTGATGATTTGAAAACACGACACATGCCTACACTGCAAAAATTCCACATATTTTTATTGGCAAAAATCCATTAATTTAATTCATGATTCTAATTAGTGCACACATAACCACTCTCCACGCGAAGTACAAATATAATCTATAATTAAATAAAATGTATGTGTGGTCTCTAATATGCAGTTATTGAATTTATGTGTGGGTACAAATTGCATATATTTGGGTCGCCAAATTGCAAAAATTTATGTGTGCGACAAATATATTCAATATAAAGAATTTTCTCAGTGTACTTATTTTGACCTTGAATTTTTGCGCTATAATTAATCTATTTCATTCAACTCAAATGAGCAGCTATAACAATTTTTTTACTTTTAGTTTAAAACAATGCAATGTTTGTCTTGGACTTAAGAATCATAATTAATGGCATTGATCAATAAATTTTCAACTACTTGTGGCCACAAAGATGTTTAGACTTTTAACCTAAAGCAACTGTACAACTGTTTGTAAAATATTTATTCAGATCTGAAATCAATATTGAATGGTAATTTTTTTTAATAATAATCTGTGAAAAATTCATAACAATCTTCATCATGATTACTTGAGCATCAAAAACGATTAGATATGCTAGGAATTAAATGAGCATCAGAGGTTATAAATCCACAAAATCAGCAAACGTTGAGGAGATTGCGTTAACGTCAAAGCCGTTTCTCGTGCAAGCCGTTGATATCGAAGAAACATATTCAATCAGTAGTGATATCTCAGGAAATGTCTAAATTTATCTTATCGTTCCACAAAATCAAAACAAATCGCTACCGTTTTTCACGTAACGAACGTTCAATATCAGTCTTTGTTTGACCATCCGACCGACCGTGCTGATACTCACCAATCCGTTCGAAACGGAAACGCTCCGCGAGCACTAATCCGCAGTGTTTCATCAAGCTTGTCATGTGATATTCAATTTTTCGCTCAAACCAATCTCGCCTGCACCAGTAGAAATAATCTCCACGGGAATTATGACCGACCAGCAGCAGCGCTACCCGGTGGCCGATCGGAATCGCCGTGCCAAGATGCGGTTCCTCGAGGGAATGAAAACCTTCTACGAAGCCAAGCGGAAGACCTCAGTCGAATCGCTCCAGTCGGAGTCCGCCAAGAGTACTGCCTCTGTGCCGAAAATCGATTTGTCCGTTCCGGGGACACCGATTTCCTCGCGCTATCTGCGGTTGAGGCGCGAATCGCAATCAGAGGAAGTGGTTGAACCACAAGAACCGGTATCAATGCCGAATGAGATCGTGGTCAGCAGTTTGGTGATTGATAAATTTTTGAAGGACATGAAGGGACTTGGTCGAGATGAGCCAAAACTTGAGGAGCAACAACACGCGGAGGTGGTCAATCTGGATAGCTCGAGCTCAGAGGACGAGTTAGAAACAAAAGAAGATGCGGCCCAGCAATATTTTAAGGAATCCGAAGAGAAAAATGCATATCACCGATCGTTCAGTGAAGCGGTGCAAACGTTGCACAGTTCAGAAGTCAAAAGTCCGGTTGTGAAAAGATATTTTGAGGAGTCTTCGGCAAAGCATACCTATACAAGAAATTTCAACGAAGCGGTCAATGAACTAAATCCGGCTAAAGTAGAGGATGATCCTTTCAAAGCTGATTCCGCATCGATAACGAAAGGTTACAAGTCATCAGTACCGGGGACACCTATCAGCTCAAAGCATCTGGATAAATATAAGAAACGAAATTATATAAGCGATTCATCCGATGACGAAGATGAGGGTGATTCAGTTGACAATCGAGACCAAACGAGCCTGTCTGATCCGTTGAATAAATTCATCAAAGAAATGGAAGCTTTGAAAACGACAAAGCCGGATTTCAGCAAGACCGTCAAACCACGAGAAAATCAATTCTCAGTCGATGAATATCTTAACACGTCGGAGTCGAAAAACAGTTACTCAAGAACATTTTCCCAAGCTGCGCAAACGTTGAACTCAACTGATGTCAAAGACCCAACCATCAAAGACTATTTCGAGCAATCTGATGCAAAGAAGACGTATCGACGTGACTTTTCCGAGGTTTACCAGGAAATCAAGCGTGAAGAAACCACTGTGCAGCAGGAAAAACCTATTCAAGTTATCGAACAGGTTGAACAGCCCAAGTTGGCCGAAAACCATGTGGTCCGAAACGATTCTTTGGAAGAGCTATTCGGAACGTTCGTTCCACCCAAGCTGGGGGAGAAAGTAGTACAAAATGACTTCTCTGTCAACTCTTATTTGTCTTCATCCGATGCCAAGAAGTCCTACGCTAGAACTTTTTCTGAAGCTGCCCAAACGCTGTACACAACCGACGCCAAGGATCCATCTGTTCGGAAATATTTTGACCAGTCGGCGGCAAAAAATGCATTCCGAAGAGAGTTCTCCGAGGTCTACCAAGAAGTAGACGTGAAAAATATTACACGTGACGTTGTTCCCACCGTACCGACATCATCTGACCACCAGCAGAAAGATAACAATCGCAGCGAAAATCCAATTTCGCGCTCCAACGCCACTGACGGATTACCACCAGTAAACGATTCGCCTAAGCAGCTGCCACAAAGAAGTATCTCCGTGCCCGGGACTCCTATCAGTTCGAGAAAGCTCTGCCCCAGGGAGAAGCCACCGCGCTCCGCCGCCGATTCGAAACCAGAGAGTACGTATGCCAAAACTGACATCCTTCTGAGCCCTCGGCTGCAGACCCGGAAACAGCGAGGTTTCTTCAACGTTGAGCACTACTTTGCGGCGAGGCTGTTCCGCCGGGCCCGTAGCGTCACGGACGACCCGGAAGCCGGCCCCAACGCTGGTGGCCTAAACGATGATAAGCTTTTCTCTCTTGCAGGCGATGGTAGCGGCGGCGGTGGCGGTTTTACGAGTGCGAAGTCGGGCAGCCATTCGAATTTGACGGCCACGGAACATGCGGAGAATGCGGCTTCTGCGTCGGTGAGGGGTCGAGCAGTGTCCGCGGCGGAGAACAACATGGATAAGGCGTTTTGGATGAGCTTCGGTGCTTCTTAGAGTTATTTTAGATGTGTACCATGATGTTTGATAAAAAGTTAAATAAAACAAATTTGATGATTAATTCGCGTTGTGCTTCGAAAGAAAATTCATTTTACATTGTGATCATTAAACGGCCCAAAATGACGATTATTATGTTTCTCGTTTCAGAAATTGAAGCCATCGAAGCGTGTCGATGGCTCCGAGCTGCCGGCTTTCCTCAATATGCTCAAATGTATGAAGGTAAGTCATGTACGAGGATTGGTAGGCTTATTTTACATTGTTCATTGTATTCGCAATGAATTGACAACTTTGGTATTTCAAAAACCTTGCAGTGCTTTCAAAGATGTGACAAAATTATTCATAAATAAAGAAGCTTATAATAAATACTACATCAATTAAGCGAGCAATTATACCAGATTTGAAAGCAAGTGATATGCGAACAATCGATAAAAACTGTTAACTTGCGAAAAAAAAACTGAAATAATGTTTGTCTTGAGGCATCTACATACTTTTATGTTAATTGAAAATTAAAGTCAAAACGTTCCACAATGGAGAAATTTTCAGCAAAAAGGAGCATAATTCAAAAATTTGAAGTTCTATACCTCTACCAATGCAGAATCTTACCAGGAATCGAATGCATTTAGTGGTTACTGATGGTATCGGTGCAAGTTGATCTTTTTTCACGATTTTGTATTTCGTATCTTGGGAACAATGCTCTTCAAATTTCATAAAATTGATTATAATGCCAAACCTTAATGCAATTACCAATCAGGCTTACCCTCAAAAGTTAGCTATTTTTAACAGCTTTTTAGAAATTGTATAACATTGCTGCTACCGAAAAGGGTCGGTGAGATATAGCCTCCAGGAAGAATCTTGAAAAATTTTATATTATCGAAAAAGTAGAGCACATTGCTTAACATATCAAACTTCAATTTTACTACAAAAATATATAAAGTCATACCTGAAACATTGCAAATTCAACTTATTCGTTGTTCATGGGAAAATCCTCCTCCAAGATGTGTGGCGATCCGGAGTGCAGTGGGATGAAGTGGTGAGTGACGAGCTGCATCGACGGTGGCGAAATAGGACAAGTATGTTTAAAGATGTCCGAAAGCCTTAAATTCCGCACTGCTACTTCTTCGGTGGTGTCAAAGACAGGGATTTACAGTTATACGTTTTCGTAGATGCGAGCGAGTCTGCATACTGCGTGGCAGCTGATTTTCGGACGTTGGACCCTGATGGAGTGCCGGGATGTGTGCTTGTGGCTGCGAAAACAAAGGTAGCTTCATTAAAGGCACAATCTATTCCACGACTAGAGCTGCAGGCCGCAGACCTTGGAGCTCTTTTATATCAATTTGATGAAGAAAACCACACTGTGCGTGTTACAAGGAAAGTTCTTCTGCTTCTTCTTATTGGCATTACATCCCCACACTGGGACAGAGTCGGTGTTGAACTTAGTCTGTAGATTAAAAAAACCCCTTAAAAAAGAATAAAAAAAAAATAAATAAACTGGGACAGAGCCGCCTCGCAGCTTAGTGTTCATTAAGCACTTCCACAGTTATTAACTGCGAGGTTTCTAAGCCAGGTTACCATTTTTGCATTCGTATATCATGAGGCTAACACGATGATACTTTTATGCCCAGGGGAGTCGAGACAATTTCCAATCCGAAAATTGTCTAGACCGGCACCGGGAATCGAATCCAGCCACCCTCAGCATGGTCTTGCTTTGTAGCCGCGCGTCTTACCGCACGGCTAAGGAGGGCCCCTACAAGGAAAGTTATGAGGAATGATTCGGCAACTGTTCTGTCTTGGATTCGAGCTGATCATCGTAAATACAAGCAGTTTGTTGCGTGCAGAATAGGAGAGCTATTAACGATAAGCGATGGCGGTGGGTACCATAAAAACAGAATCCGGCTGACATTGCTACGAAGTGAGGAAATGGTCCAGACCTAAAAAATAACAGCGTCTGGTTCAATGGTCCTTCTTTTCTGCAACTGTTGGAAGCCGGTTGGCCGAAAGGAAGGAAATTTACGGTTCCCACAGAAGAAGAACTGCGTCCCTGTTATTATTATTATTATTATTTATTCAGATTAAGGCCTTCTCATTCGGCCCGGTCCATGCGCACCTCGCCTTCTTGTGCCCGTCGGATCGTTGTCGAGAATCATTTTCACCGGGTTACTGTCCGTCATTCTGGCTACGTGCCAGGCCCACCGCAATCGTCCGATTTTCGCGGTGTGAACGATGGATGGGTCTCCCAGCAGCTGGATGGTTCTCCCAACAGCTGATGCAACTCGTGATTCATTCGCCCTCTCCACGTACCACGTCCGCCACCTGCACCACACCATAGATGGCACGCAACACTTTCCTTTCAAAAACTCCCAGTGCGCGTTGGTCTTCCACGAACATCGTCCAGGTCTCGAGTCCGTTGAGCACTACCGGTCTTATAAGAGTTTTGTAGATAGTCAGTTTGGTACGGCGGCGAACTCTATTCGATCAGAGCGTCTTGCGGAGTCCAAAGTACGTACGATTTCCAGCCACTATGCGCCTCCGAATTTCTCTGCTGCTATCGTTATCGGCGGTCACCAGAGAACTCAAGTGCACGAATTCTTCAACCACCTTTCGTCACCACCGATAGAAACTCGTGGTGGGTGGCTTACATTGACCTCTCTTGAGCCTCTTCCTATCATGTACTTCGTCTTCGACGTGTTGATGACTAGTCCAATCCGTTTAGCTTCGCTTTTCAGTCTGATGTAGGCTTCCTCCATCCTCTCAAAGTTACGTGCCATGATATCAATGTCGTCAGCGAAACCAAATAACTGGACGGACTTCGTGAAAATCGTACCACTCGTGTCAATCCCTGCCCTTCGTATTACTCCCTCCAAAGCGATGTTGAATAGCAGATACGAAAGACCATCACCTTGCCGTAAACCTCTACGCGTTTTGAAGGGACTCGAGAATGCCCCTGAAACTCGAACTACGCACATCACCCGATCCATCGTCGCCTTGATCAACCGTATCAGTTTATCCGGAAATCCGTTTTCGTGCATTAGCTGCCATAGCTGGTCCCGAACGATTGTATCATATGCAGCTTCGAAGTCGATAAATAGATGATGTGTGGGCACATTGTATTCGCGGCATTTCTGCAATACCTGAAGTACGGCGAACACCTGGTCTGTGGTAGAGCGTTCACCCATAATACCCACCTGGTACTGCTCCCGCCACGAACTCTCTTGCAATTGGTGTTAGTCGGCGGCATAAAATTTGGAAGAGTACCTTGTAGGCGGCTTTGCGCAATGTGATTGCGCGGTAGTTGCTACAATCCAGTTTATCGCCCTTTTTATAGATGGGACACCTTCCATTTACCCCTGCTGCAGAGCCTCATCCTCCCAAGCCTTGGTAATCACCCAGTGCAGTGCTCTAGCCAGTGCCTCACCACCGTGTTTAAACAGCTCTCCCGGTAGTTGGTCAACTCCAGGGGCTTTGTTGTTTTTCACCCGGCCGATCTTCTCCTGGATTTCCTGGAGATTCGGAGCCGGAAGTCGCATGTCCTGCGCGCGTGCTCCTTGGTTCATTACCATACCGCCACCGTTGTCTGCCGTATCGCCATTCAGGTGCTCTTCGTAGTGCTGCCGCCACCTTTGGATCACCTCACGCTCGTTTGTAAGAAGGTTCCCGTTTATGTCCCTACACATATCGGGCTGTGGCACGTGGCCCTTTCGTGAACGGTTCAACATCTCATAGAACTTTCGTACGTTATTAGCACGGTACAGTTGCTCCGTCTCTTCACGGTCTCGATTTTCCTGCTGGCCCTTTTTTTTCGAGGTTTGTATGTTCCGCGCCCGTTTGTATCGTGCCTCGTTCGCCCTCGTGCGGTGTTGCTGCAATCTCGCCCATGCTGCATTCTTCTCCTCAACTAACTGCTCACATTCACCGTCATACCAGTCGTTTCTCTGATCCGGAGCCACCGTGCCTAGTGCAGTGGTTGCGGTGCTTCCAATGGTGGATCAAATATCTCTCCAGCCATCTTCAAGAAATGCTGCGCCTAGCTGCTCTTCCGTTGGGAGTGCCACTTCCGGCTGCTGCGCGTATACTTGGGCTAGTCTACCGTCTTGTAGCCGCCCAATGTTAAGCCGCGGCGTCCAACTTCGACGCGTGTTGTACACCGTCAAGAGTTTTGAGCGCAGGCATACTGCAACGAGGTAGTGGTCGGATTCAATATTCGCACTGCGGTAAGTGCGGACGTTCGTGATGTCGGAGAAGAATTTACCGTCGATTAGAACGTGGTCAATTTGGTTTTCCGTTCCATGGTTAGGTGATCGTTTCATGGTGGATATTTTTGCGGGGAAAGAAGGTGCTTCGGACTACCATTCCGCGGGAGGCTGCGAAGTTTATGCATCGTTGGCCGTTGTCATTCGATACGGTGTGCAGACTATCCGGTCCGATGACCGGTCTATACATTTCCTCCCTTCCTACCTGTGCGTTCATGTCACCGATGACGATTTTGACGTCCCGCAGTGGGCATCCATCGTATGTCTGCTCTAGCTGTGCGTAGAACGCTTCTTTCTCGTCGTCGGGTCTCCCTTCGTGTGGGCAGTGCACGTTGATGATGCTATAGTTGAAGAAACGGCCTTTAATCCTCAGCTTGCACATCCTTGCGTTGATTGGCTGCCACCCAATCACACGATGGCGCATCTTACCCAGCACTATGAAGCCGGTTCCCAGCTCGTTGGTGGTGCCACAGCTTTGGTAGAAGGTAGCCGCCCGATGCCCGCTTTTCCACACTTTCTGTCCTGTCCAGCAAATCTCCTGCAACGCCACAAAGTCGAAGTTGCGGGGATGTAATTCATCGTAGATCATCCTGTCGCAACCTACGAAACCTAGCGACTTGCCTACGCAAACCTCCTGTCTCGTCGGAGGGCCGTCGTGTCAGGGCTGTTTAGCGTCCCACCTAACACCAGGGCATGGGCTTGGTCGCTGTGAGCGGCACACGGTCGCTTTGGTGGGGCCTACTTGCGGATACATGCAGCTTATATAGAGGTTTAACAGGGCCCACCGTCAAACCCCACCCAATCCTAGGCAAGCGCCAACACCCGCAGATGGCCTGGGAGGGATCGTCAAGCCCTTGGACATAGTCCCTGCTGCCTGAGATACGAAATACAAAATCGTGAAAAAGACCAACTTGCACCGGATATCATCAGTAACCACTACATGCATTCGATTGCTGGTAAGATTCTGCGTTGGTAGAGGTATTGAACACCCCGTTCGGTTCAAATTTTTGATTTATGCTCATTTTGCTTAAAATTTCTCCACTGTGCGTTCCATTATTATGTTTTTATGTGCTAAAAGTGAAACAGTTTATCTGACTTTTAATAAAAAAAAATCAAGATTATTTTAGACGTTAGACAAAATATGACAAAGCTTCACGCAAAATCTAAAATTCTGATCTGGGATTTGGTGACTTTTGGACTTTGCAGACGGCATTGAAAGTGTTGACCACTCGATAGCTTCTACGTTCCAGGTTTTCAAACGTTACGAAAAGATAGAGATACCCCTACCCGACGTGGTGCATAACGGAGATTATCTGATCATATCGACAGAATCAGTGGTACTGAAACTGATAATATGACCCACTAGTCCCCAATCCCAAGGTTTGTGGTCTTCGTCTTCTTTTTCTATGTCCTACATTCCAATTGGAAGTTGACCTGCTTTTTCAACATAATTAGCATTTCTTCAGTTATTAATTGGAACGTTTTCTATGCCTGCCATATCTTGTGAGGCAATTGGCTCCAGATTGTAAATCTTAAGCCTTCGCTCGAAAGGCTTCTGGAGACCCCGGTTTGTGGTCCAGAAGCTGATGAAAACGGCAGGCCTTTAACGGAGCCTTTTGAGCATCTAAACAACCCCTACAGTACGCTGTCCCTTATCCTGTTATAAGGCCGCTGAAGTTGTGAACCTCGTTCTCCGTGGGATCAAAATAATGTCTAATTAAAAATGATGATGAGGGGAACGATAAGTGAATCCACTTTTAATGGTCACGGACGTATTTATGCCGTTTTTGGGACCACCATAACTGCAACAAATATTTTAAACACGCACTGATGATCCTGTACGACCTAGTCGCAGTAGCCAGGGAAATCCCAGCCGAAGTTCAGTAACTATTTTATTGTACTGTAACGCTCATAAAAAAATCTACTCTTTCGCTGATTTTTGGTCGCACCAAAAAGTACGCGCCAGATAGTCGCTAAGAAAAACATACCTCCAGAAAAAAAGCTACTTTGATATTTTTTAAAATTTGTTCGCTACGTGGTGCATTTCGGCGGTGAATGCTTGGATAGCACGTGCTATTTGTACTGCGGAGAAATTGTTCACATCTATGAGAGCCTTGGAAAATGATCACGAAAGTTGTCATTTTACTGCAGGGCACAATAATCTGTTTATTTAGTAAATTTTAAGAAGGAAACCTCCGGGAGATCCTTTGTCATACAGGGAAATCTTTCTACTTGGCACAACTGACAAGCTGGTGGAGATGCTCCAAAAACATGAAGACTGGTAATAGTAGGTGATTTGCTATCGTGCATCTACGAGTAGCTGACAAGTTGCTACCAGGGAACAAACAATGTTGGTGATGGTAGTCCAGTGATTCCTATCATCTCCCTGCCTGATACAGACGAAACGAGTAGTTGGCATCTCGATGCGATACCCCTGAGGCTTCATTCGATTCCATGCTATGGTTGTTTGAATCTCTAGCAGTGATAGAGCCTTGGGTCTGACGCGTGTTATAATCGGATCCTAGGCAGATCATGCCGAGGTGGTGGTGGCCTGGCTGGCACTTGAAAAAGTTGTTCAAAGTGCTCGAACCAGCGATTCATCCCGTCATTTGGGTCGGTCAATAACTGATCATTCGCGTCTTTCACCGGCATTCATCTTCGCCCTGCTTAAGCGTCGTGAAATATCATAGAGGAGGCGAATGTCGTCGGTTGCTTCGGCTCTCTCTCTCTCCTTTGTTTGGCTAGAGAGTCCCACGCTCTCTTGTCCCGTCGACATGAGCGTCCCCTAGCAACACACTTGTTCCACATAGGTTACAGCAACTGATATGTGTCCAAATTTAGTCACAACCAAGTTACTGCAATCATTTATGTCTGATTGTGTTGCTCGTGGTTTCACTTCCTTCACCAGAGCCGAGTATCGTTGACGGGCTCGTCTGGTTTATGTTCGTTCTATCGCGGCTTTGGCTACTCTTCGCTCCTCTATCATCCTCCAGGTCTCATCGGTGATCCATTGTTTTCTCTGGGTACGCAGTTCACCCAGATTATTCTCGCTGGCGGCTTCCCTTCCGGAATATCTGCAGCACGCGTCTCCAGGTTTTAAACGAAGGACCGTTTCACCGTGGCATCTACCAGTTGGCGTGTGTTGAACCATCGTCCAACTCTCTCCTCCTGCCGACGAATCCGCCCGTATTTTTCCGATGAGGAGGTGATGGTCAGACGCGATATCGGCACTACGTTTAATCCGGACATCAAGAAGGCTCCCTCTCCATTTTCAACTGATGCAGATGTGGTCGATTCGATTTTCTGTCAAGCCGTCTCGGGAGACCCACGTGACCTTGTGAACCGATCGATGAGGGAAGAACGATCCTCCGATCACCATGTCATTATTACAACAGAATTCTGCCAGCAATACATATCTCAGTTTTCGCTTGTTTCTCAGAGACCATGGCGTCCCATAATGCACTCATGGTTTGAGTTGTCGGATCCGATTTTCGCATTGAAGTCGCCCATACAAATCTTAATATCACCCTTCGGAATTTTATCTAGAACGGTATTGAGTTGGCTGTAGAAGTTCTCTTTGTCTTGCAGACCGGCAGAATGCGAAATCTTGGATGCGACGAAGAACTGCTTGAAGGTTTTGCTTATGGTCTTCTTCGTTGACTTCGTCGACTAAAACGTTATCTATCCCGAAGTGCATTCGAGCCCAAGCAGCACAAGTCAAGTGAAACTGGTTGCAGCAACCTAATTGTGACTGAATCTGGTTACATATAAGTTACTGTGATCTATGTGCAACATGTGTGCTGCTCGGGAGGCCAGCAAGCATCGTGTCTACATGCTGCTGAAAAACTTCGATTGCGGCTGTGGTGGAAGACGATTGTACCCATGTCATCGTTGAGTATTGATGGTGAGCAGCTTCCGGCAGTTTTCGCTTATTACCATATGTATGCTAGAAGACATCTGACAAGTCAATTTAGCTGAAGATCGGAAGATGGCTTGCTGGTTCTTGAGACTGGGCAATCCGTTCCAGACTTCCAATGTGCCGTGGATCATTTGACCTTCTGTAGCTACATCCTGGAATCTGCCCATTGGTTCTCTCAATCCTGGTTCACGATCTTTTTAATCCAGGCTTTGACGTTAGCCGGAGAAACGGGTGTCGTGAATGGCCAACCTTGGTAACCGACCCCAGCAGAAATGTTTACATAGACACTGACACCCCACTGTGCCAGAGGATCCTGGTGAAGGTTGTGACTGTTGTAGGAAAGCAATAATGGCCTGGATCCATGGTGTTTCGGCAGCGCAGCGGTAGCACTGGCGGAATCAGACAGGACAAGCACCGGTTGGTCGTAAGTAATAGTGGCGGCAAAGAACAAATCTGCGGTTTCCGCCGAGAAGACGCTGCATTGTTCAGGAAAGCTATTTGACGCCGTTTTGTTGTTCCCTGTATCGCCCAAACCGACCTCTTCTCTCGGAAGGGATCCACCAGTGTAGCAGTGCTCATAGTTCCTAAGCTCGATGATAAGCAACTCAGTGACCGCTCTGCGGAAATACTGTTTTGTACCTTTTTGTAGGCGTCTTGCAATGGAGCTGTTTATGTTTCCTATGGAGGAGTGCTAGCTCCTCGTTCCATGCCATTGGACCGTAGCCACAACTGGGGGTATCTAACACCGACATCGTGAGCAGATTACGATCCCCTTGAACATGGAGAAGAGCATATAGCTGCCTGTACACGATGGCGACACAGGAGGACACCTGCTTTATCGCAGGCAGCCTCAATAGGTGTGTAGGGAAGAACTCCGGAAGCTATGCCGGGAGTTTGTCAGCATTCTCTCCCTAGTCTTCAACAAGTACCTCCTACAAGAAGCTATGTCGGGAGTTTGTAAGCATACTTTCCCTAGTCTTCAACAAGTACCTCCTACTTGTTGAAGACTAGGGAGAGTATGCTGACAAACTACCGACATGCTACATAAGTCAACTCCAGTCCGTATAACAGTCTGCTGTCATTCAACGCTGATACGATACTGAATGGCCCTGTTATTTGTACTATGCGGTTTTGATAAGTTTTCGACTTTTGGCTTTCCCGGGCAGCACACATGCTGCACAAAAGTGTCTGTGACCCATAAGCAACTAAATATAGTCACAACCAAATCGGCCTGGATTATGCTGCTAGGGTTTGATCGCCCAGAAGTAAGCGCTGAATAGCAGTCCTCGGTCGGTGGAGATATCGAGGACCTAGTCGAGTTTCCGGTTTGGGGTCAGTTGCCCAATTATCTGGAGATTAGAGTCGGAGAGACGGTACTGACCATTGTACACATCCCCGTGGATACTTTTTCGTTCGACATGGTGAAGCCGACCGGCGAGGCTCACCGATGACTGCACTAATCGCTGCTTGGGTCCACAAGCAGGATGTCTTCCGCGTAGACAAAGATGTTGATGTTTTGAGGAGGCCATTGAGGACCTGTTTATGGTTACCAGAAACGGGGTCACTAGTAGAATAGATCCCTGTGGGACCCCAGACTACATTGGGTAGGTCCTGGAGGTAAAGTTGCCAATAAGGACCCGGAAGCACCGGCTGCACAGAAAAAGAGCGAAAGAAAGCTCACTGAACGAATAGGGCTGCACTCGAACGTTCAGCAACGTCGTGTCCTAGTCCCTATTATGCTTTGAAAATCGGCTGGGTAGTCACTTACCGATGTGAGTTATGAAAAATATTCCTCGAGTGCATTGGGTGGCTAGAGGAAAGCCTCCTGAACGCTCGGAGGGCTTTCCATATGGTTTTAATAGCACGACACGTTTCGTCCAACCACTAACGAACTAGTCGACGGGATGGATAGACCAGTGGCGTCGAGAATGATCTTGGAGAAGTGGGGATGCGTTAGTGAGGTAGTGTGAATGGTGCTACCAAAGGACTTCCACTCGGCGGCATTATAAAAAGCTTCGGAAAACCGCTAGTGATTTCATAAAATGGTAAAAACGTTATAGAACCACCCCTGGCAAAACTCGCACGAGTACTCGGAGTACTCTTTTAATATTTTCTCAAGTGGACCACAACAAAGGTCCAAGGATGTTAACGATCATTCAGTAATTTGCGTTCGATCATTTAGTAGTTTGTCAATAACACATTCAGAAGCTGAATTTCAAAATATATTTGTATGGTGGACTTCTAGTGCGAAGTTTTTCTACAACTTTGCCTGATGGTTCTTTATTAGAATTCAACTAATAACGGAGTTAGAGCGCTAGTTGCAGTATCTCAAACTAAATGATTGGAATTTTGTTATCATTTAGTCTAAGTTACTGAAACTATATCTATAACTCCGTTACTAGTGGAATTCAAACAACGAACCATTAGGCAGAGTTGTATAAAAACCACTAGAAGTCCACCATACAAGATATTTTGAAATTCAGCTTCTGGAATGTGTTATTCACAAACTACTAAATGATCGAACGCAAATTACTGAATGATTGTTAACATCCTTGCAAAGGTCACTATCTTCTTTGCTTGGTTTTGTATGTGGAAAAGCTGGATGGAGCGTTTTACACCAGAGGCTCAGAGACCCATGGTGTTATATACCAATCGACTTAGCTGGACGAATGTCTGTCTGTTCGTGTGCATGTACATATGTATAAAAATATTAGCCAATTTTTTACATAGTAATTCGCATCCGATTCTCTTTCAACAAGTTGCGTTCGACAGAGAGTAAAGCGTAGTTGATCATCATTAAATTCCTTAACGATTGCGCATTCCAAAAAATATCTTAATATTTATTCATTTAGAATTTTTTGTAAATAACGCCATTAAAGGGAATGGCAGAAACATTAAGATCATTACATAATTTCACAATTACATAACGAGCAAATTTTTCATACATTGTTCTGATTTTCTTGAAGACCAATATTCTTGACTGACAAGATTTTTGTTCCGTCAATTTCAGATCACCAATTCCCAATCGAAATCAATGACGTCGCCAAGGACCATCCATTCCTGGAAAACGATCCCCTTCAGTCCCTCTACCGGCGACTTCAGACGCTAAATCGTTGCGCTAACATGCACATTGATACACACCAGCACTCGCATCCTCCGAAGCAAAACGAAGACTCGGACGATGACAGCTGTGCTCTTTCGGAAGCGTGGACATTCGCCCACAACAGTAGAAGGTGGTCACGGGTGGAGGATGCCGCTGGGTTGGTGAGTGTGATCAAGCAAAAGCATTCCAAACAGAGCGACGTCAGTACGGTTAACGAGACCGACTCGGCGGAAGAGTCGTCCAAGAGCGGGTCGAAGACTACAACCACGGACGATCGGGAGAACTGGGGCGACGATGGGGTAACATTGAGTATATTGTCCGACAGCGACCAGCAGGATGGTCCCGTCAGGCTACGGAGAACAGGTAGCGAGAGGCTCAAGGATGGCGCAAAAGCCCTTCTAAGACGGGTCGAATCGATCAAATCCCGTCGAAGGAAGCGGCAGAACCGCGATGGGCTCATCATCTGTGGACCACATTCCTCCGGCTTATCACCTAGCCATCACAACATAGATGACTTGAAACATATCGATGTGATGTCTTTCTCCAATCCCTCATCCCCTCGAGCTTCGGCGGCGCACGGCGATCACCGAAGGGATAACAACCTTGGCACCAATGAGATAGTTTCGAACCTTTTGTCACCTTACACTCTTAGTCCTTTTGGGCACATGGTAGATGATAACAATAAGAAGGAGCACAAACGTAGCACCAACAGATCTAGTCCTCTACACTTTTTTATCCAGCTGCAGGAAGCGAAATCAGGTGACGATTCATCATCCATCTGTAGCGAAGACAGCCAGGATATGAATACCGGCTACTTTGCCGGAAGGGTTGTGAAGACTCCTAGCAAGAAATATCCGAAGGCGAAGAAGCTGCTGCGAAACAAAGTAACCGCTGATGACTCCGGAGCGCTCTCAGATTCGGAGTATCAATCTAAGTTAAGACGAGCAAAGGTATCTAGTGATTTAAAGGAGACTAGCAATAATACACTTCAGGTTTCGAAACTCAACCGTGGAGGATCGTTGAACTTGGGGAAGAACTCCAAGCGTTATCGTGATGCATTCCATAACCGCTCGATGAGGGTGGCAAAGACCAGCGGCGAGAAGAGTGAAGACGATCGAAAGCGTCCGATAGTTGCGAGATGGCACAGCTTTCAGCAACCAAAAACATCGGAAGGACGTCGAATGGGCATTATTGATCTGAAGGACGACGGAGTGAGGGATAAAGGAAAGTACTCCGAGGGTACCAGCATTGTGGAAATGTCTTGCGGACAGTTGCTCGTGGTACGAAAGTTGGCTCTGGTCACTCTTACGGGGTACATGGAGCGTTACTGCCCGACGCATCGTTCCGGCTGGAACTGGGATCTGCCAAAGTTCATAAAACGAATCAAAACACCTGACTATAAAGATAAGAAAGTGTTTGGAATTCCGCTAGTTCACAACTTGCAAAGATATGGCAATACTCTACCGGAGATCATTCAAATGGCGCTGACCTGGTTGGAGTTGAATGCGTTTGACCAGGTGGGATTGTTTCGCAAACCCGGGGTCAAGTCACGGATAGCGAAGCTGAAGTCCACAATCGAGTCGGGCAACAATGTTTCCAACCGGATGGATGTGTTTGACGATCACCACGCGTATGATGTTGCGGACATGTTAAAGCAATACTTTAGAGAGTTACCAGATCCGCTGTTGACGGCGAAGCTTTCCGAGACTTTTGTAGCTATATTTCAGTGTAAGTTGATTCGCTATCAATGACTATCGCATCACTTATTAACTGATAATTTCGTTTTAGATCTCCCAGTTGAGGTTCGATCGGAGGCAGTGCAATCGGCAATTTTACTACTGCCGGACGAGCACCGGGAGGCACTGTACACCCTGCTTACCTTCCTGGAGAAGGTCACCACCAACGCGAGTCAAAACCAAATGACGGCAAACAACCTGGCCGTTTGTTTGGCTCCTTCGCTGTTTTACTCAATTTCAGGGAACAGGTTTGTCGATGATGATTATTCAAATCTTTTAAATCGCTTAACTTCCCGAATCTTCAATTGTAGATCATCGACGGCGTCTCCACGGCGAAAGAAGGGTGCCACGGGTCAACCGGATGAAAAAGAACTATCGGAAACTCGAGCTTCCCATGACTGTTTGGCGTTTTTGATACAGCACTACCGGACGCTGTGGACCATCTCGAGCGATCGTATGCGAAAGTGTAGCTTTAACTACATGGAAGAATCGAAGCCAGTGCCGTTGGAATCGCTTGGCGCGGAACTGCATGTGCAAAATTGGCGTGGCTATCTGTCGGAGTGCATCAAGGAGTGTGTCCGGGAAGGGAAAGAAAGGTAGGTGAACCAATAATTTAATATTATGACAGGGAGAATCGGTCTGAAGCATCCATTGTAGCTGAACAACAAGGAGAGTCAAACATAGTAGCTTGTTCGGAGATATTCGAAAAATTGGGCAGAGACATTTGATCTAAACAAATAAACGAAAAAAGTAATATATTAAATAAAACAGATTTAAGGTTTCAGACAATTAAAACAAAATGGACAAATTGTGCGAAATAAATAAATTCTGAAGACTTGGAGAATAGTCTTGGACTAATCGGAAAATAGAACCAACAAGGCAAAATGGGAATAAAAGGTGTAACATACTCTTCATACTTAAAGTCAAATTGAGGACAAACTTCAAATTTGAATAATGTGTCTTTCCTGCATCGACTTTCCGAGGAAAATTGGTTTATACAAAGACGGATTAACTTTACACAAAACGTGCACCTCCTGGAACAACACATAAATAGAGTTTTAGTTACATAGACATAAAAACTGGCTTGATGGCAAGGGGCAACTAACTCAAAAACTTCCGACAGTATCCAAAAATACTAACAAATACTACGGTAAATTGATCAAAGAGCCCTGGTTGGGAAAGCATAAAACATAATGCCACCCAGTCGATACAGTCCACCCAGCTTCAGGGAACACATGATTTCAGTCTCCTTTAAATTCATAAAAAAATCACTGAACAACTATTGCTATGACTATTATTTTTTGAGTCACCTTTGGGGCCCTTGTTTTGATTTGATGGTATTAGAAACAAAAAATGCGGTTTGAAAGTTTTCTTGAATCTGTGGAAGGTAGAAATCAGGTGTTTCCTATACGGGAGAGCACTGTGTTTCATCCACTAACTGACAAAAGCCATAACAACCGAACTAGCAACCGTTTCATTGTTTGACGAAAATCGTGGATACTAGAAATATCACGAAATACTATTGCGAGACAATGAGTGATATTATCGCAAAGTTTAGAGTTACTTGCCCCTTGCTTGATGGTCATATGGTTACTGCTTCTGCCACCACCGCATGAGGTCGTGGGCTCATTCACAGGGCTATTTCCATCCTCCTACTTTGTATCTTTCCAGCAATTGCTAGAACTAGGAATGGGCTTGCAAAATGTTTCCATCTTTTCAACTTGACTTGTTCTAGCAGGTAACTGTTAGAATTCGAAATACTGAAAAAGCTCGTTTTGCCATCCTTTCAGACTTATACGACCCTTTTATAACTATCACATTGGCAACCCATTATCCAAGACGAACCTCTACCTAACCCCCAGATTCTGATTTTCCTCATGAACTCGCATAAATTGCATCAATTTCGTTCCTTCCCTAATAGACTCTGAGGACGTGGCCAGCGCAGGTATCAACCTTTTAGAATACTAGAGCTCTCAGACTGTGCACATTGAGGATGGAGAACATTGGTGCCCTGTGCAGTTGCAATTTTTCTGGTCAATCAAGGAGTAGTATATATATATATATTTTTTTAACGAAGGTAATGGAAATCTGCAACCAGACACCTGGAGAGGCGTACCCAGGTAGTGTGAGGATAGGATCACCACTCCCGACCCATTAAAACCAACTCCTTCCTCTCCAGCCATTCCCCTGGCCCGCAATTAAGCAATACTTCGGGGATTGACTATGGGTCATTGCGCCTCCTACATGACGTACACAAGTGCACGTATGCGCCTGAACTCTTCGACACTCCCCATGCAACACATTTGCATTAAGACATACTGGCACCACATGTGCCCCAACACTCACCTGCCTATGCCGCTTGAATGACTGCAAGGGAAGACCAGGTACCCTGCAGGGGTACCCCAATGCCGCCATCTCACAATACAGACAGTCCTCATTCAGTGTCCTCATAGTGTTCACCCCGTCCTGCAACAGGATGGCACCACTTGTCTACCAAGCCGGAGGCGACCCTAGGTTGGTGGCTCCTATGCCGCTCCTACCTCAGCTACGAGGCAGACCCTTTCATGTCTCCTATTTCTGAGATGCCGCAGAAGCATCAACCCCCCGACACTCCTGCCAGTCATAGCGAGACTTTCGTGTCCCCTACTTCTGAGGTGCCGCAGAGGTATCTGCCCCCGACACTCCTGCCAGGCCTAGCGAGACATCACTCATTCCGTCCCTGACAGCCGGATCACACTACTGCCTAAGCAGCCACTCTGACCATACGTACCATGCGAGTCTGACTTGTGTGCTCGCTCATACATTCAGTCCCGATCGCTTGCACCACTTGTGCACCACTCTCTTTGACATTCAGTCACTCACTCAGTGGGGGTTGTAATACCCCCATCTCCCATTTTTATCCACTCTGTGCACCTCCTGTGCATCGTTTGGGCGTGGAACACCCGGCACGTCAAGCGTGCCTAACACTCACCTACCCAGGCTTTGATCCTGCCAATAGGTCCCCGTTAGGTACTTTGCTGGCAGCACCCACCCATTGACATTTCAGAAGCCCAGGTAGTCCTCAGCCAATGTGGTGGTCTCCCATCCTGGAACGGGGTCGCACCACTTACCTTACATGTCTCCGATTTCTGAGGTGCCGCAGAAGCATCAACCCCTGACACTCCTGCCAGACGCAACGAGACTTTCGTGTCCCCTAATTCTGAGGTGCCGCAGAGGTATCTGCCCCCCGACACTCCTGCCAGGCCTCACCAGACTTCAGTCATTCTAACACTACCGACCATGCGTACCATGCGAGGCTTACTTGTGTGCTCACCCATACACTCGGTCCCTCACTCTGTGGGGGGTATTACGAATAATACCCCCAGCTCCAATTCGCTTGCAACACCTGTGTAACACTTGGGGGTGTGTGGGTACTACCCACTGCCACCCGCTTGCCGCCGAAGCAGCCCTAAATCTGTGAAACCTCCACAGGTTCCGTTAATGACCTGGCTAATTGTTTCACCCCCCCAGG
The DNA here is from genome assembly GCF_024139115.2 of Armigeres subalbatus. NCBI lineage: Eukaryota > Metazoa > Arthropoda > Insecta > Diptera > Culicidae > Armigeres > Armigeres subalbatus. The sequence continues at coordinate 17,557,349 of NC_085139.1, read as the reverse complement.
TCATTCATCCCTTCGGCACGGGTCGCCTGACACCTTGGGATTCGGGGTTAGGGGCTTGTATGTTTTAAGCGGCACACGGTCGCTTGATAGGGTTTGCTTGCGAATATGTGGTTTTTGGGAGGGAATTAACAGCGCCCCCTGTTAACCCCACCACCTCCTAGGCAGAACCTCCTGACTCACAGACAGCTGGGGAGGGGTCGTCAAGCCCTTGGACATGGTCCCTGCTGCCCCCAAGGAGTAGTATATGCTCATGCTCATGTATAGGCATAAAAATGATTCATATGATTGTATTAAAACAATATTTCAATATTCCAATAGCACCAGGAATCTGTACATACGTTAAGGACAATCCTCATGGAATCCGAAAGGAACATACGGTTTTCGGCTGAAAAATGCCGGTTGGCCGAAATGATCGGGCATTCAAACTAAATCATCGTTTGGTCTAACGGGTAATTTTTATTCATTTACTAGCAGACCCGACGAACTTCTTTTGCCTAAAATTGATTTATTCTCAAAATAGTTCTTGAGTTATGCAGAAATTGCTGTTTGATATGTATCGGAGAATATGTTAAGAACCTTCCCCGGCCCCAAAAACCTCTGCATACAAATTTTCACGCTGATCGGTTCAATAATTTCCGAGTCTATAAGGTTCAGACAGACAGACATTCATTTTTATGCTAAATACATGTAACGGGTCATACGCTTAACTTAGCTTAGCTTAGCTTGATTGACTGTACACATCGTAGTTGCTAGTCGTGATAGGCCGAGAAACAACAAATATGCACAGCTAACTAATTGAATATTCTTCTCAGAACTAGAAAGCTTTTCTCACTGTACATACTTTGGAGTTTCTTTAATTGAAGACCAATAACGACGCCTGCCACGTATTCACAATCAATTAGGATAAGGTGAGGAAAGTTAGTTCGACACTTATTGCTACAAGAAACCAATCCTCTGCTTCTCCATGAGCGAATTGGAAAATAATAGTTCATTGGTTAGCAAGGAAATCTATTGGAAATCACTTTGGTAAGCGACTAATTGTCTCTTTGAACGACGCCATATTCATGATGATACAAAGACGAAAACGCAACGTGTGTCTAACGTATTTCACCGAAGACTAATTCGGTGTCTTAACCATTTTGCTACGACTAGAACACGTACTGTACTAACTTGCCTTGTTTGGCTACTGCAAACTATGGATGATCGCGATTGTCTCGACCGGAACAAAGCGCAATACAAGCGCACGGTCCACCGAACACCAAATAGATATTTTTAATTTTCGCGACGACTAAAACACGCACTGTACTTACTTGCTTGATGGATCATTTGGCCGAAAAGTCGTTTGGCCAAGCCGAAATGGCCAAAATAATCACTCATGTAGTCAAAGCCGTGCTTACGAAATAAAATCATTTTGTCATTATGCTAGGGTGTGGGCAGATGTTGCAACCGCTGCCGTTGAATAGGAAATCTAGCAAAGATGGGACTGATATGCGATCATATGCAGCGAAGACATAACAAAAAAAATCTCTCCAACTTCAACAATATTCCAAGTATTTGCTTTTCAACGTTTTCCACTAGTTTCAAGGACGCCTGCATTTCCCTACAACTGGGAGGACAGATACAATAAGGAAGCAATCAATAGTGCCTATGCTTATCGAATTCTTTTGCTGAAAAATAAAGTTGCATAAATAGGGTTACTGCTCCTGGACTTCATCTCATTGCTCCAATATTCATCCCACTTGGCCGCCATTACCCAGCGCGAAATACTGGATAGGTATTGGCCGAAAATGTCGTCTGATCGAAAAGATCATTCGGCAGATATGGTCGTTTAGCAGGAAAGGTCATTTGGGCGAACGGATCATATGGCCGGAAATGTCCTTCGGCCGAACAAGTCATTTGACACAAAAATATCGTTTGGTTGAATAGCCAAAACTGGCAAAATAACATTGTCGTTTGGAAAAAACTGTGATTTGGTTGAATGGGTCAAATGGCCAAAAATGTCGTTTGGCCGAAATGGTCTATTGGAAAAGCCAGGTGGTCAAAAATGGCATTTTCCCTAACGGCTCAGGTTTTTTCGTTTATATGGTATATTAGGTCAAACAACTTTCGTCTTAATGGTCTTTAGCTAAATGTCTTTCGGTTAAATTATTTTCGGCTTAACGGACCTTCCCTTATAATAATCCATCTTATCGTCTTTTTATAGATACGCGGGAAAAATGATTTCCCTTAAACAAAATTTAAGTTTTATTTGACCATCCATATTAGACCTCTTCATGTTTTCAAAAAGTATCAAAAATTCAACCGGTCAGCCCAGAATCACAATTCTTATGCTAAAATAAGCCCCCTGTCAAATTTTCAGCTAATTCGGATAAAATTTCGAGGTGGCTCAAGTCGATTTAGTGTTTTTAGGCTATTTTTAATTTTGAAAAAAATCTAACAAGAGATATAAACGCCGAAAACTATCGCAACAACCTCTATACGGAAGCTTCTGGTGTACTCTACAAGTCTTGTGAACATTGCGATTCGTTCCGTTCACGTTTTGACCATGTTAAAGTGACGTTCGGGCTTTTAGGTGCATATAAACACTGTTTCCCCTAAAAGTGGTTGTTCCACAAAATTCTTGTATTTATGACAAATAATTGCTAAATTATTATATTATTGTTCCTCTTTTTTCCTGGACATTTGAGTAATATAATTGCCAATGTGCAATTTACCGTTAAATTCTTAAAAATCAGAAGCTGAACATGTGTCATAAATTTGCACGTTAGGATTTTTTCAAACAAGTTGTTTGAAGCTTCCGTTTACAGGTTGTTGCGATAAGTTTTGGCGTTTATATCTCTTGTTAGATTTTTTTTCAAAATTAAAAATAGCCTAAAAACACTAAATCGACTTGAGCCATCTCGAAATTTTATCCGAATCAGCTGAAAATTTGACAGGAGGCTTATTTTAGCATAAGAATTGTGATTCGGGGCTGACCGGTTGAATTTTTGATACTTTTTGAAAACATGAAGAGGTCTAATCCATATGGCCGGAACAAACTAAAATCGCTTTTTTATTTTTCTGTCAATTTGGGATAATTCATGTCTTTACTCCGTTGTTTTAGCCTTTCTCGTATACAAAGTATTTCTATGAACAGAAAAGCAAAACAGAGGGAATATTTGTTAACTACCCTTATTTATTTATTTATTACCAGACTAAGGCTGGAGTGGCCTGTGCAATACACAAAAGTCTTCTCCATTCAGCTCGGTCCATGGCTGCACTTCGCCAACCACGCAATCTGCGGAGCTGATGCAACTCGTGGTTCATTCGCCTCCTCCACGTTCCGTCCTCCATCTGCACCCCTCCATAGATGGTATGAAGCACTTTCCTTTCGAAAACTCACAGTGCGCGTTGGTCCTCCACGAGCATCATCCAGGTCTCGTGTCCGTAGAGAACTACCGGTCTTATAAGCGTTTTGTAGATAGTCAGTTTGGTGCGGCGGCGAACTCTATTCGATCGTCCAAAGTACGTACGATTTCCAGCCACTATGCGTCTTCGAATTTCTCTGCTGGTATCGTTATCGGCGTTCACCACCCTAGTAACATTTTTGTTCTATACTGGTTTTATAACACTCTTGTAGGATTAATTATGGTCTTCAAGAGCGTTATAAAACTTAAAATGTTACTTGGGCAGTGAGCCCAAGTACACGAATTCTTCAACCACCTCGATTTCGTCACCACCGATAGAAACTCGTGGTGGGTGGCTTACATTGACCTCTCTTGAGCCTCTTCCTATCATGTACTTCGTCTTCGATGTGTTGATGACTAGTCCAATCCGTTTAGCTTCGCTTTTCAGTCTGATGTAGGCTTCCTCCATCCTCTCAAAGTTACGTGCCATGATATCAATGTCGTCGGCGAAACCAAATAACTGGACGGACTTCGTGAAAATCGTACCACTCGTGTCAATCCCTGCCCTTCGTATTACTCCCTCCAAAGCTATGTTGAGTAGCAGACACGAAAGATCATCAACTTGCCGTAACCCTCTACGCGTTTCGAAGGTACTCGAGAATGACCCTGAAACTCGAACTTCGCACATCACCCGATCCATCGTCGCGTTGATCAACCGTATCAGTTTATCCGGAAATCCATTTTTGTGCATTAGCTTCCATAGCTGGTTCCGATCGATTGTATCATATGCGGTTTTGAAGTCGATAAATAGATGATGTGTGGGCACGTTGTATTCGCGGCATTTCTGCAATACCTAACATACGGCGAACACCTGGTCTGTGGTAGAGCGTTCACCTATAAATCCCGCCTGGTACTGCCCCACGAACTCTCTTGCAATTGGTGTTAGTCGGTGGCATAAAATTTGGGAGAGTACCTTGTAGGCGGCGTTCAGCAATGTGATTGCGCGGTAGTTGCTACAATCCAGCTTATCGCCCTTTTTGTAGATGGGACACACGACCCCTTCCATCCACTCCTGCGGCAAAACCTCATCCTCCCAAACCTTGGTAATTACCCAGTGCAGCGCTTTATCTTCCTGCTGGCGCTTTTCGAGTTTTGTCTGTTCCGCGCCCGTTTGTATCGTGCATCGTTCGCCCTCGTGCTGTGTTGTAGCCATCTCACTCATGCTGCATTCTTCTCCTCAACTAACTGCTCACATTCGATCTAGAGCCACCGTGCCTAGTGCAGCGGCTATTATTATTTTATTTATTCAGACTAAGGCCGAAGTGGCCTGTGCGGTATATAAGAGTCTTCTCCATTCGGCTCGGTCCATGGCTACACGTCGCCAACCACGCAGTCTACGGAGGGTCCGCAAGTCATCTTCCACCTGATCGATCCACCTTGCCCGCTGCGCACCTCGCCTTCTTGTACCTGTCGGATCGTTGTCGAGAACCATTTTCACCGGGTTATTGTCCGACATTCTGGCTACGTGCCCGGCCCACCGCAGTCGTCCGATTTTCGCGGTGTGAACGATGGATGGTTCTCCCAACAGCTGATGCAACTCGTGGTTCATTCGCCTCCTCCACGTACCGTCCGCCATCTGCACCCCACCATAGATGGTACGCAGCACTTTCCTTTCGAAAACTCCGAGTGCGCGTTGGTCCTCCACGAGCATCGTCCAGGTCTCGTGTCCGTAGAGGACTACCGGTCTAATGAGCGTTTTGTAGATTGTCAGTTTGGTACGGCGGCGAACTCTATTCGATCGGAGCGTCTTGCGGAGTCCAAAGTATGTACGATTTCCAGCCACTATACGTCTCCGAATTTCTCTGCTGGTATCATTTTCGGCAGTCACCAGTGAGCCCAAGTACACAAATTCTTCTACCACCTCGATTTCGTCACCACCGATGCCAACTCGCGGTGGGTGGCTCACATTGTCTTCTCTTGAACCTCTTCCTATCATGTACTTCGTCTTCGACGTGTTGATGACTAGTCCGATCCGCTTGGCTTCCCTCTTCAGTCTGATGTAGGCTTCCTCCATCTTCTCAAAGTTTCGTGCCATAATATCTATGTCGTCGGCGAAGCCAAATAGCTGGACGGACTTATTGAAAATTGTACCACTCGTGTTAATCCTTGCTCTTCGTATTACCCTTCCAAAGCGATGTTGAATAGCAGACACGAAAGACCATCACCTTGCCGTAACCCTCTGCGGGTTTCGAAGGGACTCGAGAATGCCCCTGAAACTCGAACTACGCACATCACCCGATCCATCGTCGCTTTGATCAACCGTGTCAGTTTATCCGGAAATCCGTTTTCGTGCATAAGTTGCCATAGCTGGTCCCGATCGATTGTATCATATGCGGCTTTGAAGTCGATGAATAGATGATGTGTGGGCACGTTGTATTCGCGGCACTTCTGCAGTACTTGGCGAATGGCGAACACCTGGTCCGTGGTGGAGCGTTCGCCCATAAAACCCGCCTGGTACTGCCCCACGAACTCCCTTGCAATTGGTGCTAGTCGACGGCATAAAATTTGGGAGAGTACCTTGTAGGCGGCGTTCAGCAATGTGATTGCGCGGTAGTTGCTGCAATCCAGCTTATCGCCCTTTTTGTAGATGGGACACACGACACCTTCCATCCACTCCTGCGGCAAAACTTCTTCCTCCCAAATCTTGGTAATGACCCAGTGCAGCGCTCTAGCCAGTGCCTCACCACCGTGTTTAAATAGCTCTCCTGGTAGTTGGTCAACCCCAGGGGCTTTGTTGTTCTTCAACCGGCCAATCTCCTCCTGGATTTCTTGGAGATCCGGAGCCGGTAGAATTATGTCCTGCGCGCGTTCCCCAAGGTCCATCACCATACCGCCATCTTCGTCTGCCACATCGCCATTCAGGTGCTCTTCGTAGTGCTGCCGCCACCTTTGGATCACCTCACGCTCGTTCGTAAGAAGGTTCCCGTTTATGTCCTTACACATATCGGGCTGTGGCACGTGGCCCTTACGTGAACGGTTCAACTTCTCATAGAACTTTCGTGTGTTATTAGCGCGGTACAGTTGCTCCGTTTCTTCACGGTCTCGATTTTCCTGCTGACGCTCTTTTCTCTAGTGCAGCGGCTGCGATGCTTCCAATGGCGGATCGAATATCTCACCAGCCATCTTCAAGAGATGCTGCGCCTAGCTGATCTTCCGTTGGGAATGCCTCTTCCAGCTGCTGCGCGTAGTCTTGGGCTAGTCTACCGTCTTCTGCCCAATGTTTAGCCGCGACGGACGCCTCCAACGCGTGTTGTACACTGTCGAGAGTTTTGACATACTGCAATGAGGTAGTGGTCGGATTCATTGTTCGCACTGCGGTAAGTGCGTACGTTCGTGATGTCGGAAAAGGATTTACCGTCGATTAGAACGCGATCGATTTGGTTTTCCGTTACTTGATTAGGTGATCTGCATGTGGTCTTGTGGATATTTTTACGGGGAAAGAAGGTGCTTCTGGACTACCATTCCGCGGGAGGCTGCGAAGTTTATGCATCGTTGGCCGTTGTCATTCGATACGGTGTGCAGACTATCCGGTCCGATGACCGGTCTATACATTTCCTCCCTTACTACCTGAGCGTTCATGTCACCGATGACGATTTTGACGTCCCGCAGTGGGCATACATCGTATGTCTGCTCCAGCTGTGCATGGGACGCTTCTTTCTCGTCGGCGGGTCTTCCTTCGTGTGATCTGTTCACGTTGATCATGCTATAGTTTAAGAACCGGCCTTTCATCCTCAGTTTACACATCCTTGCGATGATTGGCTGCCACCCAATCACGCGTTGGCGCATCTTACCCAGCACTATAAAGCCGGTTTCCAGCTCGTTGGTGCCACAGCTTTGGTAGAAGGTAGCGAAATACAGTTCCATGTTCCAAGCTTTCAATCGAGATCGTATGCTCGTCGTCTAGGTCGTTGCCGATTTTATCGAGTTGTATTTTCTTCTATGTCGTCTGTAATGCTTGTTTTTAAAGGTGGTTTATTGGGCCTACGCAAACCTCCCTCCCCTCGGATATGTGATCTTGCCGCGATGGGTGGTCTTACGCCATTAGTACTGATATGGCAACCTAAGACATATCCTGTCGTGGTGGTATCACATGTTGACTATTTTGTTCAATGCCGCGTCACAATTTGGCATTGACGCTCTGATTTTACGGATGTGCATGTGTCTTGGAGCCTGGAATAGTGATGCAGTGAGGTGGGCTTCTTTACTCAGTAATAATGAAGTGAGATCTCCTCCTTTTTTTGCAATACTTTTCTGATGTGTTCCCTGAAGATGATGAGTCGTAGCTACGCTTAAATCTAGCTAGATAGGTATATATAGAGAAATTATAATCAACTTTATCGACATTAATAGGAAATTGACATTAATAGGATTCACTGAGTAGAAGTTTTTTCAAAACTAGGAGCGTGGCGCTTCTTTTATTTTGTTATGTCCAAATTAAAGAGCCATAATATAAAATACCACACTTGACAACTATGGTATACTAACAATCTAATAATGGCTTCATTCTCGATAAATTTTATTAACAGATAGGAATAGGCATTATGAAGCTTTATTTTGCCACCGAAAAGTGAATCCTATAGCTGACCACGACTTAGATAATGATAGTTATTTTACTTGTAAGGATTTAAGACGATTAGATACGGTAGGGCAAATTTCATTATCTTCGCTCAACTTTAAAGCGATGCTCTTTCAAACTTTGAAACTAGGTTTTCCATATATGCAGAAACGACCCTGGGAGATTAGTATTAGACAAATAAAATGAAGGAACGACGCAACATAATCTACAATGAGTATCGACTTAAACTGAATTATTTAGAGAACACAAAAAAAAATAAGAGAGGCAATGTGACAGGTAAATGAACAAGATAAAACAAAATGACATCTAACGAAATATTTGACAAAACCAGAAGTAAACTTACTGTCTGACCATTAAAACTTGTAATACCAGATATAACTGCAATTGGTAGAAGACATAAACATAGGCACAATTTTCCAAACTACTTCTTTAACCGCATCAAAATGTGTGAGAGAATGTATGTATGTTTTTGTGAGTGTGTGTATATTAGAGTGATTCAAATTTTGACTTTTTTGCTCGCCGATGCTTAAACGATTGCATTTGCCATTTTAATAATCCTCCTAAATTTTTAGCAATTTTGGATGTAATTTGACTGTGCACACGTCATTTGAAGTTTGTATGGAAATTACTGTGAAAACTGACCCTTATGTGGAAGACCGTTCCGTGGGGTGGCGCATGAACTATTTAAATATAATCAATACATTGCCTAAACAGAATACTTCTCAAGCTGAAAGGCAGTTGTTGTTGCGAAGCGATTTCTCGTTGGAAGCAAAGTTATGAAGAAAACAAAAATGCTCATTATTGATATTGATGTTATTCTTTTACGTGTTAAATTGAATTTCCCACGATTCAGAATTTCCCTAATAACTTTTCTTGTGAACAACAAATCGTTTCGCAACAAAGAAGGCCTGTTTCTTGTAAAATTTCTTATGCTGCCGATGTACTCATATGTTTTAGAGCTTAAAGGGAAGCGTTGGGAACGGTTTTCAATGAAAGTTACTGTTTTCATAGCAATTTTCATACAAACTTCAGACCGCGCATGCTCACTCAATTTACATCCAAATAAGCTAAACATTTAGGTGGGCTAATAAAAAGGCAAATGCAATAATTTAAGCATGGGGGAGCAAAAAGTCAAAATTTGAATCACTCTAGTGTATATATCATCATCTGAAGAGTGTGTTTAATCTGTGAATCACACTATGAAGAACTGAATGTTTAATACGCACATCAAGCTAGTTTCCATTAATTAATTGTGTTTTCAAATATTTGGATCTGCTTCAAGAACAATAGCATAAAATTTAATTTAGGAAATGAGTGGAAAATTATGCTGAAGTGTTTTGGGTGATGACTGAGAAGTACAAAATATTCCGTAACGCTGGGTAGACACCTTTGCGTGGTGTGTTACGGTGTAAGATCTACCACGGTCACATTGCCAGCTACAGGCAAGTCCTGACCCAACGAATACCTTCCCCAATATCCAACTCAGTAGTACTTATGAGGGTGTCGCTGAGTCGGGGGCCTCTCGTTAAGTAAGTACTACATCAACACTTTCCTCCCCTCCCAAGTTACGGTGAAGATGGGCGTGGCCAGGAGTAGTAATCCTCATGCTTTTGTGATTTTTATTCTAGATTGAAATCAAGGACAACACCCACCTTGATTTCTGATAGCAATCGGAATAAGGATTTCAAAAGAAAAACATGAATATCACTAGTGTCCAATCTACGAAGTACACCGTAACTATGCTATGCTATGCTTATTGGGCCTGCGCAAACCTCCTGTCTCGTCGAAGGGCCGTCGTGTCATGGCTTTTTAGCGTCCCACATAACACCAGGACTTGGGCTTGTGCGCTCTGAGCAGCACACGGTCGCTTTGGCGGAGCCTACTTGCGGATACAAGCAGCTTTTTATAGAAGCTTAACAGAGCCCATTGTCAAACCCCACCACATCCTAGGCAGGCGCCACAACTCGCAGATGGCCTGGGGAGGGATCGTCAAGCCCTTGAACATAGTCCCTGCTGCCCATCATTGTTAACTACCCTGGCCGTTCTCAATATAGATTTTTGAAACAATCTCAACGAGGCTTGTCTTATTTTGACAGGTGATCAAGAAAACTGAAATATTTGTAGTGTCGAACAGAAATTTTGTTCATTCGAAACGCCTCACCTCACACGAGACGCAGAATAAGCACAAAATATTGGCTTGGAACAACAATCGAAATAAAATTGAACTATCCATATTTGTTTGCAGTTATTATAGTAATTATTTTCTCCATAATATTAATATTAAAAATTTAGCTTGGTGCTCCATTTTTGATTTTGTTTTATTTTCTTAGTAATAACTGCGTTTGTTACTTTTTAATGAAATGTTATTCATTAGTTGATTAGTTGTTATCGCAAATCCTTCCGCTAATCCGGTCCCCTTGCATGCTGGTTTCGATTTTATTTGATTCTGCAAAATATTAAATTAACGTCACTTCTTTAATCCGGCATCATTTATATCAAAATAGGCTTATCATGGCCGCGTCTTTCTTTTCCATGATCTTGTTTGAGACCTCCGTCCATTTATTGACGCTAGATAGAGTTGATGAAACCTGTATGAAATCGTGAAATAGAATCCTTAAAGTATTCAAATTAAATTCAACTTACCTTATATATCGACCGAAGGGCAACCAGAAGCCCAAATAATCTATCAAATGACGGTAATAAAATAATCAAAATATCCGTTCGACAACTAGGGTTACTGCTCCTGGACTTCATCTCATAGCTCCGATACTCATCCCACGAAAAACAAAGCAAAGAAAATGTATTTGATTTGTTTATTATTTTTGTGATTTTTTTCAGCAGTGAGCACGCTTGTTACCAAAAAGAAACGACGAAATTGGTGCCGTATTTCTTCGTTTCGCGTTGAGATGAATATATGTTCAGTGGGATGGAAAATGGAGCAGTTCCCCTACTTATGAAAAATGAGCCGAATGCAGGTTGATCTACATAACAAACTGATAATTTAATTTGTTTTGAACTATTTTCAAGGTTGGCATTCAGTAATCCAAAAACAACTTCCACGACATATTTACTTTGTATCAACCTAATATTACAGTTGAATTAGCTTGAATTGAATTGTGACTAGCAAGCTAGATTTTGTAACTGTAGACTGTAACATGATTGAAAATAACTAATTTCTTGGTTTGAAACAACCATACATAAATTTTAAAATAGTCACTTTTCTGTTCCATATCTTTCATCCAGTCCCCAGTAGAATCTCCGTTCAAATTTAGTAACTATCCAGTGAAATATTCTCGCCAATGTCTGCCATATTTATTAACTCTCGCAATTGTTGACAAATGATGAACCCCAGTTACTATGCATTGACAAAAAACGCTTTTTGGAGGATCGTCCACGAGGAAAACCAAACCCTGCGTCAGAAAATGGGACTAACAACGAGGAATTGGGACTAGAAACAATCTGGGGAAAGGTTATTTGGTCGAATGGTACTTTTGTCCGAATAGGACATTCACCCGAATAGGACATTTGGCCGAATAGGACATTTGGCCGAGTCGTTTATCCGAATAGGACTCACTTCTCACTAATTTTTCACGGTGAGAAGTGAGAAATGAGGAGTGAAAAGTGGAACATCTCAATTTTCACTCCTCATTTCTCACTTGTGTAAACCTCATTTCTTACTGTGTAAAGTGAGTAGTGCGAGATGAGAAATGAAACGTCTCACAACTCACTTCTCACTTTTTACAGTGAGCAGTGAGAAATTAGAAGTGAGTAGTTAGACGGCTCACTTCTCACTCCCCATTTCTCACTTCTCGTTGTAAAGAGTGAAAAGCTTTATTACTCAATTTTTACTGTAAAACCCAGATTAATCCACCTAGCAGTGATGGTGCATTTCTCGTGCATTATAAAAATAGTATTTTGGCCATTACTCTTGAGCCCATAGTCCGATCTAGCCAATTTTCAATAGGAAACAATGGGAGAGTATTCTTCGTCGAATGCAACTTGTTGCGAGTAAATCGGTTAAGGATAAGTGCCTGAAAAATGAGTGACATTTTTTTACTAAATTTTTCTATAAAAATGTGGTATTTTGGCCATAACTTCCGAGCCGATCTGACCAATTTTCAATAGGAAACAATGGGAGAGTATCCTGCGTCGAATGCAACTTGTTGCGAGTAAATCGGTTAAGGATAAGTACCTGAAAAATGAGTGACATTTTTTTTGGTGGGTGCGCACAGACACACACACATACACACACACACATACACACAGACATCACCTCAATTCGTCGAGCTGAGTCGATCGGTATATAACACTATGGGTCTCCGGGCCTTCTATAAAAAGTTTGTTTTTGGAGCGATCATATAGCCTTTACCGTATACTTAGTATACGAGAAAGGCAAAAAGTATTTTGGCGATAACTTCCGATCCCATAGTCCGGTCTGGCCATTTTTCAATAGGAAACAATGAGACACTTTTCTGCGTCGAATGCAACTTGTTGCGAGTAAATCGGTTGAGGATAAGTGCCCGAAAAATGAGTGACACTTTTTTACGCGATTATTCAGTAAAAAAAAGTATTTTGGCCATAACTTCCGATCCCATAGTCCGATCTAACCAATTTTCAATAGGAGATAATGGGACACGATTCTGCGTCGAATGCAACTTGTTGCGACCAACTTGAGAATAAGTGCCCGAAAAACGAGTGACACTTTTTTACGCAATTATTCAGTAAAAAAAGTATTTTGGCCATAACTTACGATCCCATGGTCCGATCTGACCAATTTTCAATAGGAAACAATGAGACACTTTTCTGCGTCGAATGCAACTTGTTGCGAGTAAATCGGTTGAGGATAAGTGCCCGAAAAATGAGTGACACTTTTTTACGCGATTATTCCGTAAAAAAAGTATTTTGGCCATAACTTTCGATCCCATAGTCCGGTCTGGCCAATTTTCAATAGGAAACAATGAGAAACTTTTCTGCGTCGAATGCAACTTGTTGCGAGTAAATCGGTTGAGGATAAGTGCCCGAAAAATGAGTGACAATTTTTTACGCGAATATTCCGTAAAAAGTATTTTGGCCATAACTCCCGATCCCATAGTCCGATCTGACCAATTTTCAATAGGAAACAATGGGACATCATTCTGCGTTGAATGCAACTTGTTGCGAGTAAATCTGTTAAGGATAAGTGCCCGAAAAATGAGTGACACTTTTTCACGCGATTATTCCGTAAAAAAAAGTATTTTGGTCATAACTTTTGATCCCATAGTCCGGTCTGGCCAATTTTCAATAGGAAACAATGGTAGAGTATCCTGCGTCGAATGCAACTTGTTGCGAGTAAATCGGTTAAGGATAAGTACCTAAAAAATGAGTGACATATTTTTTGGGTTGGTGCGCACAGACATTCTGCGTGTCGAGGATTCTGCGTCGAATACAACTTGTTGCGAGCAAATCGGTTAAGGATAAATGCTTGAAAATGAGTGACATTTTTAAATAAATTTTTCTATAAAAGAGGGGTATTTTGGCCATAACTTCCGATCCCATAGTCCGATCTGGCCAATTTTCAATAGGAAACAATGGGAGAGTATTCTGCGTCGAATGCAACTTGTAAATCGGTTAAAGATAAGTCCCTGAAAAATGAGTGACATTTCTTTCTGGGTGGGTGCGTACAGACACACACACACACACACACACACACACACACACACACACACACACACACACACACACACACACACACACACACACACACACACACACACACACACACACACACACACACACACACACACACACACACACACACACACATACACACAGACATCACCTCAATTCGTCGAGCTGAGTCGATAGGTATATAACACTATGGGTCTCCGGGCCTTCTATAAAAAGTTTGTTTTTGGAGCGATCATATAGCCTTTACCGTATACTTAGTATACGAGAAAGGCAAAAAAGTGGTATTTTGGCCATAACTTCCGAGCCCATAGTCCGATCTGACCAATTTTCAATAGGAAACAATGGTAGAGTATCCTGCGTCGAATGCAACTTGTTGCGAGTAAATCGGTTAAGAATAAGTGCCTGAAAAATGAGTGACATTTTTTTCTATAAAAAAGTGGTATTTTGGCCATAACTTCCGAGCCCATAGTCCGATCGGACAAATTTTCAATAGGAAACAATGGCAGAGTGTTCTGCGTCGAATGCAACTTGTTGCGAGTAAATCAGTCAAGGATAAGTACCTGAAAAATGATTGACATTTTTTTGGATGGGTGCGCACAGACACACACACACACACACACACACACACACACACACACACACACACACACACACACACACACACACACACACACACACACACACACACACACACACACACACACACACCCCCTCAATTCCTCGCGCTGAGTCGATCGGTATATAACACTATGGGTCTCCGGGCCTTCTATAAAAAGTTTGTTTTTGGCGCGCACATATAGCCTTTACCGTATACTTAGTATACGAAAAAGGCAAAAAGTGAGTAGTGTGAGGTGAGACGTGAGACGTCACGCTACTCAATTTTCACAGTGAGATATGAGAAATAAGGAGTGAGATGTGAGACATTTCACTACTCACTTCGCACTTCTCACTTGTTACAGTGAGAAGTAAGAAATGAGAAAAGTGAAGTTAGACGTCTCACTTTTCACTCCTCTTATCTCCCTTCTCACTGTGACTGTTTATGTATACTTTTGACTCTCACTCACTTTTTACAATGAGAAGTGGGAAATAAGAAGTGAGAAGTAAGACGTCTCACTTTTCACACCTCATTTCTCACTTTTCAAATGACCTGTTATTCCAAATAACCTGCTCGGCCAAATGACTTTCGATCAGATGGGTTCCGGCCGAATGGGTTTCGGACAAACGACCCTTCGCCTCTACACGGGCGAGACGTGCTTTAGTGACAAGCACGTGCAGCAACGACGAAGAACTCTTAGTCTTTTTTCAAGAAGATCCGCGCACTTTTAGTGCACTAAGACAGTATTCGCTCACGAATCGGACTTTATGCGATCACTTACATCGACACTTGGAAGGCAGCGCGAAGAGTTGATTCAAAAGTATAAGATTGCTAATGTCGTTCCCGTTCGCGTGACTAACATCTAGGTAACTTCGACTTGGCAGCCGATGTTGGTGATGAAACCAAACATGCACTACAACATGATGCATAAATTATGGCTATTTGAAGTTTGTTGAAGCATAATTTTGAAAAATAATTTAACTGACTACAGCGCCACTAGCGTTCTAGTACTTATGTTTCTACTGTGCGAAGGGCACGAAAATCTAACCGCATGCTGTCAAATATCCGAACACAAATTGCCGATTGATACTCAAGCGTGAAAAATGAATATCGCTTGGCGCTCGCTCGAATGAATATTTTGAATTGGGGCAAATTCTTACCGAAAATTTTTGTTATTTAGTATAAAGCAGATCCATAAGTTTTAATAATATGTAATGTGACCAGATAAATTTTGTGTGAACGCGGGACAAAAAAATGGTCATAGTTTAATATGTTTAAGAAATACGCTCAGAACTTATTTATTACCAAGGCTTAGTTTTCTAACTGTTTGATAAACGTTAACCCATTTTAGAAGCAAAAGCTTTCTTCAAACGTTGAACATTCAGCGCAATGTTGCTGTCGGTGAGTTTCACATCGTTTTGAAGTTTAGCGGACCCCTGTCCGATAACTGCAAAACTGTTGCAACTATTGAATTGCAGTTAAATAACCTTCAGCTGTTGAACGTCTAGTATGTATAATTTTGTTAGAATGTTATTTTTAAGTAGCGATATAAGGAATGGTATCGAATATCGAAAATTATTTTCTGAATGACCTAACAAAAGTAGATACTGTGATTAGGAATCAATAAGATCATATTATCTAAAAGTCTATTCTGGTTGAAGCTTCCGCCTCCAGGAATATAAATTTCAGCTCAGAATATCAATTGGACGGGGTGCAATTTCAGATTACATGGAGACCTTAATTCGACCTTAAATTTTACTATCCATTGTACCAAGCAAAGAATGTTAAATTGATGAACACATTGGAAAAGAACACGTTGAAATCATGCAATTGCGAGTAGAACATGAACGATGAACGATTCTCTGGGCCATGAGTCGGGTGGTATTTTACTCGCGCTTGATTTGAATCCTTGATGAGATTTGAGAATTTGAGTTTTTCTCAACACTGTTACAATGCTTGAGAAAAACAAACTATAGAGATAATTTTGTCTGAGTTACTACAAAAGCACATTGTAATCTTGACTTCTATGATCCATATGATTGCATTACAAAACGTTTGCTTCAGTAAAATCCTTTGAAAATACTGAGAAAAGCTAAATATGTATTCTATTTTTCTTTATTTCGAGAGACATTATCTAGAAATAAGCTAAATGCGGGACGTCTCGCGGGACGCTTTTCAGCGCGGGATAAATAGTGAAAATGCGGGACGTCTGGTCACATTAATAATATGGCTTCAAATTATTACACCCATGCTGCAAAATAAGGAATGATATTCATATTTTGATATTGAGAGTTGAACATCACCAGAGTCTTTGCTTCCTGGTAGTCGTGCACATGTATTCGTTAGCCTCGTCAATTTCGTAAACGACAGTTGGTATATGATTGGACGTGATTTTTATCTTCCAACATCAATAAATAGTATGTGAAGGACACCCTTTCATGCGCCATAGCTTAGCTTAGCTTAGACTGACTGTACATAACAATTATTGCTACTCCGTGATTGATTACAAAGTAGGAAAGGGACGAGCCTGGAATTGAACCCACGACCTCCTGCTTATAAGGCAGAAGCGGTAGCCACTAGACCACCGAGCTCGTCAGTATGTGAAGGACACCCTTTCATGCGCCATAACACACAAACTAGAATTTCTCCACTTCTATATAAATTATAGCACACTAAATATAGCAGGGTTTGTAATCAGATATTTCTTCTACTTTCCAGACCACGTGGATGGGTATCACTCAACACATCGGACCCGAGCGTAACGGTTTACTTCAAAAAGGTCGGAGACGGGCATCCACTGCGGCTGTGGAAGGCTGTGACCGAGGTGGAGGCCCCACCCACCGAAGTGATCAACCACATCCTGAACGAGCGGCACCTGTGGGATGATCACCTGCTCAAGTCTAGGACGGTCGAGCGGCTCGATGCCGATACGGATGTGTTCCAGTACGTCTGTGGGCAACCCATTACCGATTATTGTGTTTTAAGGTAAATTCCAGTATTGTTGGCTTCCTGTTGTAAGTTTAACCAACTTTGGATTTGAATTACAGACAGTGGAACAAACAGCAATCACGAGGCGCTTGCGTCATCGTCGAGGTTTCAATTACTCATAATGGTGCTCAACTGCTGCTGGGCGGTGTACGAGGTGTCGTTCTGGCTTCTCGGTACCTCATCGAACCCTGCGGTAGTGGCAAATGCAAACTGATGCATCTCTCCCGTGTCGATATGAAGTAAGTACCTAAATTTTAACTTAGAACAAGCATTGACCGTTTTCTGATTTCAGGGGTCGCACACCGGATTGGTATAACAAAAACTACGGCCACATCTGCCAGCAATATCTTTCGAGAATCAAAAAGTTTTTCGAACATTACACCGAGGGACCTGAGAGCAAAGTATAAACACGTTGCTTCGCACCACTAGATGAAGCAACAAGGAAGCATGTTATGAAAAAGTTAAAAAGCAAATCAATATACATATTACAAAGTCAAACCCACACACCACTAAGCAACAAAGCAAAAATGATATGATAAGAATGAGAATATATCAAAAGTTTCCAAACATTCCAAATTTTTGATTACCAAGTGCCTAAACCATGATATTTTCTTAGTTCGTTTTATAATTTTTGAAGCGAAGTAGCCCCAGCATCTTTTGGGGAACAGTAGAAAGTACTATGAGAGTAGCACGGAGAAGAGCAAGTAAACACAAAACTAAAACTAGTCCAAGCAAATCAACTTAACCAATTTCACAACACTAATAACACAAATCACGTTTTTTTTATTTTATAGTTATTATTGTTAAAGTTTATATCGTAGGAACAAAAAAAAACACACACACACACACACAGTAAGCAACAAACTGAAGCAAATAATCTCAAGAACCGTTATTCTTATGGGACCAATGTCAATAACCGGAAGCAAACAAAAAACATGGAAGAAGTAATCTCCGCAGAGAAAAAAAAACATGGAAGAAGTAATCTCCGCAGAGATCTTCGCTGTATGGTCAGTCAGTGCCAATAAATGTTCATTTTTCCCCCACAGAGAAGATAAAAATCAAACAAAATGTTGTATTCAAACAGAAACCGAAAACAAAAGTATGTTACATTACTAATCGATGGATGATTATTATGATATAGTTAATAAAAGAGACGCGCAAGCAGCATTGAAAGATTGACGAAATGTTTTACTCGGCCATGTCACATACCCGCCAGAATCATCATATTTGCTTATTTGAATTCAATTTCGACAACCGCTACAATTCTTGCCGCCCTCGATGGAAGAGGCGAGAGAATTCCCAAACTAGAAGCCATGATGGAGGAAAGCCTCCGAAGGAACGCTGAGCTTCAGAACAAGCTTGATAGAATCATTGGCAGCCAGCTCCTTCAAACAGCAACAACTCCCCAGCCAACCGGAACTGTAGAACGAGATTCGATGGATGACACACTGACGTCTATCGGAAAACCAGAAGGGCCTAGCCCCGCCAAAGCAACTCCTTCTCCACTACCGAACCCACCCCCCAGGCCTCGCCTAAAGCTGACACCCAAACCAGTACAAGGGTATCACCCGACCCTGTCTTTCTCTCTCTTCTCCCTATCCGGGAGAGAAGAACATCAGGAGATACTATTCCCAAACAGACGGTTAACACCGTTTCAACCGGAAACTCAACTCCAACCAGCATCACCAAGGTTAAAGTCTCCCTTCATACCTCTGGTTTCAGAGTTGCTGGCAAAAGTAGCATAGCCAGTACATCTCCTGATCCCGTCACTGGTCTCCCAAATACATCGAAGGCGCAGCGGTTAAAGTCTAAGAATGGCGTTTCTTCCGCCAAATAGTTATATGCTTCAACCCGATAATCATAGCCTCCAACGTACCTCAAACACCCAACAACACCAACACCTGTGAGCCAACGTCCGACCCAGGTACCACTGGACCGGAAGCTATACCCCTACCGGAACCTTTGGATCGACCCCGGCACCTGGTAAAGACTGAGGACGAAGAAACAAAGTGCCAAGACGACGCCAAGACCCAATCGGAACGACCGAACCGACCTCGGCATCCAGTGGACGAAGAATGTAAGAAGAGCCTGTCAAGATCCCATGGTAGCCGGGGCCCCCCAGTGCGGACGTCTTTCTCATCCCGGAACTGGGGAACAATTTCCAGCACCATCGGATAGACGGAAGAGGGACGAATAATCCCCCTGCAGGCTTGTCAAGTGAAAAGTATCAAGCCGCTGTTTCTCCGGTGGACCTCGTAGGAAGCAAGCAAAAACCAGATGGCGTTCTCGGTTTGCAACTTTTTTCCCCCAACGGACGACGTGGGATGCAAGCAAGCAAGCAAGGCAATGATCAAGCGCAAAGCAGAAATCTCCAAGTTAGTAAGAAACTTTCCCTCTCACCAAGGCCGCGTTCCGGTCAGCCCGGGGACATCCACCCGGGCCATAAGTCCCAACCGTTTCAGCGTCCTGGGCTCCCCGGGCACTCCAACCCGAGCAATAGGTCCCATATCCACGGCTCCTCTCCCACTTCCGGCGGCTCGCAACGCGCAACGTAACGCTCAGTGGTTCCAGTTCCTCCTCGTCATCATCCTCCGATGCATCGAGCTCCGGGTCAGTCAGTGGATCTCCATCCTCCATTGACTCCGACCTGCCCAGCATATCTCCAGGATCTGCATCAGGTACGGTATGAAACCCCCCTTGTACTCAACCGTCCCCTTTCCCAACCCCGGCCCTTCCGCTGGGGGTCAAGTTTTGCCTCCAATGGAACATCAACGGTTTTTGGAACAACCTTCCAAACCACGAGCTGCTGGTGCACCACAGCTTACCCTGGACCATTGCTCTCCCAAAGGTCAACCGTATATTCAACACTCTCCGCACTAGCCGAAGCGTTTCAGAAAAGCGATCTCGTCACCCTCAATGACGGGGCTCCCACCTTCTTCAACGGGCACTCTGCCACTACCATTGATATTTCCGCTGTAAGCAGATCCATTCTGCCACACTTCTCCTGGAAAGCCGGCACTGATCTGTACGGTAGCAAGCACTACCCGCTGGAAATACGATGAAGCAAACTGGGAGAAGTACGAGCGCGCCATGTCGACCGCCTGCGCGGACCAACCTCCCTCGTCCTTCTCCGATTTCACCAACATGATTCTTGATGCTGCTCAGCAAGCCATCCCCTTTTTCAGCAGGTGAGGTGGCCCATGCACTCTCCAAGTGCAATGGAAACTCATCCGGGTCGGATGAGTTAGGGAATCCCATGCTGAAACGGCTTCCTCCAGACGCCTCCAAAACCCATTTTCTTAAACTCGTCGACGTCATTTGGGAGAACCGCACTTTCCCCGACGAGTGGAGGAAAAGCCACGTGATCCCCATCCACAAAAATCCCACGGTGGGTCGGGTCCCTCCAAGTTTCGACCAATTTCTCTCACCTCCTGTGCCTGAAATACCATGGAGAGCATGGTCAACCGCCGGCTACATGAAAGATTGGAAGCAGACGAAAGATTCGGCTTCCAACAGCACGCCTTTCACCCAGGGTATGGCACCAGCACATACTTTGCCAACGTATAATGAAGGCAAGCATGTTGACTTGGTTTCGCTGGATATTGCCAAAGCCTTCAGCAGGACTTGGACACCCCTGGTCCTCAACAAATTACAAGAATGGGGCATCACTGGCAACATGCTTGCCTTTATCAAAAACTTTTTGACCGGTAGGACCTTCACGGTCCTCATTGGCAGCTCTGCATCCGGAGAGTATGCCGAGGAAACTGGGGTCCCCCAAGGGTCGGTTCTTGCGGTCACCCTTTTCCTGATTGCAATGGACGGGGTCTTCGACATACTACCGGCCAACGTCCATCTATTCGTCTACGCCGACGACATGCTCGCCTGGAGGAATTCAGAATGATTTGCTGGGGGAGTTCAGAATAAATTCTCGGGGGAAATTCAGAATTCTTATTCTTATTCTTAAACTTCCCCAGAAATTCATTCTGAACTCCCCTAGGAATTATTACCCCAAGGAATTCGGTCTGAATTCCCCCAGGAATTTATTCCGAACGAATTACCCACTTTGAGCGCGCTTACAGCGGCACACTAGGAGTTAACTCTCTGAAATCAGTATGGCGAAAGGCATCTAATAGTTGCTTTTCTCGAAATTAAATACCTTAATCGAAAAAGTATTTGGTAAGCGTAGTAGCAGATACATTCCTACACAACTGGTACCAAATATTTTTCCCGATAAAGTTCCCCATTTCTAGAAACCCCACGTTTGATGTGTTCCACCATACAAATTTCTGGCAGTTAACTCATGCTGGCTATTTGCACATATACGATAGCGCCTCGATGCTGGCAGCGGCGGGTGGAAAACCAGCCGCTGTCAATGATTCATTCCCCCAGAAATTCGTTCTAAATTTCCCTAGGAATTTGTTTTGAATTCCTTCAAGAACTCATTCTGAATTCCCCCAGAAATCCACTCTGAACTCCAATAGCAATTTATTCTGAATTCCCTCAAGCATGTGTTATTCAAACAATTCCTGGATGAACACTTTGATTAACTACAAGATAAGCATCTGGAGTGACACAAAGATAATTTTTTGAAGAAACTCCTGCAGAAAGTCTAGAAGGAATTACTGGATAAACTCCGGTATGAATTACTTCGAGAACTCCAGGAGTAATTCTTGGAGGAACTCCAGGAGGAATTCCAGAACAAACTTTGAAAAGAATTCCTTAATGAACTCTAGAAGAAATTCCTGTAAGAGCTCTTAAAAAAAAAACTCCGAGAGAATTTCTTGGAAGAACTCCAGGAGCAATTTCTTGAGGAAACTCAGGAGTAATTTCTGATTTTTTGTAGAAACTCTAGGAAAGATTCCTAGATGAGGAGGAATTCCTGAAGCAACTTCAGCTGGAGGATCTAAGGATTATTTTTTGGAGGAGCTCCAGGAAGAAGTAATTTCTGGAGGAATTCCAAGAAGATTTTTTGGAGAAACTCCAAAGAGTTATCCTGGATGAACCACAGGTAGAATTACTGGAGAAACTCCAGGAAGAATTTCTTGATGAACTCTAAGATGAAGTCCCGTAGGAACTCTAAAAAGAATTGCCGAAGAGACGCCAGGAGAAATCTATGGAGACATTCTCGAAGGAACTCCTGAAGGAATTTCTGAAGAAAATTTCAGGAAGAATTCGTATTGAAACTCTAAGAGGAATTCCTGATGGATCTCTAAGAGGAATTCCTTGTGGAACTGCAAGAGAAATTTCTGGTATTGCTTCAAGAAGAAGTTTCGAGTAAATGTTTTATCAAATTTATAACAACAACAGCGTGGAGGAAATAAAACAGGATTTGCTTGTGGAACTTCAGGATAGATTCCTAGAAGAGCTTCAGAAAAAATCCTAAAGAGTCTCGAGAAGAAATATATGATGGAGTTCAGGAAGGAATCACTGGAGAAGTTCCAGGAATAATTTCTGGAAGAACTCTAGAAAATCTCTAGATGAAGAAATTCCTGGAGGAATTTCATCAGACAATTGTGGAAGAACTCCATGAGGAATCACTGTGGGCTCCTCTGGGGAAATTGCTTGGTTAATTCCAGGAGATTTTTTTGGAAGAATTGCTGGAGGATCTCTAGACGACATTCCCGGAAAAATCCTGAAGATTTTTTTAAAAAGGAATTATGGGAAGAACTTTTTTTTTTGATTCTTTATTAAAGTGATTTTTAAGTAGGACAAAGTTCATCATAAGACTAGTTTGTGTAATTCCATTTAATTCCACCACTTGATTGTACTTTTGACAGATACGTATTTCAACCTCAACAGTAAGGCCGAGTACGTGATTTCAATGGAGAGTCAAGTACAAGAGGTACAATCAAGTGGTGGAATTGAATGGAACTGGTCAAACTCGTCTCATGACAAGCTAGCTCATTTAGCTTAAATTCTTTGTTGGAGGTGTGCTGAAGTATTTTGTTAAATCAAGAAGTTTGACATTTCGGAAGATGGGTTCCAAGATTGAATTAAAGGTGGCCGATTCTCCAGGGGAGCCAGATTTCGGAACATCCGGAAGGTGGCTAGTTCGATCGAGAACCGTCGAAATATTCTTCAATGTACTTATTTTGACATCTCGAAATATGGGTCCCAAGATTGAACGAAAAGTGACTGTTTCTCCAAAAGAACCAGAACCTGGAAGGTGGCCAGTTCGATCTAAAATCGCCGAAATGTACTCCACCATCGATCAAGTAAACGCCAATTTTCATAACATATAATATATTCGTATAATCGAGATCCATTTGGGAAAATTGTCACTTATGATAAAAACTAATATTTGCGTAATTGACCTATGTTGAATAGATAATTGCATAAATGCCGTAAACGCCAGATTTTACGATATGCCTCAAAGAATCGGGATCTTTTTACGAAAAATATGAGGGATGATAACAGTTTCTATTACAACAATTGACCAATTTCCAATTGATCATGTCATAAGTGACGTAAACGCCAGCTCTAATGTTTTATACTATAGAATCAGGATATCCTTAGAAATGATTTGAGGAATTGTTTTTTAACGACGGTATCAGAAATCATTGGAATTTGATAATTTTTTTCAAAGTTCGTTTATTTTGTAGGCTCAGGCGTGTATAACACTTTACGGAGCCATGGTTATTGATACGTACAATCAATATCATCTTATAAAGTTAGTAATAGAGGGGTAGAAGCCAGCGTATTCGTGGTGACTCGAGGTTAAGTTTACAATGTTTAACCGATTCAATACGGATGGGTCATATATGACCCAAGACGAAAATCAGTTTTCGAAAATCAGTTTTAAGAGATAGAGCCTTGCTTTCTTCAGCAAAAATGTTCAAAACTAACTGTTCCATCCAGGAAAAATATTGCCCATGTCAGGTTATGGTCACTAGGATGATCTAGAGCATCCAAACTATCCTTGAGTTCTAATTTTGATGTTCTAAGGAATCAACACCATTTTTTACCACATTCTGATTAAATAATTGAAATTAAAATGCTTTATGATAATATCCTGCACCTGTCCTGCAGTATAATAGATCTTTTTCAATACCTAAGATACTCCAAACAGTTCTTGAACTCAGATCTTAATATTCAAATCGGTCAACAAAAAGATCTACGATGTCCCCACTATTTTTATGAGTTGGGACAGCTCCACGGTTCTTCATTACACCATTACAGACACACCACAGAATTCGTTCGGCATCTACGGCACTACAAACTATCCTTGAGTACTGATCCTAATTTCATTTATTTAGTTTACATCTAAACAGATAACACTGAATCAACAATTTGACGCCACAATACACGGTTCGAGGCCGCATCTCTCCATCCTCGGATACGCCGCACGCTCGCCAAGTCGTTTTGCACCTGGTCTGCCCATCTCGCTCGCTGCGCTCCACGCCGTCTCGTACCTGCCGGATCGGAAGCGAACACCATCTTTGCAGGGTTACTGTCCGGCATTCTTGCAACATGTCCTGCCCATCGTACCCTTCCGGCTTTAGCTACCTTCTGGATACTGGGTTCGCCGTAGAATTGGGCGAGCTCATGGTTCATTTTTCGCTGCCACACACCGTCTTCTTGCACACCGCCAAAGATGGTCCTGAGCACCCGTCTCTCGAATACTCCGAGTGCTTGCAAGTCCTTCTCGAGCATTGTCCATGTTTCATGTCCGTAGAGGACAACCGGTCTTATAAGCGTCTTGTACATGACACATTTGGTGCGGTGCCGAATCTTTTTCGACCGCAGTTTCTTCTGGAGCCCGTAGTAGGCCCGACTTCCACAGATGATGCGCCTTCGCGTTTCACGACTAACGTTGTTGTCAGCCGTTAGCAAGGATCTGAGGTAGACGAATTCCTCGACCACCTCGAAGGTATCCCCGTAACACTGCTTCCCAGGCGGGTCCTGTCGCGCTCGGTTCCGCCCACAAGCATGTACTTTGTCTTTGACGCATTCACCACCAGTCCAACTTTTGTTGCTTCACGTTTCAGGCGGGTGTACAGTTCTGCCACCTTTGCAAATGTTCGGCCGACAATGTCCATGTCATCCGCGAAGCAAATAAATTGACTGGATCTGTTGAAAATCCTACCCCGGCTGTTACACCCGGCTCTCCGCATGACACCTTCTACGGCAATGTTGGCCAACAGGCACGAACGTCCATCACCTTATCTTAGCACCCGGAGCGATTCGAACGAACTGGAGTGTTCGCCCGAAATCTTCACACAGTTTTGCACACCATCCACCGTTGCTTTGATCAGTCTGGTAAGCTTCCCAGGAAAGCTGTTCTCGTCCATCATTTTCCATAGCTCTACGCGGTCTATACTGTCGTATGCCGCGTTGAAATCAACGAACAGATGGTGCGTTGGGACCAGGTATTCACGGCATTTTTGAAGGATTTGCCGTACAATAAAGATCTGGTCCGTTGTCGAGCGGCCATCAACGAAGCCGGCTTGATAACTTCCCACGAACTCGTTCACTAATGGTGACAGACGACGGAAGATGATCTGGGATATCACTTTGTAGGCGGCATTAAGGATGGTGATCGCTCGAAAGTTCTCACACTCCAGTTTGTCGCCTTTCTTGTAGATGGGGCATATAACCCCTTCCTTCCACTCCTCCGGTAGCTGATCGGTTTCCCAGATTCTGACTATCAGTTTGTGCAGCTTTTCCGGGGCCATCTTGATGAGCTCAGCTCCGATACCATCCTTACCAGCTGCTTTATTGGTCTTTAGCTGTTGAATGGCATCCTTAACTTCCCTCAAGGTGGGGGCTGGTTGGCTTCCATCGTCCGCTGAACTGACGTAGTCATCTCCTCCGCTGCTATGACTTTCACTGTCTGTACTCTCAGCGCCATTCAGATGTTCCTCGTAGTGCTGCTTCCACCTTTCGATCACCACACGTTCGTCCGTCAAGATGCTCCCATCCTTATCCCGGCACATTTCGGCTCGCGGCACGAAGCCTTTGCGGGATGCGTTGAGCTTCTGATAGAACTTACGTGTATCTTGAGAACGGCATAGCTGTTCCATCTCCTCGCACTCCGCTTCTTCCAGGCGGCGTTTCTTCTCCTGAAAAAGGCGGGTCTGCTGTCTCCGCTTCCGTCTATAACGTTCCACGTTCTGCCGGGTACCTTGCTGCAGCGCGACCGCCCGCGCTGCGTCCTTCTCCTCCAGAATCTGTCTGCACTATTCGTCGAACCAATCGTTCCGTCGACTTCGACCCATATACCCGACGTTGTTCTCTGCTGCGTCGTTAATGGCTGCTTTGACTGTATTCCAGCAGTCCTCAAGAGGGGCCCCATCGAGCTCACCCTCTTCCGGCAACGCTACCTCGAGATGCTGCGCGTATGCAGTGGCGACATCAGGTTGCTTCAGTCGCTCTAGGTCGTACCGCGGCGGTCGTCGGTACCGAACATTGTTGATGATGGATAGTTTTGGGAGCAGTTTAACCATCACCAGATAGTGGTCATAGTCGATGTTAGCGCCACGATATGTCCTGACGTCGATAATGTCGGAGAAGTGCCGTCCATCAATCAGAACGTGGTCGATTTGTGATTCTGTCTGCAGTGGTGATCTCCAGGTGTACCGATACGGGAGGCTGTGTTGGAAGTAGGTGCTGCAAATGGCCATATTCTTTGAGGCGGCGAAATCAATTAGTCGTTGGCCGTTTTCATTCGTTAGCCGGTGAGCGCTGAACTTTCCAATAGTCGGTCTAAACTCCTCCTCTTGGTCAACCTGAGCGTTCAAATCTCCTATGATGATTTTTCGTGGCTTGGGCAGCTGTCGTACTCACGTTCCAGCTGCGCGTAGAATGCGTCCTTATCATCATCAGTGCTTCCGGAGTGTGGGATATGGACGTTGATTATGCTGAAGTTGAAGAACCGGCCTTTGATCCTCAACCTGCACATTTTTTCGTTGATCAGCCACCACCCGATCACGCACCGCCACAGATCCTAATATTCAAATCGATCAACATGCAGATATTTGATGTCCCCACTAGTTTTATGAGTTGGAATAGCTCCAGGATACCTCGTCACACCATAACAGACACTCCACAGAATTAGTTCGACACCTGCGACACTCCAAACTATCCTTGAGTACAGATCCTAATATTAAAATCGATCAACATGCAGATCTTCGATGTCCCCACTAGTTTTATGAGTTGGAATAGCTCCAGGATACCTCGTAATATAATTACAGATACAACACATAATTCGTTCGACATCTACGACACTGCAAACTCTCCTTGAGTACAGATCCTTATGTTCATATCGATCAACATGCAGGTCTTCGATTTCCCCACTAGTTATATGAGTTGGAATAGCTTCAGGGTACCTCGTAACACCATTACAGACACACCACAGAACTCGTTCGATATCTACGATACTCCAAACTGTCTTTGAGCTCCGATCCTTATATTGAAATCGATCAACATGAAGATCTTCGATGTCCCCACTATTTTTATGAGCTGGAATAGCTCCACGGGGTTTCGTGACACCATTATATACCGCCAAAAAATTGTATGGTGAAGGACATCTAGGAAAATCGATATAGTACGTACAATTATTATTTTCAACACCCCTCTCCCTTCGCCACTTCTTGTAATGAACCTCTAGTTTTTTTTTTGATTATTCGTCATGCACTTGGTGAATAACCACCTTACACAAATTTCATCAATAATGAGAGCATTTCTCGAAAAAAAAATACAATGACCTGTTACCAACGCCTTCAGAGTGCAACTTACTCTAATTCTGATCGATTATGGAGTAGCAATAATTCACATGTATAGCCCAGCCGGTCATCAACCCTAGCAGCACACATGTCCTTCATTGGTTTCTGCAACTGATATGTGACCAGATTCAGTCACAATCAAGTTGCTGTAACCATTTTTGTCTGACTTGTGCTGCTCGGGAAGAGACGCCGTGGTACCAAGCTTTATTCTATAACACTTCTTCTTCTTCTTCTTCTTATTCTTCTTATTGGCATTACATCCCCACACTGGGACAGAGCCGCCTCGCAGCTTAGTGTTCATTAAGCACTTCCACAGTTAAGTATTAACTGCGAGGTTTCTAAGCCAGGTTACCATTTTTGCATTCGTATATCATGAGGCTAGCACGATGATACTTTTATGCCCAGGGAAGTCGAGACAATTTCCAATCCGAAAATTGCCTAGACCGGCACCGGGAATCGAACCCCGGGCAGAAGCCATGAACAGAATAACAAAACATGATATGGACTTGATTGATATAAGAGATAAAAGAACAGGCAACAATATCAAAAATTTGCACCGAAATATCATTTAAATATCAATATATGCTATGAATAAGAACAAACTAATGGCACATGATATTGATCACTTATTACAAATAGCATAACTTGATCTTCCCATGATATTTTAGTGCAAAATTTTGATATTATCGTCTGATCTTTTATCTCTTATATCAATCATGTCCATATCTCATTTTGCTATCTTATCAACATTTGATATTAATGAGCTATTCTCATCTACTCGGGACCCAGTGAGGTGAAGTCGTCGTCCTCTGGGAATGTGATATCTGGGAGAGTTACCAAACGCCTTTGGTTCTACCTTAACTCTAATTTTATTATCTACTTACATACTATATATATACATGATCAGGTAACTATCGAGAGGTAAATATTCATAATTATTTACCTATCGATGAGCTGCCTGGTTTTCATTGTCCTGATCTACCTTGACGGGTAGATGCTTTGAGACAATGTAGTGGTAGATCACCACACCAGCCACCCTCAGCATGGTCATGCTTTGTAGTCGCGCGTCTTACCGCACGGCTAAAAAGGGGCCCTCTATCACACTATAGATGATAAAAGGAACGAAAAAATTGTGGATGCGATGTGTGTGATCACAATAACACGTTTTTTTTCGTACTTACGTATTGTGTACGTAATGATGTCCATTTGAGCAATTCCAACTAACATGATTTTTATATAGTGGTGTAATGATGTTCCATGATGGTTCTCCAACTAACAAACAAGCTTCAGAATCCATGAATCACTATGTTGGTCTTTTAGACCTCCAATATCTGAACTCATGTATGGCGCCGTAAATATTCCGGGAATGTTATTATTTGTATATACTGGTATATTGATGTCCCATGGGGTTTCTACAACTGACACACACGCTCAAGATCCTATGATTCACTCTGTTGGGCTCGTATTTAGACCTCCAATATCTGAACTCATGTATGGCGCCGTTTGGAGTACCGTAGATATTCTTGGAATGTTTCAATTTTCATATACTGGTGTAATGATGTCTCATGGGGTTTTTACAACTAACACATAAGCTGAGTTGCCTTTGAATCACTCTGTTGGTCTTGTAGACCCCCAAGATATGAATTCAAGAATGATTTGGAGTACCGGAGATACTCTGGGAATATTGTATTTTGTATATACTGGTGTAATGATGTTCCATGAGGCATCTCCAGCTAACACACAAGCTCGGAAATCAATGATGTATCTGAACTCAAGAATGACTTGGATTACCCCAGGAACTCTGGGAATGCTGTGATTTGCATATTGTGGTGTAATGGGGTCCCACGGGGTGGCTCCAACTAACGTACAAGCTCAGGGCCCTATGAATCACTCTGTTGGTGTTGTAGAACTTCAAGATCTGAACTCAAGAAAGGTTTGGAGTACCGTAGATATTCTGGGAATGTGGATGTTTTTATATATTGACATAATCACGTCCCATGGGGTTTTTACAACTAACACACAAGCTCAGGAACCTATCAATCATTCTGTTGGTCTTGTAGGCCTCCAAGATCTGAACTCAAGAATTGTTTGGAGTACCGTAGATATTCTGGGAGTCTTGTATTTTGTATATACTACTGTAATAATGTTCCATGGGGCTCCTCCAACTATTACACAAGCTCGGGAACCTATGAACTGCTCTGTTGATCTTGTAGACCTCCAAGATCTGAACTCAAGAATAGTTTGGAGTACCGTTTATGTTTTGGTAACACTGCGATTTGATAAAAAAATAGTTTAATTATGTCTCAAGTAGCAATGCCAACTTCAAATAAGGATTGAGGCCCCGTAAAAAGCTTTGTTGTTTATGTAGATCGTCAAGATCTCAACTCAAGGAAGGTTGGGAAGTCGTAGAAGATCTCAAAAAAATATTTTCCCCCATATTTCTACTTTTTCATTGTTTGCATCCGTTTTTGAAGCAGTTTGTACCAAATAATGTTTATTGAAACACGACGAAAAAAAATCGGTATTGAATCGGTTAAACACGGAACACAGTGACGCATGCGACAATATCGCTCGAGGTGAGATTTAATTCGAATAAAAATAAATAAACAGTATTTTTTTTATTTTAAGCTCGGTTTTAGGCTGTTGTTAAAAGAAAAAGCGCACCATCTAAAATATGTTTCATAAATTTATTACAATTATCTCTATAGCTGAATCGTTCATTTCAGATACACATGTTTCGCTATAGCGCAAAAGTTATCAGCACTGCATTTGTCACAATAACAAATACCAAATTATTAATAATAACAAATTTGTCAAGTCTGCCTGATACCCGAGTCGATATCTAAACAGTTTGATAGAAGTCTAAAGGAATTTGACAAATAGTTGGCATTGGGTAAAGAGTGGGCCTTTAATATCTAATGCATCGTTCTGTTAAAAAAACAATTTTTTAAAGTAGCAAAAATAAGACTGCAAACCAATATACTGATTGATCAGCAGTGATTTATTTTTCCTTCAAATTTTAGAACACTATTCTCGTTGGAATCTGAAGAAACAAAAACGCTGGTATCTCTAGCAAAGCTCTGTTCATGTTTGTTTGAATAAAAAAATAATAATTTCAAAGAACATTGATTCGAATTCTGTAGTTAAAATAACGCGTTCAATCGCCAAAACATACAACAACATTTGAATCTCGTGATTCAATCTGCAGAAAATAGAACAAAGCTGGGCAACAGTTTTGAGCTTTTGAATCTTAACTTAAATTAATCTAGGACAGCTGCTTCAAATTTATACTAAAATTAAATGCAGCAGAACAATTTGAATCACTACTTAATAGTTAATCTCAAGAATCCTTAAGAATCGACCTAAGAATTAAATCAGCTGATTTAATTCTTAGGTCGATTCTTAAGGATTCTTAAGATTAACTATTAATCGACAAAAATTCAAATGTTACACATTTACAACATGAGCAGTATGGTTAGGTTTCTCGTCAGCTAAAATGGTTCAGTTTAAAGCAAACTTTTATCCAATATCCGCTTATATCTTTCATATGAGACGTGTGATACAAGTCAAAATCACATAATTTCGTATATGAAAGTCTTATTTATGGGAAGGAAGTTTGAAATAGGCATCGGATGTTTATAAATCTCTAAGATTTTCAACTATCTGAAATGAAAATATTCTTCGTTTTGGACAGTTCAACATATTTTGGACCCCCAAATGTACACATTTTGGACACCCCAAAAATGAATTTTTAATTAGCACAGGCCATTTGAGCTAAAGCAAAGTCTTATCTTTCGATTGATATGGATCAATGTGAAGATTACAGCTATTTAAATTTACAATGTCAACATGAACTGATTGTGTTCGTTCTGAGATATTCAATGACGTATGCTTGAAGCGTAATGCATTGTAATGCTTGCCTTCTTGAAAATATTGATTTCATGAACATTTCATTCAAATTTCAAAACACATTCGCAGCAATTTTATTAGCATAAAGACCATGCGGGATTCAGAAGCGGAACAGCAACATTTTCTTGATATCTGAACTAAAATAGATATGAACAAAATGTTGACAGGGGGGTCCAAAATATGTAGGGATCCCAATCAAGTTGGTTACCCTAATTTTTCGGTAAATGAGATGGACCTTGATATTTGTTTTCATTCGAATTCTGATAAACTTATTTCTCGAAGGACCTTAGCCGGCCTTGTAAACATACTGTGAAACTATATGAAATTTCCGGTTCAGGCATCCCTTAATTGTTAAAATCGGATGATGATTGACAGAGTTACAATATATTCATTTAATTTCTCTCGAAATTTGCTTAACCCAGTTGATGTGGTTATGTACAGCATCTTACTAGAGATGGTCGGGTTTCGGGTTTTCAAACCCGAAACCCGACCCGAACCCGAACCCGACGGGTTCGGGTCGGGTTCGGGTTTGGAAATTTAGAACAATGTCGGGTTCGGGTCGGGTACGGGTTTGTGAGATGATAAAATGTCGGGTCTGGGTCGGGTTTGAGAAATAAAGTATTGAATATTTTTTATTCGTTTCTGGTAAATTTAAGGCTTGTTCGATGTTTGGGCCTATACCCTTTTGGGTGTAAAGAGAATATAAAATATCTTGTTTGAGTTTTCCGCCAAAAAATTAGTTCGGGTCCAGCTCGGGTTTAAGACAGCAAAAATTGTCGGGTACGGGTCGGGTTCGGGTTTGATAAGATTTTTCATTCCGGGTTCGGGTCGGGTCCGGGTTTGAAAGGAATTTCTAAATCGGGTTCGGGTCGGGTTCGGGTTTACAAAATGTGAAACCCGACCATCTCTACATCTTACTAGCGCTAACGGCCGCTTATTTTAAGCTCTGTTAGTGGAATGTCTAGAAGTAATTTGATTAAAAACGGTACGGGTTGGACTTTTCTCATTCTGTGTATCTAGTGTGATATCACAAAATAAAATTTGAAAACAAAAATTGCGTTTATTATGCAGTAGAAGGAAAGTCTAGCCCCGTACTGCTAGCCGTTTTCAATTAAATTGATCCTAAAATTTTTGAGAAGAGTTTTAAAAACTTCCCGTATGTTTCCCCGCGCAATTATTTTCAAATATTACCCTTCGACTTCTTCTTCTTTGTGCAATCTTCATTCGCCAATAATGATAAATTCATGAAGATGATGATGATCGCTGCGATGACAAACGACACAAGACAAACGTCAAATAGATTGCACTTTACCAGAACATGTTAAATTGTGGCGGCTATCGAAATTTATTTATTGTTTTTCGGTGATAATTTCGGCTTATTTTGATGATAATTATATTGTGGCAGCTATTACCGCATGTAAAATGCTGGATAAATGACGAAAACAGAACAATATAACTTAAGTTAGTGAAATTCAAAATTTTCAGGTCAAAAATCATTTTACGATACATAATTAAATGCCCGCGCGAAATGTACGGTACAATATGAACGGAGCTTTAAATTCAAGAACGGCACTAGCGCCACACCAACACACGGTGGCTACACGAACTAGTGTTTGTTTCACGGGGTTGCTCTGTCCCAGTGTGGGGATGTAATGCCAATAAGAAGAAGAAGAAGAAAGTAATCAGAAACGATTTTCTTCAAGACATCCAGAGCTACTTTGATTAAACATGCAGACGAGATCTTGAAGCGTCGATCAGCAAGCGTATTCCTGATGCGATCATTAAAACTGAGACAACGACCATTACTGACGATGGGTACGAAGATGATGCATCTGGAGGGAATAAGGTTAAGTACTTGACAGTGACTTTCGAAGGCCTTGGAACCATACTTCCAATGGCGGTGGAACCAAAGAGGGGGTTCTCAGTAGTTGACAACATTGCCAAGAAAATCCAATGTGGATTAGGAGATGAGTCGCTCAGTATGTTCAGTCTACTTAAGTTTTGCTTTACCCAGCTCATCAAACAATGATTTTATCATTTGAAGTTGGTCAACAAATATTATTTTTCATCCAAAAGTTCAAATCAAAAGTTTTTCATTTAATATCTAAAATCTTCACAAAACCGGTATTTCACCGGTATTACCGGTATTGAATTAACCAAATACCGAATACCGGTATTTGTCAAAAAAGGCCAATACCAACCACCCTAGGGGGTACTGAGGTCTCTTCCTCGAATAGTCACCTGACATGCGATAGCTTCGGTGCCTGACATCGGAGCAAAATCGACCCTATAGAAGGAGTGCTGTTTTTTGATCCCTAAAAGCACCCCTCCATATGGATTTGCCCGTTCGCGGCGAATGATGTTAAAATTGGGAAACTGAAGGTTTACATCTGGTGTTAGCCATTTTTCTCATAAAGCAAAAACATCGCATCGCATCGGCATCTGGGATTTTAGATGTTTCCGAAAGCGGTGGAAGCTCTGATATGAAATCACAAAAGTTGAACGTTTTCGAGTTCCATCTGTTTTTTTTCGACATGTTGGAATGGAGCTCACTTTGAGGCTGTTTTCTAGGCCTTTTCGAGGGACGCTGGCTTTGTTTTACTCGTTTCCTCGTTGAACCTTTGTAAACAAAGGCCCCATTTCCAACCTCGGAGTCAGAGCTACCTTGATCGTCCAAAGGAAGAGACGAGTAAATGGTGTCAGAAACTACTGGTGAAGCGGCCTTTCTCAGCAATTCGGCGTAGCTACGTCGAGAACGCTTCTGGTGGATTCACCGTCGGGCAAGCTTCAATATCATGTGGAGGGCCATCGCTGCAATAGACACATTTCGGTGGCGTCTTGCACGCGCCATCCACATGTTTCTCTTCGCACGATGGACGCCGATGAGTTTGGCAAAACAAAGTCTGTTTTTGCGAAAAACAATTAAAGCTTGTTCAATATTTGTTACAAATAGCATAATTTTCACTCTAGCACTCTGAAGTTCACAGTTACGGTAAAAAAAAACCTTACTTGAGGAAAAAACCGGAAGGGAATTCGATATTATGCTGCCGTAATATGACAAAGTGACGCATGTGCCAAATAACAACCTACACGATTTCCATTTTTCTGTTAAATAGCTCGACGAGTACTACTCGTTAACATCAATGGCGTATTGCATCTTTAGTGCCTTACAATAAAATAATGGCAAGTTTGTAATCATTTTCCAAGGCTCACATAATGAGCAGAATTTCTTCGCGACAGCTCGTGCAATCAAGGCATTCTCGCTTAATTTTTCCAAAGGACCATACTTAGACTTCGAGTCAAGTACGAGTCACTGAAGACGGTCTTACTGTTGAGCTCGAAATACATCTGTCAAAGGTACAGTAAAGTCGTGCAATTAAATGGAATAATACAAACTCGGCTTTTGCCAGGTCCCTTTTTTTTAAGTTAATAAAAATTAATTTTAAGTTCATCACTGGCTTATGATAAGTGAATACATTCCACTAAAAGCTTAAAATAATTTGGTTATGGTCCAATTTTTATATATTATCAAATTAGGTTTTTCCTGTAGGTTTTTGTTTTTGGGAAACTATCTTCCGCTTATTTTGGAAGCATTTATTCTCTATTGGCATATTATTGTAATTCCTACGCTAGGGTATGTTTCATCTGAAGAAATGTCAACAAAGCCTGAGCTTAAACCCAGGCTATGTGATAACGATGAGTGAATGTGATAACAATAAAATACGCGAAGACGAAATCAATCAATTTTCAAATCACTTTCATTTATTATTATTATCAATTTCTCACTTGATAGTTCTCTATTCTCTATTTTTGTTTGATGATCATCATTTTTATCTCTATCCGAAACGACTTAAGCCTACGTATACTATCTGGATTGGTACTTCAAATGACTTGATGTGGAAGCTTCACTCGCTTTTAACTGACTCGGATGGGGAGCGGAAGGATGGGGAAGCACACAAACACTGCAACCGGGGCGGGGGGAATCGATGATGAGTATTGCATATAACTTGTAGAGGAATCGTTGAGCTTGAACCACCCTACCCGTCACACTACTCCACGTCGGTCATGTCCTCAATGGCGTCCAGCGCAGGATGTCGATCGCTGGGCAGTGGCGGCGGCGGTGGTGGAAGAGAGGTGCACGGTGGGGGAGATGGTTTCATGAGGAAATTGGTGGCGTTGCAGATGGCGTCCAGCGATATTTTGGATGCGGCAATTCGTGCTTCGACGTCATTGCAAGGGCTTCCGGTACGGTCGAGCATGGAACCGAACGGAGAAGGCAGGGATGCGTCCAGCGGGCTGAGGAATTTCTTCGGTTCTTTTGCGGGTTTTGGATTTAGGGGTTCGAGGGGGAGATCGGAAGCGATGGTTTCGCCGGATTTGGACCGACGCACTTTGGCACTGTTTTTGGAGAAATGCTTGGTAGAAAGTTTGACGGGCTG
Source organism: Armigeres subalbatus (assembly GCF_024139115.2). Classification (NCBI taxonomy): domain Eukaryota; kingdom Metazoa; phylum Arthropoda; class Insecta; order Diptera; family Culicidae; genus Armigeres; species Armigeres subalbatus. Next base: position 17,521,005 of record NC_085139.1, on the reverse strand, counting down.
GAGACTCCCGGGGAGGTCTGCAACGGGATGAGGAGAGTAGGCGGAGGATCCCGAAGAGGAGGAAGTTGGTGCGAACGATGGGGTGGGCGACGAAAGGGTTAAAGGAGAGGAAGAAGGAGTTTTCGATGTTTTCGGTTCCTTTGTCGGAGTGGCGGAACCAGCCGCTGATTCACCATCTTGTTTCTTCCATTTGGTGCGACGGTTTTGGAACCATATTTTTACCTGTAAGAGAAAAGGCAAAGATAAATATTAGATATGCAAAACTCCTTGGGAGACATTAAAAGCATAAAGAGTTTGATACGAAAATTATTTTAAGCTTTTAGTGGAATGTATCTACTTGTCAGAAGACCAGTTTGTACAATTCCATTTAATTCCACTACTTTATTGTACCTTTGACAGATACGTATTTCGACCTCAACAGTAAGGTCGACAAGTCGAGTCAAGTACGAGACACTGAAGACGACCTTACTGTTGAGGTTGAAGTACGTATCTGGAATTGTACAAACTCGTTTTATGACAAATAAATAAGAAATAAGAAAATTATTTTGAGCTTTTTAGTGGAATGTCTTCACTTGTCATAAGACGAGTTTATACAATCCCATTGAATTCCACCACTTAATTGTATCTTAACAGATACGTATTTCGACCTCAACAGTAAGGCCGTCTTCAGTGTCTCGTACTTGACTCGACTCGAGCCAAGTACGAGACACTGAAGACGACCTTACTGTTGAGGTTGAAGTACGTATCTGTCAAAGGTACAATAAAGTAGTAGAATTAAATGGAATTGTACAAACTCGTCTTATGACAGATAAAGAGTTTTTGTTTCGTGTTAAAACTAGCATCAATTATGCCTCTCTGTGAGAACAATATTTTGAAAAATCAGCATCTCTAAAATACACAACCAAAAGATCGTACTCTCATTTTGTCATTGTTACAAATGTACTATCGAGGGACTTAGAACAAAATCTATTATCTTCGATGTTCTTTGTACAAATTCCATATACCTACATATAGAATGATAGCAAATTTGACTCCTTGATTTACTTTATTGAAATGGTTGTTTTGTATTTTTTACAGTTTACATTTAAAAATCGCTACATGAAGCATTCATAAATTCATCACTTATGAAACTGTCTTGTAACTGTATTGTAAAGAATTTAGTATAGCTATCTTTCACAATTTGATTAAATGGAAAAATAAAATGTCGAAAAAAAATATTTGTGTAACGCTCTTCAATTTTATTTTCGTAGGTCGTAGCTGGTGAGGCAAGGATGTATTCTATCACCGTTACTGTTCCTCATCGTAATCGATGTGATTCTGGTAGATGCGATTGACCGTGAACCAAACCGCGGGCTGTTATGGCAGCCTATAACCATGGAGCCTAAACGACTTCGAATTGGCGGATGACGTTGCACTCCTCGCGCAACGGCGCTCTGATATGCAGAGTAAGCTCAACGACCTTGCCGAGCGCTCCTCTTCGGCAGGTTTAGTCATCAACGTCAACAAAACCAAATCGCTGGATGTAAACACGGTGACTCCTTCCAGTTTCACAGTAGCCGGGCAACCAGTGGAGAATGTTGAAAGCTTCCAATATCTTGGTAGCCAAATGGCGTCAGACGGCGGTACCAAGATCGACATAGGCGCACGGATCAAGAAAGCAAGGGCTGCCTTTGCGAGTTTAAGAAATATCTGGAAAAACAGGCAGATAAGTGAACGCACCAAAATACGAATTTTCAACTCTAACGTGAAATCTGTGCTGTTATACGCTGGCGAAACATGGTGTGTATCAGTGGAGAACACTCAACGGCTGCAGGTGTTCATTAACAGATGCCTGCGGTATATCATTCAGGGCCTGGTGGCCTTACAACTGGATCTCAAACAACGAGCTCCATCGTCGTTGTCACCAGAGGCCGATAACAACAGAAATTCGGGATCGGAAGTGGGGCTGGGTCGGCCACACTCTACGTAGGGCGGAAACGAAATCTGTAAGCAAGCATTAGACTGGAACCCAGCGGGACATCGCAGCAGAGGCAGACCCAGAGGCTCATGGCGGCGAAGCCTCAATAAAGAAATAAAAGAAGTCGACCGAAATCTAACCTGGCAACAGGTTAAAGCGATAGCCGGGCATCGCTCAGGATGGAGATCTTTCAAGTCGGCCTTTGCACCACCGGAGGTGTACAGGATCCATAATAAAAATAAAATAAATTTTATTTTTATGTTCAGGAGTGCTTTCAAATCTCCTGTGCATATACTGCCGTCCACAATAACTTGCCATTCTAAAAGCAAGCATTTCCTATCATCAGGTTGTCAAAACATTGAATGTGATCCTACGGCAATTGATTCGTTTGACAAACCGCATTCCAGTGGCACCTAAATGACGTGTCAGAATTTCCGGTTCCACGAATGAATAAAACGCAAACTCCACTAGAATCAATCAAACTATATAATCTTTCCTTCAACCAAACTTTCAACGGTAACAAATACCCAGTGTGGAGGACCCGCCAATAAATCAATCCACCCCTCATGCCCAACCAATTGGGATGGAATGCCTGTCCGCCGGTTTGTTGTAAATGAGACAAATCACGCTCGCTAAGCTAATAGTTCCAAAAGCCGAAACCTCGACGCATCATCCACAAAAGGTGCCGGTGAAAAATGTCGAAAATGCAACAATCCGCATCCGTCGTCGTTGTCGTCCGTGTCACCTCGCGCGCTGGGTTGGAAGGGGCGCGCGATGGCTGTTTGTTATACCTACCGAGTTTGATGGAGAAGGAAAATTAGAGTGAAGCGCGCCCTCTGCCCCCTTCTGTTAAACATAACACGAAACATCCACGGTCGGTCGGTCCGGGCGATGCGAGGAGACATTATAAATACGATGTGGGGTGTTGAAAATGTCAAACAAATCCACACACTCGCGCCAATGTCCCAAAACAGAGACGCGCATCTTCGGCTCAACCACAGTGGCGGGCCTTCGAACAAATTTTGAAAAATATAATGAAAGTGTGGATGATATCATTGAAAATAACGACTCTGACCCTAATTCAGATGGAAAATCGTAACGGATTGATTAATTTAAATAAAAGAAAACTAGGTAATAATATTCACAATCTGTTGAACGCAATCCTCGACAGTTAAGACAAGATTCACGACAAAATTCATTTCACTCACAAACCTTCAATAAATGACGATTCTTCTTATGACCAAAATGCCAGATAATAATATTATTCTTGTCTTCAGCAGATGATGACAAGAACAACATTTTCAGAGACAATTATAGTCTTTGTCTAGGACCGTTAGCTAAAAATCGATATCGCGGAATGTGGCAGCGTAGATCTTCAATGTAACGTCATCAAAAACGCCTTCATCGACACCAGCGAGAATAATCTGAGCGAACTGTCCACTTGTAGAAAACAATGAATTACCGACAAGACCTGGGCGGAAGATAGAGGAGCGAAGGAACGCCAAAGCCGCGATAGAGTGAACGAAAATCGAAGGAGCCAAAGTATTAGTCTGTCAACTATACTCGGAAAAGAAAGTGAAACGGTCATGTTGACGTGACAAGCAAGCGTGGTCGGATTCTCTGGTCGACAAAGGAGTGAGAGCCGCAGCAAACGGGGATATTCGCTTCCTCTACGATATCTCACGACGTTTAACCCTTTATAAGGCAGACGAATCTAAACAATAAATTAACAAAAACAACAATAGGACACAATGTTGACATGGTATTAAACTCAAATGTATGTTTGTTATACATTAAACAGATCAGAAACATTTGAAAATTGGTGGGCATATAGTTGACCCTGCCAGCCATTCGGTAATACATTGGTGGCAATATAGTTGACACTTCCCGCGAAGCGGGACAACATTGGTAGCAATATAGTTGCCACTGACCGGCAAGCAGGAAAACCGGTAACAACAAAATATAAAAAAGATTTTTAAAAATTTGGTTTTACGTAGAACCAGTAAAATCAAGGTACGTTACATTTTTTGGTGAAGAGTCCTAGTCAGAAAACGCATTATAAGTGAAAAAAAAAAATTTTCGCGTTTTTTCTCCCAATTTCGTCAAAAATCCAAAAACCAAATATACAGAAAGGCAAAGCTTTTTTCACGCTAATCACGTAGTAATCTAACACAGGAGATTCAAAATAATTGATATCAACAGGAAAAATATATCTTTGTCGTTTTTTAACGAATTATAACTGAAAATCCTTCTTCCACTCGAAACTTACGATCTGTTCGTAAAAAACTGTTCTCAAATTGACATTTCAATTTTTTATGGCTCAAATTCATCTGGAGTGTTACTAGGAAGCAAATAAAAGTCACTATATGTGAAATAATAAGTAGAGCTCTTGTTAATAAATAGAAAACATATTATTTGTTGGTGGCAATATAGTTGCCACTGCCTTATAAAGGGTTAAGCGGGTCAAAGATAAATACAACGATGCCGGTGAAAGATGCAAGTGGTCAACTATTGACCGACCGACCCACCTGACCGGCAAGGCCACCACCACATCGGCATGATCTGCCTAAGATCCGACGTATAATACGCGTCAATACCGAGGCTCCATCACTACTAAAGATTCAAACAGCCATCCAAAGCATGAAATCGAACAAAGCCCCAGGGGTCGATCGCATATCAGCCGAAATGCTCAAAGCTGACCTCATGACATCCGCTCAACTACTGTATCATTTATTTCGTAATATCTGGGACACCGCATCTTTGCCGATCGACTGGATGCTGGCTATTTTAGTGAAGGTGCCTGAAATGAGGTCCTGACTGTAATTGGTGAGGTATTATGATGATGTGTACCGTTCTCAAAGTCCTATGCATAGTTCTTCGAGCCCATATTTGGCAGAATACCGATGCGACTTTCCAACGGCAGCATGTGCGACGCCGCACATGAAAAGTCATACAGAAGAGACCAAAGCACCAATCGTTCTAAACCGCAACCCATCATTGAACAGATAGCAATGCCAGGCCCTATAATTCTTCTTCAGATTCCAGTTGGCGGAATTCCCATCCCTAAAATCAACTGCTGTGATATCGGACCTGCTGCTTTTTGTCCAATCTCGCTCACAAGCTGCATGGCAAAACTACTTGAGCCGATCTTCAACCGTCGACTGGTCACCGAGCTTGAATCGAAGGGGCGCCTTGATAAACGGCAACACGCTTTCCGAGCGGGGCGAGGTGTTGATTCCTACTTTGCCGAGCTGGAGGCGCATCTACCTACCGTGGACGAACATGCTTTGATAGCCTCCTTGGATCTATCAAAAGCCTACGACACTACATGGAAATATGGGATTCTGCGTACCTTGAAGTCATGGTGAATTCGTGGCCGCATATGATGAACTTACTGCAAAGCTTCCGCTCGAATAGAACATTCCAAGTATATGTAGGCAGACATATGTCTCGTGTATATACATTGTAAAACGGCGTACCACAAGGTTCGGTTCTATCTGTGACGTGACGTGAGAAACCGAAATAAATCGGAAAGGAACCATCTATCAAGATGCCACACGTCTTTAGTGTCCGCCAGTGTGTAGTTGAAAGTGACAGATTGACTAGCTGCCAGGGTGAGCCTGCTGCGATGGTAGTAGAGGTGAGTGCCGAGCACGCAGTATAGTGAGAAGCGGATGTTAAGCTCGATGTACACCAGAATGTAAGGGCTCTACCACACCCACACAACGTTATTTCTGATTGCAATGCAGCCCATCTTCCAAGTAGTGCCGAGAATGGTCAACATACTTCTGTACGCGGATGATATTCTAGTATTCTAGTATAGGGTATGAGAAACCAGGGATTACCCCGAAAGCTACAAGCCGCAGTCAAGGCTATCAACAAATGGGCAAAGAGCGTTGGGTTTCCAATTTCAGCGTCGAAGTCTTATACCTTTTACTGCAGTCCAAATACACGCCGAGAACCGTCATCGCGAATCTCCATCGATCGAGTCCCTATCCCAAAAACTAACCGACTAAGAATTTTGGGTGTAACCATGGATCAATCCTTGACGTTTAATCCCCATTGCCGAATGGTAAAGGAAGCTTGCGAACCCAGGCTACGAATAATGCAGATGATCGGAGCTAAACTTCCACGTGGCAGACGAACATCTCTGCTGCAGATCCAACCAACTCTGATTACCGCAAAATTAACCTATGGAATCGGACTATTGAGCAGAGGAGGACCAACTTCTATGCACACACTCGCGTCTGTCTACAACAAAATGGTTCGCTACGCCTCCGGGGCCTTTGTGACTAGTCCTGTGAACTCGATAATGGCCGAAGCGGGTACACTACCCTTCGAACTACTTGCCGCACAGGCCACAGCTCTGACTGCCATCCGAATAGTGTCAAAAAATCTAAACAATGAACCCGTACTTCTCACTCAACGGGCATCGGATCGCCTTCAAGAACTGACCAATTCAACGCTTCCCAGAATCAGCCAGCTCGCTCGACTAAGTGATCGTGTATGGCATGCCCGGAAACCGACTATTGTATGGGACGTGAAAAGAAGTGACCCACCGGCGAAAGTTCTACCAGTTGTCCGACAACTCCTGGAAACGCGATTTTAACGGTCGACTATCGTGTATACCGACGGTTCCACAGTAGATGCCGTTTTTTCGAGCAACGGTCTCACGCAAACTTACAGTCTCCCAAAAGAACGTAGTATATTCTCTGCTAAGGCCCATGCTCACGCCATACGGAATTACGGAAATGAATTGGTAATCCGACTCGGCCAGCTGTTTGATGGCCCTAGAGGAAGGAAATTCTCGACATCCTTGGCTGCAAGAAGTGGAACAAATTATACAGAATAAATAAATACGATTCTGCTGGATTCCTGGACAAGCCGCGCCGGCACCGGGAAGCTGATCAGCTAGCCAACGAGAAGACAACCGTTCAACAACGTTCCAATTCCTGCTGAGGATGCGGTTAGAACCGTAAAACAGATGATATGCCGGCAATGGGGAGAACAGTGGTTCATTTGCAGGGATTCGAAGCTGAGGGAAGTGAAATACGACACACACAAGTGGACAGAACGCGGTAATGCAGGTGACCAGCGTGTACTCACACGTCTGAGGATCGGCCACATACGACTAACTCACACATTTTTGTTGAAGAAGGAATCACCGCCGAATTGTGAATATTGTGGTATAATGTTGGACATCCGGCCCCTTATCCTCGACTGCAGGAAGTATTCTGAAACACGAAGCAAATACAACATCGCCACCAGTTTACACGATGCCTTGGGTAACAGCGAGCAGAAAACATCCAGAATGCTGAACTTCCTACATTAAACCGTACTCTACAACCAACTATAGAGGAAGAACGAGAACAGCGAAGCAACAGCAAGCAGTTGACGATACGACACTACACAAAGCCTTTCCCCAGTGCCGGCTGTTGCCGGTAGTTCTGGAAGCAATCGTGTAGTAGTTTCGGCAATGGCTGGCACTGTGGGCAAGACGTCCCACAGGTCATAATTATTCAAATTCCCCATCCAAACAAATACTACCGCGCGTGATGTCGTTTGAGGTTACCCACTTGGAAACGTTGGCCGGTCCAATCGTAGAGCATCGACATCAACAAATTCATCGTACCCGGATGGGCAACCACTGTGGCTGCAGAAATGCTTACAGCGAAAAAGAAATGTAAAAGAAAACTGAATGGAAAATGTATTAAAAGATAAGAGTTCAACCAAAGGAATATATTCGGAAAAGCGAATCAACGCATAGAGTAGAGTGGGGCAAGAGTGCGCGTGGGGTAAGAGTACGTTTTCGATTTTTTGAAGTAATAAACAAAGATAAACTAGCAGCACTGCATCAGTTTGACAGGCATCCTGGCCAACTATTATCATGTGTAATTGTAAACGATTTGAATAAGCAACAAGGGAGATATGGAGTTAGATAACTTTTTGGTCATTTTGCTAAAATAATTGGACCTCCGCAACTAGTATTTCATTACCATATATACGTTCAATCAGGTGAACATTATACCATTTCGATAACCTATTGTATAGAGTACTTTATGGTACAGAACACCAATCCGGTTGGTTTTCCAAGAAGTCAAAACCATTACTTGAATATTTTTTGGGACTTTGGGGTAAAAGTACGCAGGAACCGGTGGGGCAAGAGTACGCATAAGAATCTTCATGTTATGATGTCAAACCCGTATCTCCGGCCGAAATACGACTCCTTCCAAAGCGTAAAGATCCACAACTAAGAAAAAAGGGACAGAATTTGAAATTATCGCAAGTTTCAGGATATGTGGAAGTAATTCGGTGTTAGAAAGGACTTAGCGAACAAAGCACTGAAGCAAAATAATGAAATTGTATTAGGACTTGTTGTACACCTAAACATAGTACGAAAACACAATTTCATCTAAATGATAATTTCATTTAATCAAAAGAAACATTCATAAATTACGCAACGTTTAGCTGGGAGAGGTTGGAGGGGTTGCGAGATGTGTGACGATTCATATATTTTTTAGAGGATTCATACAAATAGTGTAAGATAGGGGGGGAGGGGTGATTAAATAGCCAAATTTTACGTTACGTAATTGGTGGACTTTCTTTAAGGAAAATGCCTTTGTAGTTTTTTGTAGTCTGTAGTTTTTTGTATATATAAAACCCAGATTAATCCACCTAGCAGTGATGGTGCCTTTCTCGACCTTCGTAAAATGTGTGTGGTTGAAAATAGATGAGCTAGTAGCTAGGAGAAAAAAGACTAATTTCTTTGTCCGTTCTATGAAAATCAGATTATTTATGGCAAAGATATTGTAGATCCAGTTGAAAACCGAAAATCATATTTTGTCCCATTCTCGGATGTCGCGACTGCATCGCGAGTGGTGCCCGACTATGGCACAGTTGCGCACTACTCGCGATGCAGTTGCAACATCCGGAAATGCGAGAAAATGCGATTGTCGCGAAACCTCGGTTCGGTTTTCAGCTTGATCTACAATATGCCAATAAGAATTTCGACATTTTTGTTTCCTTTTCCAATCTTTTTGACATACATACCCCTGTTTTATTTTACCTACAGTGACTATAATAACAGTGTCGTCAAGTGTCAGAATTGGAACAGAATCGTCTGTCAGTTCCATACAAAAGCGCGTTCCAAATGAGCAGGAGACCTGTCAAACGTGGCACATGACGTTACTCTTCTTATAGGACTCTAATTTTAACCAGTCATATATTTTAAGGTTATTACTTTTGGACGCCTGAAATTGAACTGAAGCTCCGACTACAAAAAAGAAAACGAAAATGTCATTCCCATCAAGCGAGCGGAGGGCAATATTTGTTATGATATAAATCTCATGACCGTCTTTCTGCCAAACTCCCGTATGAAGAGGGAGGGAAGTGTATCAGTGTGGAAGCATCCGATAGTTCGTTTTCGGAAAGAAATTATAGCCTTTCGGTACAACTTTGTTGCACAAGAAAGGCAAAAAGTATTTTGGCCATAATTTCTAAGGTAATAGTCCAATCTGGCCAACTTTCTAAATAGAACAGGATTCCGCATCTAATGCAATTTGTTGTGAGTAAATCGGTTGAGGGTAAGTCCATTAAAAGTCAGCTAGACTTTTTTACTCGCTTTTTTATAACACATAGTATATTTTGGCCATAATTTCTGTGCCCATGGTCCGATCTTCCAAATTTTCAATAGAAAACAATACGACAGGATTCCGCGTCGAATGAATCTTGTTGGAATTATAGATAGTGGAATATATAGATGAGTGAAGTTAAATCCTTTGTATCCAAACGAACTGTCAAATGTGTCTCCAAACGAGCATGACGTCACGATTTCAATGGAAACGTTAAGGGCTGTGACGTCATATGTGCGTGTGCACGGGCAGAAAAATCGACTCAGCCATGCTTTCGCTCATCTATATATTCTACTATCTATTGTTGGAATTAAATCGGTTGAGGATAAGTTCCAAAAAAGTGAGCTAAACTTTTCGCACTTTTGGTGCGCGCACACACACAGACATCATCGCAGTTCGTCGAGCTTATACGTATATAACACTATGAGTCTCCAGGCCTTCTGTAAAAGTTTGGTTTTGGAGCGAACATACAGCCTTTTCGTATAAAAAGGCAAAAATGGTGTTTCAGCCATAAATTCCGATCCCATAGTCCGATCTAGCCAATTTTCAATAGAAAACAATGGGACAAGATTCTGCGTCGAATGCAATCTGTTGGGGGCGTAAATAGATGCCGTCCAAGTGCTAAAAAGGTGGGCTAGACTTTTCGAACACTTTTTCACAATAAATAGTAATTTGACCATAACATCTAAGCCCATAGTCCGATCTGACCAATTTTCAATAAAAAAATATGAGACATTCTGCGTCGAATGCAATTTAATGCGAGCAAATCAATTGAGGAAAAGTGCCTGAAAAATGAGTGTGTTTTTAGCGATTTTTTCCATAAAAATGGTATAATTTTCGATCCCATAGTCCGATATGGCCAATTTTCAATAGGAAACAACGGGACAGGATTCTACGTCGAAAGCAACTTGTTGTGAGCAAATCAGTTAAGGATATGTGCCCGAAAAATGAGTGAAATTTTTACGCGATTTTTCGTATGAATTTGTATTTTGGCCATAACTTTCGATCCCATAGTTCGATCTGGCCAACTCCAAATAGGAAACAATGGGACAGGATTCTGCGTCGAATGCAACTTGTTGCAAGCAAATCAGTTGAGGATAAGTGCCCGAAAAATGAGTGAAATTTTTTTACGTTTTTTCGTATGAATTTGTATTTTGGCCATAACTTTTGATCCCATAGTCCGATCTTGCCAATTCCAAATAGAAACAATGGAACAGGATTCTGCGTCGAATGCAACTTGTTGCGAGCAAATCAGTTGAGGGTAAGTGCCCGAAAAATGAGTTACATTTTTGTGTAGTTTTGCACACACACACACACACACACACACACACACACACACACACACACACACACACACACACACACACACACACACACACACACACACACAGACATCACCTCAATTCGTCGAACTGAGTCGATTGGTATATAACACTATGGGTCTCGGGCCTTCTATAAAAAGTTTGTTTTTGGAGCGATTTCATGCGAAATATTTTTATACTCTCCTGACAAGATCGCCAAATGTGTAATTCAACATCGCGCATATTAATCACTTAATGTTTGCACTACCTGCACTCGCGAGAAAGATGGGATCGACTGACTGCGAATGTGTATACTCACGATAACAAACAGGATCTGTTATTTGACACTTGCTTGCTAGGCCTGTTTATGATAATAGGCCTGTCCAATGCCACACAAATCCCATTCTATGTAGTAATATTAGAATGTGCACTTTCTTGGAACTTATTTTCTATATTCCCATAATCAAATTAAAGAAATACCTGATACCTGAATTATATTAGGTTATTTGTAGAAAATACTAAGCTACAAATATTTCACTCCCTAATACAAAATACGAAAGATCAAAACATAAACAATTTTTAAATGTTTTAACTCATGTTATCCCAGCGTCCTAAATATAGGATAGATACTCTAAAGTTCCAGCGTTCTGTATATAGGACAGTACTTGCAATGCTGATTTCTCGGGATTGACACAATATTTTGAGATCGGTTCTCACTGAGTGGTTCCCTGGATACGTTTGTATCGGAGGGTGTCTTGTTTTGAAATTTACTCACCAGGTGGCGCCAATACATAAACAAAATCATCTTTTTTGACGCGTTTCATTGAAATCATTTGTATGCAATATTGACCAAATTCAATTTCATTGCACTTTGTAAACGGAAAAATAGTTACCTACTAGTAATAAAATTGCTGTTTTCAGCAAGACTTTCCATCGATACCTCAGAATTTCCAAGGGTAAACAACGCAACTAGAATCATTTCAAGCGTTATCACTACCCTTGTGCATAATTTAGGTTCACAAAAATGTAGAATTATTTATCATTAACTATAGTTATACGGTTTCCATATCTGCATGAGTTTGCGTCCTAGAGGGCCAGATCAGCCTTATTGGCAGTTTAGGTGTTCCAAGAACTTCTTGAAGAACAGACCTATGGATCAACCAACGTAACAATGGACTTCTCACCTGCGAATTCTAGCAAGCTAGTCCCATTCTGATGCCTAGAATTAACACGCTGGGAGCTGTATAATAATGTTCAAGGTTTGTAGGCCATCCAAGAACTTCTTTAAAAATAGACCAACAGATCAACCAGCCCAACGATTGACTGTGCATGTGTGACTTCTAGAGGAATAGGCAAATTTTGCTCCATAGAAGCACCCTGTGTGGTTAATAATCATTTTTAAGGTTTGTTGGTCGTCTAAGAACTCCTTGAAGAACAGACCTACGGATCAAACAACGTCAACGTTGCACTTTTTACCTGTGAATTCTAGTAAAATTGCCTCATTCTAATGTGAACAAACACGCTAGGAACCGTAAAATGATTTCCAATTTTGTCCATAGAAACACGCTGGGTGGTTTATCATCATTCACAAGGTTTGAAGGTCATCCTCCTTGAAAAAAAACAAACTCCTTGAACAATAGTCCACCAGATCAACCAGCGTAACGATGTGCTTCTCATTTGTGACATTTAGCGAAATAGCTCCAATTTGGTCCATAGAAACACGCTGGGTGGTTTATCATCATTCACAAGGTTTGGAGGTCATCCAAAAACTCCTTGCAGTATAGACCTACAGATCAACGTAACGACGAACGTCGCATGTGTGGCTACAAGCAGAATTGTGTTATATGGAAACACGTTGGGTGGTTTATCATTATTTTCGAGGTTTGCAGTTCTTCTAAGAACTCCTTGGGGTACAGATTTATGGTAGAGGTAGACCGTCACATATGATACTTTAGGTGGAATATCTCCATTTTGGTATACGGAAGCATATTGGTCAGTGTATTATATCATCATATTGAAGGTTAATATGTTGCCCAACAACTCCCACCAAAAACCAGCGTCTACATGCGAAATACTTCTGGCTGCACAAAAACCAAAACCCCCCTTTTTTCTGGTCCATTCAATAAAATATGTTATAATCACTAAACTTATGTCACAAAAATCCAGAATGGTTATTCGAGGACTTCCTAAGTATGACTATACGTGATTTATGAATGACCCCTTACAAAAATTATGTTTCAATTATTGGTATCATGTTTTAGATTTCCTAAGTTTTTAACTCGTTGTATTAATACGTCCTATATTAGTGGAATATCACTACTCAAAACTTTAAAACCACCAAAATCAAATTGTGAGACACCTTGGGATTGAAAAGGTTAAACAATTTTGAAATTAGGTTACAAACCACTTTTAAATATGTGTTAAAGTTTATATTTTTGATTATGAACAAATATAATTGAGAATATTGTTCAGATGAAAATCTTTAAAAAAAAACATGAATATAAGTAAAATTATGCACCTTTTCCCATAGAATTGTTTTTATGTTTGTTATTTTTGTTACATCATTCATTTTAATTTTATTAAGTTTCTAATTTTTTTTTATAAAAATGTGTTCATTTGTCGCTTCCACTCTAATCATAAGCATCATTTGAATTTACAATAAAATGTTTTCGAATTTTCATTCAGAACTTTCAGATATCGAATAATTTTGGCCATCATTTCGGACCGCGCGCTCCTGCGTGCAACGCGACGAGCCGAGATGAGCCGCATGAGATGAGCCAAGCCACCGCACCGCACCGGCGGAGGCCAGGGAAAATTAGCTTTTGAGTAATTTATTCTTTGACACACCAATTTGGGCGATTTAGACTGTAAAGGAAACGACGAAAATGAGCCATTCGAAATGATGAATAGTGGTAAAAATAGCATATTTTGTTAAGATCTTTTTATATCTGTCGGTTTTTATGATTGTTGGAAGCCGTGCCGAGCGCGTCTTTCGCAGAGCTGCTTAAACGGCTAGAACGTGGATGTGTGGCATACGCAGAGGAAATCGGGAGACGCACGTGAAACGAGAGCGAAAAAATAAACATTTCAATTTTAATTTTATATCCTCCGTCTGTCTAATACGTCTTCGTCAGAAGACGACCGATTTGTTGGATGGAGAGGCACTTTTTTACTTTTTGGGAAGATTGCAAACAAACAAGACATTTTGGTGGCAGGAATCGCTTTCGGCGGGTAGAAACGATTCAAAAATAAGTCCTAAGCACCGTCTTTGGTAGCAAATTAGAAGCGATTTGCTTGATAGACCTCGACACACCACACATCGGTCGAATACCACATCAGTGATGTCGTATATTGGAATTTAGAGGCGAGTTTTCAACACAAATGATTCAAAGGTCAATTGTCGCCGATGCACGGAATTTTGTAATAGATGAGTTGCCCAAAAAATTTACAGTTAAAACGCATTAACTATTTTCTGTCTTCTCTAGGGACAAAGAAACTCTCAAAACAACCGACAAACTGCCCTCACTGTCGTTAATCCGTCCTCGGAGCATCCAGTAGGTGACGACTTAACGCTAATGAAGCGAACTCCTAAATGATTTAAGTGTTGTTTCATGTTTACCGCAGTTTGATTTTTTGACAAACTGTATTATAAACCATCCCGGACGCAGGAAACGCTCGCTGAGCTCTGTTTCGCTGGGAAATCTTTCTTTTTTTCGACAGACACAACACGTGATGGAAAATGGCATCGTAAAAAAGACGCTGCTTAGAGCACATCACAGTTTAGTTCGTGCGGAAGGCGTCAGCTCATCATTTGTGAGCACCAGTCGAAATAAAGGATTATGGAAAGCAGCCGGCTAAATTATAAAAACAGAAGGAAATAAGAACCGCTCGAGAAGGAGAGAACCACTTCGAGCTGATCTTGCGTGATCGTCACGCAGACGAAAGGAGATGGGTTTTATGAGCAACATTTGATTGATGCTCGGAATCGTTTTCATTTTTCGTTTGATGAAGTGCTTCCACAGAATTAAGATCGAAGGCGGCCGTGCTCGAGAGGTGAATTAATAACAACAACAAGATATTAAAACTCGGTTGGCATGGCACGGAACGGATTAAGTTCGCTCGAAAGGAATGCTTCGTTGATTGACTGTTCTTTAGAGTAAACAAGGCTAAGCGCCAATTAAATCATCACATCCCCAATGCAATATACTCACTTGCGTCTCCGTAACGTTTAACAGTTTGGCCATCTCGGTACGTTCGCTTGATGAGAGGTACTTCTTCACTTCAAATTGCTTCTCCAGCTCGAAAATTTGCCGCCCGGTGAACGTCGTTCGGGCTTTCTTCTTCCGTCGACTGGCGCCATCCAGCTGACTGTCGTCGCCATCCCCGTCCAGATCGAGCACTTCCGCTCGACTGGTTTTCTTCCCGCCCCCTAGCGTGGGAACCTTCTGCCCGCTCGCCGAGGATGAATCCTTCAACGAGTGCTGCGACTCATTTGACCCGTAGATTTCCGACTCTGCGTCCGTCGAATGGGTCCGTTCCCGACTAATAGAGCGAACCGATTCTTGAGTGGTATCTGTTGGGAAAAAATCGACTTAGTTTGAATATTTCCAGTTTTCGGTAGACGCCAATTTACCTTCTTCAATATGTCTCTCGATAATCCTTTCCAGCGGTCCCTGGACCGGCGGCTTAGAAATACATAAATCCAGCGGTTGATCTTCGTTGTCTGCTTTCGTTATCGGCTTCGTCGCGGCGAGACTTTGCAAAAGGTATGGCACCATGTGGTTGTTGTTTACTACGGGTGCCTCGGTGACCTTCCCCGTTGGTCCCTTCCAGCCAAGGATATCCATGATGGAGTGTGGGGTCGGTTGCTTCGGTGGATTGGCGTAAACGTGGGGATGCCACTTGCCATTGTTGAAGCAGTTGGTGGTGAAGATGCCTCCTAAGTTTGTACTCGTGTGCCATGGCGGGTCCTCGCCATTCTGGGGATGTTGGTCGGTAATGTTGGTGGCCGAAAATGGCGGAAGAGGCGGCTGTGGGGGTGACTTTCGATCGGCCACCTGTGCCGCCTGGGTGTGGAGATCTGGAGTGTTGGTAATGCATACCTGGTTGACTTCGCGTACCTCCTCAGCCTGTGTCATGTCGCTCAACGGATGCCACGGCTGTCGCACGGAGAGAACTCTTTGGTCACCTATTGTTTACTGTGGTCAGATGGCTGGTCGGTGGTGAGTGTATTGTTGCATTCTACGGATCTGGAAAAAGAATTAGAGAAAAAACAGAGTTTAATTTTATTGTGAATATTAAAAATTCAAAATGATCAAATAGCAGCTGATGTACGACGAAAATAAACATGTTTAGTGCGAGTTTAGAGTTGTAAAACTAGATTTCAATTTTAAACGGATTTTGGATCCGGCAAATTGTGGATTAATGAAAAACGACTTTGACCTCGGACGCGATTTTTTCACGGCCAAAATTATGAAAGTTTTTAACGATTCATATCGAAAAGCATGATTTGATAGATAGATCAACCAGTCATGTACATGATTACGCACTGGTACTGTGCAATTCCCAAAGGAATTGAATGATCGATATCTCCTTCCAAATAACGATATTCATTCATTTATTTAGTCTACATCTATACAGATAACACTGAATCAACAATTTGACGCCACAATACACGGTTCGAGGCCGCATCTCTCCATCCTCGAATACGCCCCACGCTCGCCAAGTCGTTCTGCACCTGGTCTGCCCATCTCGCTCGCTGCGCTCCACGTCGTCTCGTACCTGCCGGATCGGAAGCGAACACCATCTTTGCAGGGTTGCTGTCCGGCATTCTTGCAACATGCCCTGCCCATCGTACCCTTCCGGCTTTAGCTACCTTCTGGATACTGGGTTCGCCGTAGAGCTGGGCGAGCTCATGGTTCATTCTTCGCCGCCACACACCGTCTTCTTGTACACCGCCAAAGATGGTCCTAAGCACCCGTCTAAGTCCTCCTCGAGCATTGTCCATGTTTCATGTCCGTAGAGGACTACCGGTCTTATTAACGTCTTGTACATGACACATTTGGTGCGGTGGCGAATCTTTTTCGACCGCAGTTTCTTCTGGAGCCCGTAGTAGGCCCGACTTCCACAGATGATGCGCCTTCGTATTTCACGACTAACGTTGTTGTCAGCCGTTAGCAAGGATCCGAGGTAGACGAATTCCTCGACCACCTCGAAGGTATCCCCGTCTATCGTAACACTGCTTCCCAGGCGGACCCTGTCCAAATAACGATATGCTTCATACAAACACGAAACGATAGACACATAGCACAAAAAGAAGAATTTAAACACATTTTATCCAAAACCTAGATTTCATAATTCACCATTCAAAACAGACCGACTGACAGCGATTAGTTAGCTTGATGACGGCGGTTGGATCAAATTTTTCTCCGCTAAAGGCCATCAAAATCCGTACCCCTTTGGGCAGAGAAACCCATTTTTTTTATATTTCAACCAAAATGATTTATTTTTTTCTCCCTAAAGTATCCCGATTTTCAATCAAATGAACAAAAACGAAACTGTGCGAGCGATAGGCGAAGGCTCAACGGTAGAAAAAAGCGCCTCCGTTAGCCACCCATCGCATCGCCATCGACGTCGTCAGTCATAAAATCATATTTGGGGATTGATGACTCCACTCAGGAAAACGGGCGACGACAAATGAATAAAAAAAATGCCTCAATAATAAAACAGGTTTATATATTTTATTGGAATAAATTGTCATAAAAGAGACGTCTTTCTTGATGTCGCGCTGAAACTGTGTGTGCCATCAGCATTAGGGTGGTCCATATTTTGATATGTTTAATGTGGTTTTAACAACGTTTCAAATTCACAAGCTTTGCTTGATTTTTTCGGGACAAAACTTATTTCATCACTTTCAATTCGGAGAATGAAGAAATTGATAACTTGGAAGCATTTCCCTATAAATTACACAAGAGCTTTAATTGCATCACGTTTTCGAATTTCGATTCCCCCTAACGATCATCCGCTCACGAAAGGGAAGAACAAGGGAACAAACAACTTGTGTGCTTGCACTCCATTATTGTGATATGATGTTAAGCGAAATATTTCCTGCATCACCGACCTCCTCGCATCCTATCGGGCTGCCGACCGACACATACCTTCGACTACATCCTTCGGCCCCATTCACAATTATTATCGTCATCATCGTCATCGTCGATGGCGCGGGTCGAGAGGAAGCAGGAGGACTAACTCGTGCGTTCGATCGAGCATATATAATATGGAAACAATTAACAGAATTGATTTTCATTACATATTAAATACTCAATCATGGGCCGTGCCTCACTCCCCCCGGATGCCTTCAGTTACTTCGGCGGATTCGCTCTGATGTTTGATGCTGTGTACCATCAGTGGAACGTTTATTCGAATTTATGTTTTGTATCGCATTTTAAACGTTTTCCAGTATGCGCTCAACACATGTGCAGCAGGAGACCCGGCAATTCCATGGAGGGCAATCGGGCTATGATAGACTGCCGAGGATTATTTTGCAGCATATAAAGAATAAGCATCATTGCGCAGGTTGTTAGTGAAAAACTAGGAAATACTGGGCACTAATGATTCCCAATGTTTGTTTCGGCTATTTTTCGATTTATCATGCACACAAGTTCAATTATTTTTTAACGAAAGTTATAAATTATAAATTTTTCCGAAATTTGAAAAAAATATCATTTTCTAAACATGCTGGAGACAGGATCTCCACACTGCACTAGAGAGACTTGATCTTTCTCCAAGCTGCAAATGTTCAAGTTCTTTCAAGTCTATCGAAAGGTCAAACTGGTATGTTTCCAAATCAGAACAATTCCTAATAGTCGAACCTGAGAGCAGTCGTATAAAAATAAAATATTTTTGAATTTCTGTAATTATTTTTTGAAGATTCCAAGTCCATGAATGAGTTCCACCATGAGTCTCTGAATGGGTACCTGAAGGAGACCCTGAAAGAATCTGTTAAGAAATTTCTGGAAATATTTTCCTTTATTCAAAATAAAAAAAATATTTCTTTGACTTTCCAAATGCTCTAATCACTGGCGGAGTTAAACTAAGTCACGATGGAGGGGGGAAGGGCAGTTTGGCTGAAAACCAATCGGCCGAATGTCACTTGGCCGACGGCCACTAGACCGAAAGTTGGTCAACCGAATATACCATTTGGCCGAACAGATCTTCTTCTTCTTCTTCTTATTGACATTACATCCCTACACTGGGACAGAGCCACCTCGCAGCTTAGTGTTCATTAAGCACTTCCACAGTTATTAACTGCGAGGTTTCTAAGCCAGGTTACCATTTTTGCATTTGTATATCATGAGGCTAACACGATGATACTTTTATGCCCAGGGAAGTCGAGACAATTTCCAATCCGAAAATTGCCTAGACCGGCACCGGGAATCGAAACCAGCCACCCTCATCATGGTCTTGCTTTGTAGCCGCGCGTCTTACCGCACCGAACAGATCATGTGGCCGAAGGTCATTTGGCAGAATAGACCATTAGGCTGAACAGGCCATTTGGCCGAATAGGTCATTTGGCAGAATAGGAAATTTGGTCGAAACCCATCTGGCCGAAAATCATTTGGTCGAATAGGTCATTTGGCCGAATTGGTCATTTGGTCGAACATGTTATTTAACCGAAACCGCCGAAAAGATCATTTGCCCGAATATGTCATTTGGCCGACTAGTGCATTTGGCCGAATAAGCCATTTGGCCGAACAATTCATTTGGCCGCATAGATCATTTGGTCGAACAAGTCATTTGACCGAATAGATCATTCAGCTAATTAACTTTCGGCCAGATGGGTTTCGGCCTAATGGTTTGTTCGGCCTACATAGTGGGATTCGGCCAAATGGCTTTCGGCCAAACGACTCTTCCCCAAAATTTCTTACTACCATTTTTGATAAATCCTGGAAAAACTTCCAAAAGGATTTCTGGAAAAAAATCCGAAATACTTTCTGGTGGAATTTTCCAAGGTGGATCATACTTTGAACACCTAAATCGTCAAACGGTGCTTAAACTTTTTTCGATAGTTAGCCCTGTGCTCAACACACGAGTGATCATAAGTGGATCCCCGCTGAAAATTGAAAATGTTTTGATCTTTTATGGGCATAACATTAGGGGCAAAACATTGTTTTGTCATTTACAAAGAACTATCATAAAATGTTTGAATGAATTCTTGGAAAACATCCAAAAGAGTTGTTAGATCACGAATAAATTCCTACGGGAACCTTAAAAAATTATAAATATTTCTGAAGGAATTTCTAGGAGAATTGCCAAAGGAATTTCTAAAGAAATAGCTTAAGAAATTCGTAAAGAGAAACATTACCGATTCAAAAAAAATTTAAATTGAAAGGTATTCATTAACCAATTTTTGAAGGAATTCTTAAATAAATTTCCGAAGAACGAAGATATTCCTAAAGTATTTTTGAAGGAATTTCAAAAGAATTTCTGAAGAAATTAATAAAAGAGTTTATGAGGGAATATTTGAAAGAATATTCAAAGAAGCCCTAAAAAGAATTTCCAAAGGGATTTGGTTCAAGAAAGGAAAATATTTCAAAGTAATTCGTAATGGAATTTCCAAAGGAATCTCTAAATGAATTTCTGAAGAGATTCCAGAAGGAATTTTTGGAACAATTTTTAAAGGTGTTTTTCGTAAGTTCTCCTAAATAAATTCCCGAATAAACTCCTGGAGAAAGTTCTTGAGGTTCCTAAAATTCCTTCTTTGAAAGAATTTCTGTATTATTTGCGGAGTGTTCCCAGAGAAATACTCGGAGGCATGCCTGAAAGAATTTCTGGATAATTTTTCCAAAGGGTTTAGGGATTCCCTAATTTCTAAGCTTATCTACAAGAAAAAATGTCTGGAATATCTGTCTTCAATAATCTGAATGAACTTCAGATGGAGCTCCAGGAACTGGAAGTTTCCACTTAATTACTATAGAATTTCAGGACGATAAAATTCAATTAATATTCCCTAATATGTATTTCGTCTCCACTGATTAGATAGTTTTTACTGCTGACGCCGAATTATAATTTCTGAGATTTCTGGGATTTCTGAAATATTTTTAAAATATTTTTTTAAAAGAAATCTGGGTGGTTTTCCGTAAATAAAACAACTCAGAGGAATTTCACTGGGTAAATTTTAGAATTCTGTAGTATCCTGAAAAGTCAAGGGAGGAATTTTTAATAAAATTCATTGATACCTCACTGAAAGATATCTTGGAGCAGGGTTGTAAATATTCGGCAGCACTGGATGAAAGTGATGTTTTTTTTTTCATTTTTCTATTTTTATTGTCTTTATTATCGTGACTTTCAGTCCAAGGCTGGCTCGTCTCGTAGCATTTTTCTATTTTCTTCCTTCCATGAAACCGATCTCACATTCCCGAAGAGGGAGAAGAGTAAACAATATGCTTCAACGGTCAGCCCAGAATCACATTTCTTATGCTAAAATAAGCCTTCAGTCAAATTTTCAGCAAATTTTGATGAAACTTCCAGGTGGGTCAGTTTGGTGTTTTTGGGCTATTTTCAAATTTCAAACAAATCTAACAAAATTTAGAGGGTTAGACGGTAGGCAATACCTATGATAACTTCTTTCTTTCCAACGCAATTTATGCAAACTTTGTGTAATTTGGAAGTCCAAAAAGTCGCAAATGCATTGCCTGTGAGTCGTGCGAGAATAGATTTCAAAAAGTACCTGGGCAATACGCCCCACCTTAACCAAAGACGTTTCATAGTCTTTCATTAGTATTTTATCTATTCCATAATAAAAAGGTTACAAACCCCTATGTACTTGACATTCAAAAACCAACATAAGTCCATTTAAGCAGGTTTGAATTACATTTCAATAGTTTCTATATCATTTGGAAGCAACTGCTGCAGAATCGCTGCGCTTGTGTTAAGTTGGTAAAGGCATATCGTCCTGCCTACACTGTGGGGCGTTTTGACCAGTGAAACATATTTTCGAAAAACTTTACGTCGAAGCAATTCAATATCATATTAACCACTGAGAAAAGTTATTTTGTTGCCCAATAGTTAGTTATAGTTTTCTAGAAATCAACGAAGGGGCGTTTTGGCCAGGTGGAGTGCATTATACCGTCTGCGTCTCACCCTAAACACCGAGAAGCATCAACCTCTAAATGGAAGCTTTCTGTGTGCTCTAAAAGGCTTGAAAACAATTTGACTCGTTCCGTTTAGGTTTTGTCCATGCTGAAATGATTTCAAGCTTCAAATTGCTTAAAAACACTGTTTCTCTCAAAATTCTAATTCTAATTAAATATATTATTATTAGTCTTTTTTTCCTAGACATTTTAGTCATATAATTGCTAATGTGCGATTTACTGTTAAATTCTAAAAAATCAGAAGCTGAACATTTCTCGTAAATTTACACGTTAGGAATTTTTCAAACAAACTATTTTTTGGTGTGCTAAGCTCCATTGTATAAAATGGTGATTATAAGGCCAAAGACACGAAGTTACTCATAAGTAGGATCAGAAGCTTCATCCGGAAAACCGATGCGGCAGAGCCGTCCAGCGGTCATGTCATACCAACAGGACTGAACTACGCCGCACAGCGAATCACGGACCATACGCTAATACACCCAGGTTTTTTTTTACGCGGTTGGAATTCATTAATTTTTCGGTGAACCTAAGATTTTACAGCTTTTCAAATATCCCCTGAATTTTCTTTGATTTTTTGTGAATTTTTTGATGGGGTTAACTCATTGCTTCATTGACAGTGGAGGTCTTAAACGGCCAAAACCAAACCGTGTAAAAAAAAACCTGGGTGTATTCATTAGAATAAGTCTGGACTAAGGACAACTCTTTGTATAACATATATCAGATTAAACTGCACTTATTTGTAGTTTTTTCCTGCCATTATATCTATTCCCGCTATTTAGTGACCACCCGTTACTACTACTACTGCTGCAAAATGCTCTTCCACTGCCTGCCTACTTAGGTGGTTGCTAACAAACCGAGTCAAAGCAATTTTTACGCAGGTTTATTGCGTTTATCAGTTGAAGAAGTGCAAGCATCTTGAGTAATATATACGCTACTTTATACGCTTTTTCAAAGAAGCATTAGGGGGATTCACTTAACTGCGTAAGAGATGATTCTTTGCGTATCCCAAATTTATGACACAAGCTGCGTAAACCAGAAATGAAATATTTCCATAAGCTCCAAACGTAGAAAAGATCAATCCTAGCATGCCTTGAAAGTCTTACATCTAAACCGTTCATACTACCGCGTAAACAAACATGCCCAGAATCAGTGAAAAAAGGAAATTGCTCCGTCGTTTAAAAGATCATGCAATTTATGATCTGATCCATTTGGAATTATCGAACGAAGATAATGGTAAGATACTCCATGATTATTGAAGTGATTTTCAAAACAGCTTTGTATTCCTCAGATACTCGAAAAGCAAGAGAAGATGAAGTTATAGAAGAACTCATCTGTTCCACAGTGGTTGCCGAGTTTTACAGATACGCACTTGATTTTGTTTTAAATTCGGTCCCAAAATCACACCACTTTCTGCTCCACGTTCTTCCTGAACTCAACGAAGACAGATTTCGAAAATTAGTGCGAGTAAATTGGAGTAATTTTAACATAATTTTAAACCTAATTCGAAAAGATCCAGTTTTCAATGGACCAAGATCTTGTAATCAATTTCCCATTGAAATGCAGCTTATGATAGTTTTATATAGATTAGGATCATCCGGAGAAGGGGCAACCATTGCCAAGATAGCTTATTTATTCGGTGTCGGAGACGGGGGAACAATTCAGATTTCAACACATCGAGTTTTTGAAGCTGTTTTGAATTTAAAAAATAGATTTTTGTATTGGCCAAATGCAGATGAACGATCAAAAATAGTGTCGGAAACATTTCATGAGCTACCTCACTGCATCGGATATGTTGACGGAACAGAAATTAGATTATCTGAAAAACCCTCTCAAGATCCTGAATCATACTTTTCCCGTAAACACGATTATTCCTTGAAAGTTCAGGCTGTATGTGACTACGAGAATAAAATTCGACATTTGGTTTTGGGTTATCCCGGAAGTGTTCATGATAGCAGTATGGGGAATAAAGTGAGTCTGAAAAATGCATTCGCATTTGTTGGTTACATTGATGGATAAAGTGGAACGTATTTCTTATTTCATGATAAAAATAATGAAATAAACTAAAATATTTAAAAATGACATTAATAGACATTTATTCACATCGTCAATCGTAGTTGGCATTTGAAATGCCAGCATACTAAGAAGCTAATGAGAAGAAATTTGAAATTCAATATCAGTAGGCTGACAGGAATTCTAGATGATTCGAACGGTGAAAATAAACGATCATTCAGTGTTATGTTTTTGAGGCGTGAACATGCGAATTATCCTTCGGTGTTCCGCGCTTGTTTTCGTTGGTAAAAAGGCAAATCGGAAGACGGATTTGCTTGGCTACGACAATGACGTAGTCGTTGCTCCCTACAAGGTAAGAAAGGTCAGCAGTAGAAGAAAAGCTGAATGAGGCAAAAAATATGGTAAGCCTCCGACGTGAAAAATATGGCAAAAAAAATGATAAGCTATGATTGGTGAAGGGTAAAAAAAAGGTAAACCCCAAACGAGATATGGCAAAAAATAGTGGTAAGCCTCAGTCTGAAAAAATGGCAAAAAATAATGGTAAGCCATGCTATACAAAAGGCAAAAAAATAATGGTAAGCCTAAGTTGGAAAAGAGAACGGCAAAAAAAAAAGATAAGCCATGATATGCTAAGGGCATATAGAAAGAGAGAGAGAACGCGAGAAAATGGCAAAAAAATAAAGAAAAGTCATAAAAAAAATTACATCGGATTTGGATTGGATATAGATTTGATTTGGATTGGATTGGATTTGGAATGGATTTGGATTGGATTTAGATTGGATTTGGATTGGATTTGGATTGGATTTGGATTGGATTTGGATTGGATTTGGATTGGATTTGGATTGGATTTGGATTGGATTTGGATTGGATTTGGATTGGATTGGATTTGGATTGGATTTGGATTGGATTGGATTGGATTGGATTGGTTGGATTGGTTTGGATTGGTTGGTTGGTTGGATTGGATTTGATTGATTTGGATTGGTTTGGATTGGTTGGATTGGTTTGGTTGGTTTGATTGGTTTGGATTGGTTTGGTTGGTTTGGATTGGTTTGGATTGGTTTGGATTGGTTTGGATTGGTTTGGTTGGTTTGGATTGGTTTGGATTGGTTTGGATTGGATTTGGTTGGTTTGGATTGGTTTGGATTGGTTTGGATTGGTTTGGTTGGTTTGGTTGGTTTGGATTGGATTTGGATTGGTTTGGATTGGTTTGGATTGGTTTGGATTGGTTTGGATTGGTTTGGATTGGTTTGGATTGGTTTGGTTGGTTTGGATTGATTTGGATTGGTTTGGATTGGTTTGGATTGGTTTGGATTGGTTTGGATTGGTTTGGATTGATTTGGATTGGTTTGGATTGGATTTGGATTGGATTGGTTGGTTGGATTTGGATTGGTTTGGATTGGTTTGGATTGGTTTGGTTGGATTTGGATTGGTTGGATTGATTTGGATTGGTTTGGATTGGTTTGGTTGGTTTGGATTGGATTTGGATTGGTTTGATTGATTTGGATTGGTTTGGATTGGATTTGGATTGGTTTGATTGGTTTGGATTGGTTTGGATTGGTTTGGATTGGTTTGGATTGGTTTGGTTGGTTTGGATTGGTTTGGATTGGTTTGGATTGGTTTGGATTGGTTTGGATTGGTTTGGATTGGTTTGGATTGGTTTGGATTGGTTTGGATTGGTTTGGTTTGGATTGGTTTGGATTGGATTTGGATTGGATTGGATTGGTTTGGATTGGTTTGGATTGGATTTGGATTGGATTTGGATTGGATTTGGATTGGATTTGGATTGGATTTGGATTGGATTTGGATTGGATTTGGATTGGATTTGGATTGGATTTGGATTGGATTTGGATTGCATTTGGATTGGATTTGGATTGGATTTGGATTGGATTGGATTTTGATTGGATTTGGATTGGATTCGGATTAGATTTGGATTGGATGTTGATTGTATTTGCATGGGATTTAGATTGGATTTGATTTGCATGGGATTTTGATTGGATTGGATTTGTGTAGAATGTGGATGGGATTTGGGTTAGATTGGTTTAGTTAATGGTTAAATTTGAAATTCAATCTCAGTAGGCTGACAGGAATTCTAGATGATTCGAACGGTGAACATAAACGATCATTCAGTGTTATGTTTTTGAGGCGTGAACATGCGAATTATCCTTCGGTGTTCCGCGCTTGTTTTCGTGTGTAAAAGGCAAATCGGAAGACGGATTTGCTTGGCTACGACAAGCAGGATTTACAATAATTGCGATTTATCAAAATACCCGTCTCAATTTTATAGTGAACATGAGTGGATAGTGGGTGATAGTGCGTACAAATTGACAGAAACAGTTATTACTCCATATAGATGCAATTCAACAGAAAGAAGTCTGAAAGAGCGAACGTATTTTAACAGAAAACTGAGCAAGTACCGTATTTGAGTTGAGCATACTTTTGGTCTATTAAAAGAAAGGTTTAATGGTTTGAAAGAACTTAAAATTGAATTAAAAGATAACGATTCCGTTAAATATGCTTTCCGATGAATATTGGTTTGTTCTATTTTACATAACATCATAGTAGAACAAAAAACGAGGACAGTTTTGAACCGACGATCGAGAACAGAAATGAAATCGAAGATTTTGTTAGCGAGAATGGTGATGATTGTAGTATTGAAGGAGTAACGAAGCGTCGAGCGCTTTTAGAGATCTTGAGAGAAATGAATGAATAAATAGTTTGTGTGTATAATAATTTATTTAAAACTGAACTTAATGGTTATTGTATCGTGCCCTTAATTCTAATTCATATTTCTGAACACGTTCCCGCACTTCGGCTTCTATTTTCATGTTGGCCAAGGCAAGGCGCTCATCACGTTCTATCTCTAACTTTCGGATAGTCGTTTGCTGCTCTATTTGCATTCGGGCCAAATTGATCTTTTCTTTCTCAATTTCCAACTTTTGTTCATCGAACTCCCTTTGTCTCTCCCACTTCTTTTCCTCAAAAAGCAATTTCTTGTCCTGCATTGCAACAAGTGCTGAAATTGATCCTGAATTGAAGGAACACTTAGTTTTTCTTTGTCCCTGCTTCAACTTAGTTTTTAATGTCTCCAAGTTCCTGTTTCTTGTCGATGTTGTAGGTGTATCTGACGACTCGATGTTGATTTCTTCCTGCTCATTATGTATCACTTCTGGATCAAAATTTGTTTCAATTTCTGCATCGGATGCTGGTCTGGTATCTTCCCAAATTAGATTTTCTCCAGACACATCGTCGAAATTGAAAGCTGCATCATCTCCATCGAATATTTCATTTGCTGGCTCTTCAGGTAATGTAAGTGGCTCTTCAAGTTGATCATAGCTCACTGATTCATTAAAACCAGAATGTGATGTTTCGATGATGATCGCTGGATTCACATTCTTACGTTGGCCAAAAATTTGTTCAAGAATATTCCAGAAGGGACACACCCTTTGTATGTATTCTGAAATTGAAGGAATATTAGAATCCAGTGGAAGGCCAAATACTATATGTACTACTACCTGTAACGCTGTTATCTAATCCTTCTGATAGAAGTCCAGCACCAGTTTGGCTTTTCCATGTAGATGCAGATATGTATGAAGATTTTAGATTTCTCATTTTATTTTTTAGCACAATCCAATTGAGTGCGCGTACGCATGCGGTTTTTTCCATTATTCTGGCATAGAACATCTGGGCTGTTGGTTTCTACATGAATAAAAATAATCAGTAACAATGAAAGCTTCAAAAAAATTGAATTATACCTCGAATAATTCAGGATTATTTTTCACTTCATCCAAAACCGTCTCAAGCATGTCCCTGGTTTCATCACTTGTCCAGCGATGAATTGGGTTCAATCGACGACGTTTTGTTTTTTGCTGTGTCAGCTGCAAATGTTAATTGTTATTTGGAATAATATGTTAAACACAAGACAAGGTTTTAATTACTTACACCCTCCATATTCGCGTTCTAAACTGTCACGAAGTAATGAAGCTACACGTTTGAAGAACACGTTGATATGGCAATTGTACAAGTGGTTACTAGATTTTCAAATTCTCATTTGAAGTAGACGTCAAGATAAGAGAAGAAATGTTTCTTGAAACATTTCATTGCATATTTCTACGCAAAACTAATTGTTACGCAGATTTGAGTGAATACCCCTATTGATAAATATCTCTGTACAAAACGATGTATTTTTTATTATTCCTTTATTCATTTGGTAGGGACTCTGTGTTACTTAACCGCTACTGTGCCGAGATCTACTGTGGTGTTCTGCAGCTAGAATCCACACAGAATCTATTTTTAGATTTTTCCATTATTCATTGCTGGTCCATCTCGTCGTGAGTCCATTGTGTTCGTTTTGTCCATGTCGTGTATCCAATGATCGTTGCATTGTCCGGTTGCCATTTATCCGGGTAACGTTGGAGGAATGCCTCCGAGAAGAACAATTTGTCAGTCGTCATCAGCCGTGACGGTGAGGCGTGCACCCCAATACGCCACCGCGTAGGCTGCGCATCCGGCGACTGACGAGGGTTTTGGTGGAGGGGCTGGAAATCGAACCCATGACCATTCGCTTATAAGGCGAACGTGTAGCCAACTACGCTACGGGACCTCCACAAAAACGATGTATTATTGCTGAAATATTGATCAATTTGCGTGATGAGCTAACGTTGCATCCAGGCCTAACATTATATCCCGTTACCCTAGTTGTAAATTGGTCATCTCCCCAGGCCATCTGCGAGTTGTGGGGCTTGCCTAGGATGTGGTGGGGTTTGACAGTGGGCCCTGTTAAACCTCTATAAAAAGCTGCATGTATCCGCAAGTAGGCCCCACCAAAGCGACCGTGTGCCGCTCAAAGCGCACAAGCCCAAGTCCTAGTGTTAGGTGGGACGCCAAACAGCCCTGACACGACGGCCCTCCGATGAGACAGGAGGTTTGCGCAGGCCCAATAAGCCGCCTAGAAAACCAATCATTACGAACAATATAAGAGATAATGCGACTCGATATAATCGGCAAAGACCTAGGCGACGAATACAGGATCACGATTGGAAGCTTGGAACATGGAATCGCAAGTCGCTAGGTTTCGCAGGTTGCGACAGGATGATCTACGATGAATTACATCCCCGCAACTTCGACGTCGTGGCGCTGCAGGAGATTTGCTGGACAGGACAGAAAGTGTGGAAAAGCGGGCATCGAGCGCTACCACCAAAGCTGTGGCACCACCAACGAGCTGGGAACCGGCTTCGTAGTGCTGGGTAAGATGCGCCATCGTGTGATTGGGTGGCAGCCAATCAACGCAAGGATGTGCAAGCTGAGGATTGAAGGCCGTTTCTTCAACTTTAACATCATCAACGTACACTGCCCACACGAAGGGAGACCCGACGACGAGAAAGAAGCGTTCTATGCGCAGCTGGGGCAGACATACGATGGATGCCCACTGCGGGACGTTAAAATCGTCATCGGTGACATGAACGCACAGGTAGGAAGGGAGGAAATGTATAGACCGGTCATCGGACCGGATAGTCAGCACACCGTATCGAATGACAACGGCCAACGATGCATAAACTTAGCAGCCTCCCGCGGAATGGTAGTCCGAAGCACCTTCTTTCCCCGCAAAAATATCCACAAGGCCACATGGAGATCACCTAACCAAGAAACAGAAAACCAAATCGACCACGTTCTAATAGACGGTAAATTCTTCTCCGACATCACGAACGTCCGCACTTACCGCAGTGCGAATATTGAATCCGACCACTACCTCGTTGCAGTATGCCTGCGCTCAAAACTCTCGACGGTGTACAACACGCGTCGAAGTCGGACGCCGCGGCTTAACATTGGGCGGCTACAAGACGGTAGACTAGCCCAAGAATACGCGCAGCAGCTGGAAGTGGCACTTCCAACGGAAGAGCAACTAGGCGCAGCGTCTCTTGAAGATGGCTGGAGAGATATTCGATCCGCCATTGGTAGCACCGCAACCGCTGCACTTGACACGGTGCCCCCGGATCAGAGAAACGACTGGTATGACGGCGAATGTGAGCAGTTAGTGGAAGAGAAGAATGCAGCATGGGCGAGATTGCTGCAACACCGCACGAGGGCGAACGAGGCACGATATAAACAGGCGCGGAATAGACAAAACTCGATTTTCCGGAGGAAAAAGCGCCAGCAGGAAGATTTAGACCATGAAGAAATGGAGCAACTGTACCGCGCTAATAACACACGAAAGTTCTATGAGAAGTTAAACCGTTCACGTAAGGGCCACGTGCCACAGCCTGATATGTGTAAGGACATAAACGGGAACCTTCTTACGAACGAGCGTGAGGTGATCCAAAGGTGGCGGCAGCACTACGAAGAACATCTGAATGGCGATGTGGCAGACGAAGATGGCGCTATGGTGATGGACCTGGGAGAACGCGCGCAGGACATAATTGTACCGCCTCCGGATCTCCAGGAAATCCAGGAGGAGATTGGCCGGCTGAATAACAACAAAGCCCCTGGGGTTGACCAACTACCAGGAGAACTATTTAAACACGGTGGTGAGGCACTGGCTAGAGCGCTACACTGGGTCATTATCATTATGGAAGGTGTCGTGTGTCCCATCTACAAAAAGGGCGATAAGCTGGATTGTAGCAACTACCGCGCAATCACATTGCTGAACGCCGCCTACAAGGTACTCTCCCAAATTTTATGCCGTCGACTAGCACCAACTGCAAGGGAGTTCGTGGAGCAGTACCAGGCGGGTTTTATGGGCGAACGCTCCACCACGGACCAGGTGTTCGCCATTCGCCAAGTACTGCAGAAATGCCGCGAATACAACGTGCCCACATATCATCTATTCATCGACTTCAAAGCCGCATATGATACAATCGATCGGGACCAGCTATGGCAGCTAATGCACGAAAACGGATTTCCGGATAAACTGACACGGTTGATCAAAGCGACGATGGATCGGGTGATGTGCGTAGTTCGAGTTTCAGGGGCATTATCGAGTCCCTTCGAAACCCGCAGAGGATTACGGCAAGGTGATGGTCTTTCGTGTTTGCTATTCAACATCGCTTTGGAAGGCGTAATACGAAGAGCAGGGATTAACACGAGTGGTACAATTTTCAATAAGTCCGTCCAGCTATTTGGTTTCGCCGACGACATAGATATTATGGCACGTAACTTTGAGAAGATGGAGGAAGCCTACATCAGACTGAAGAGGGAAGCTAAGCGGATCGGACTAGTCATCAACACGTCGAAGACGAAGTATATGATAGGAAGAGGTTCAAGGGAAGACAATGTGAGCCACCCACCGCGAGTTTGCATCGGTGGTGACGAAATCGAGATTGTAGAAGAATTTGTGTACTTGGGCTCACTGGTGACTGCCGAAAATGACACCAGCAGAGAAATTCGGAGACGCATATTGGCTGGAAATCGTACGTACTTTGGACTCCGCAAGACGCTCCGATCGAATAGAGTTCGCCGCCGTATCAAACTGACAATCTACAAAACGCTAATTAGACCGGTAGTCCTCTACGGACACGAGACCTGGACGATGCTCGTGGAGGACCAACGCGCACTTGGAGTTTTCGAAAGGAAAGTGCTGCGTACCATGTATGGTGGGGTGCAGATGGCGGACGGTACGTGGAGGAGGCGAATGAACCACGAATTGCATCAGCTGTTGGGAGAACCATCCATCGTTCACACCGCGAAAATCGGACGACTGCGGTGGGCCGGGCACGTAGCCAGAATGTCGGACAGTAACCCGGTGAAAATGGTCCGATGGGCACAAGAAGGCGAGGTGCGCAGCGGGCAAGGTGGATCGATCAGGTGGAAGATGACTTGCGGACCCTCCGTAGACTGCGTGGTTGGCGACGTGTAGCCATGGACCGAGCCGAATGGAGAAGACTCTTATATACCGCACAGGCCACTTCGGGCTTAGTCTGAATAAATAAATAATAATAATCATAATCATAACATTTTTATACCTTTTAGTAACACAATTTGGTAGAAAGGTTACTTGATTATTGATCACAATGCAAATCATTTAATTTAATTATTCATAATTATAAATCATTAATCATATCTATCGTTAATCATTTATTATACACATATTGTGTCGACATTTAATCACGATCGGTAATCGTTAATCATACTCCAAACGTTTTATTCATTAATCATAATCGTTAATCATTGTCAAAAATTAGTTCAATCGGTAATCATAATCATTAATCATTGTCAAAGATGAATAAATCAATCATAATCTTCAATCATAGAGTTGAATGATTTAAAAATAACAAATTTAATCATTCATTGGAAGCTTTATTCATTAACGCTCTGCATGAGGCTAACACCACCGAGAATCAAACCCAAACAACTTCAGCACAGTCTTGCTTTGTAGTCGCGCATCTTAAGACAAATTAGACAAATAAGACAAATAAGACAAATAAGACAAATAAGTCAAATGAAAAAAATATAACAAAACAAGTAAGTTCCTCCAGGAATTCCTTCAACAGTTCCTACGAAAGTTCCTCCAGGAATACATTCGGAAGTTCCTCCAGTAGTTCCTTTGGAAGTTCTCCAGAAGTTCCTTCGGAAGTTCCTCCAATAATTCCTTAGAAGTTCATCCAGGAATAACTTCTAAAGTTCCTCCAGGAATAACTTGTAAAGTTCCTCCAGGAATTCCTCCAGAAGTTCCTCCAGGAATTCCTGCAGGAACTCCTCCGGAAATCCTCCGGGAATTCCTCCGGAAGTTCCTCCGGGAATTCCATACCTACATTTGATTTCTATTTATTTATTTGGTATCTCCCTGTTTACAAACAGGAATACGCTTTTTTCTAGTGTCACGCTACATACAAAGTTGATGGACTTTCTATCGCTTTCATCGCTCCTTTCCTGCCGTGCGCCACATGAAAATATGGTGTTGACTACTCTCCCGAAATGATAATTTTTGTATGGAATTTGGAAAACTTGGTTGAAGTAAAAAGAGCTTCCTTCAAAATTAATGCGGTCCTTTTTATTACATCAAAATGTTCTTTGAAAAATTTCAAAACTTTTCTCAGTTGGGTTTTGCAAAATTCGGTTCCTTTATGCCTCAAATCATTGGAGAGAGGCACTGAGAAGCCAAAATTTTAGATGTACAAGAGTTTAGTATTAAGAGCTTAATTCAAATTAGAGAAATAGTATGTCCACAAAATTTTCTAGGAACATTCCTTGATAAATTCCAAAGATATTGTCAGTTAGGATAAGCGAACGTTCCCAATTCCGAGTTATAGACATTTTAGTATGAAAATAGCACTCTACCGCGAGAAAGCTTCCCTCAGACCTTAATGCAATACCTATTAACTACGGCACAGTTTTCTATAATCCAGAGTTCCGGATAGTATCTTCAGCCTAAATCATTCATGGCATTGCTCCATTTCGCTCCCGATTCCCCGGTATCCCATTTCCCAAGAAGAGAACACGAGCTGCAAAGTGGATGCCATGTAGCAGTAGCTGATGAGGCAGATTTATGCATAAACGCCATAAACGACGACATTGACGATGAGCATTCGAGAGCTAACTAAAATGTATCTACAGCCGCACAGCACAATACACAACCAACAGCAGCGGGCCGATGATACGGGGTGGCAAATTGCTGCATCTCTTGTGCTGCTACAGAAGATGATGCGAAAGGGTGGTAAAACGTTTATAAGCGAGGGTAAATACTCGAAAACCAATCAATTAACAGGGTGCAGGGTGTATCAGTTCGACGGTCGCTCAGACGCCCTCGCTCCAGTTAGCTGTGCTGCAACGACCACCACATGGCACGGTCGGTCGGCGCACTGTGTACGATGTTAGTTGGATTATTATTTTTTTTACGAGTGGATAATTACCCGCTTAGATGCGGAGCAATTAGTGGAATGCATGCTTACTCGCACACACACACTCACTCATCCTCGTTATTCCTGCTTTACCGCAACGCCGCCGTACCGCGCAAGTCGGTGCCATATGGCACGGTTTACCCACGGGCCAGCCAGCCAGCAGCGTCTCGGTCGGTCATTGGATTTTGGGTCGGAGATTGATAATGTAAAGCATAAACATGTCATCATCCATCTCCTCGCCAATTGCGCTAACAACCTATCCGTTCTGGATGCCCCGGCTGTCGCACAGTAGCGAGCTAGATTTTAATATCTGCAGATAATCAAAAAAGTTCACTAACATTTTAGAATTATATGAAGCATATTCTGGAGAAATTCCTGATTAAATGTCTTAAGGTATTTTTGAAGAGATTTTTAAAACAATTTCCGGAGATACCTGCAAAAAATCTAGTTAAATTCTATAAGCCGTAAATTATCATTTGTTGTCCATAATAATACGATTGGCAATTTAAGCCTAATTTTGGTTTGTTAAATCTATCCATCATTTACTTGCTTACATGTCAATTCGTCGAACTGTATGCACGAATTCCGACCTCCGAGCTTCGGTACAGCTTCCGGCCACTGAACGTCGTCAGGCTCTGCCTGTGTGACTGCTGACTTCATATTCTCCTACATAATAATAAACACAAATACGATGCAATAATACTGAACCACAACCCCGTGCGCTATCATAGCGCACTCCGCAGAGATCCGGGCGGACTGGGATTGAAGCGAACCAACAAGAACGGGGGGAGTAGTAGATCGAAATTCCCTTCTGACGCGCGCTCCTGACGATATTCCTGTTCTGCTCGTTGGAGTTATGGCATGTCGAAGGATACGGGAAATCCGAAATAGGATCACTCATGCGGTTGATGCAGGGGAATGAGAAGGGGCGTGCAACGAGGTTCAATTAAATATACATACAGCGACAATCAAATCGATACAAACAATATGCTGCAATTTATCCCGGAGAATACGGCCCCAACAATAGGCGGAGTAGGTGATGTATCATCATCATTGCCATCATCATCTCTGCCTGCCGTGCTCACCCTTCACTTCACCCCATCTCATCCAGCATCCAAGAACTTTGTGATATTAATAATTGAATAAAATTTGCATTCAAACGAACGATAAATGGTTTGTTAAACGATTCCGCTCCTCTTTCTACCGCTGTGATTGTCGGTGGGGCCGGTCTATCAATTTCGCAGAAGTTCTGAGAGCTCCGGTTCCAGGAATTCCACTGCTCGGAATATTCGGACGTAATTGGCTGAATGTGTAGCCTCTATGAGTGTACGAGGATGATCCGTCCGACCGGTCGGTGGTGGGGTGGTGCTGGGCCGGACGGTCGAGCGGGCAATTGTGTGATATCCTTTTGTGTCGATTGCTGCTACACGGACCGAGAGCAATAAAGCATGTGAGTGTAGTGCCGAGCCATGCCATCAGGCCCCAGTCAGACCGAGCGTTGTTGCACAACCACTTGACTTTTATTGATTTAATTTGGTAATTATCGCAATAAATAAATCGTTGTACGAAGCAGCAAAGGCAGTGGCTTTCCGCTGATGCCGTTGATGGGAAATTGACGAGCAAACGATGAGTGAATGGTGTTTATTGTTGCTTTGCTTCGATGCATGGCTTTGTGTGCGCCCGTTAATAGACTGTCTGCAATGATGGGGCGGAGTGAAGGTGGTAGGGGCTTTGAGTATCCACCCCCAAAGAGCGTTGACTCATTATCATCGTAATGCATTTTCAGCGTAATAAAGTCACGAGAGTAGGATTTTGTTTAATCACTGGCAAATATGTAACTGACTACACTGCGACAACAAATGGAGGGTTTTGTAACAAATACACTTATACGTACGCACTTATAGAATGTTATCAACACACGTTGGATAATTATAACAATCAATAGATTAATTCACTTTACACCTATATCGCAATTTTTTTTTGTCTTTATTATCGAGACTTTCAGCCCGAGGCTGGCTCGTGTCGTGTATATATCGCAATTAAAATGAAAAGAAAACTAAGAAAAAACATAATTAAAATTTTGTTAGATCCTTATTCTATTGCTCATTTACTTACATCGTAATTAAAGTTAACAACGGATCAAGAAAGCGAAATTTGACAGCATCTCAGCTTCTTTAATTGGATCGAACTGAATTATTGTTGTTTGTACATTCAACAATTATTTCCGAATATTTTTGCTCGCTACAAACAATCCACATAGGCTTTCTAAGCTTCTGGTAGAAGCTTTCTAAGCTTCTGGTAGAAGCTTTCTAAGCTTCTGGTAGAAGCTTTCTAAGCTTCTGGTAGAAGCTTTCTAAGCTTCTGGTAGAAGCTTTCTAAGCTTCTGGTAGAAGCTTTCTAAGCTTCTGGTAGAAGCTTTCTAAGCTTCTGGTAGAAGCTTTGAAAACCTTTTGTAGAAGCTTCCTAAGCTTCTGCTAGAAGCTTTCTAAGCTTCTGCTAGAAGATTTCTAAGCTTCTGCTGGCTCCACCCCAGTACCCCGAATCCCAGTACCCCGAATGCCATTACCCCGAAGGCCACTACCCCGAATGGGACAGTGCCCCGAAATCCATTACCCCGAAAGGTAATTACCCCGAAAACATTTAGAATCTATAGTATTCTATTATTATGTTTAACACCAACAGATATCGATGAATCACAACAGTTTTTAACCAACGGTTTTGATTTTTCTTCTAATTAGCTTTAACTGTCCTTCCTGTCATTAAAGCCTGTCCACATTAAATTTCGGACGCTTCGCTAATGTCCAATCGATCTGTCGTCATTTCATCAATTTGGGCGTGTTTAAAACATGCTGAAAGCAGCACATAAATCAGACAGATTCAGCTGTCATGTAAATTGATCGTCTCAGTGGTTTGTGAAAATTTTCAAAAATCGTTCTATACGATGGGTGTCCGAAATTTAACGTGGACAGGCTTTATGACCTGGAAAAGTACCATTCTACGAAATGGAGTAAGAGATCCTTTTTTCCAACAGAACGCGTTTTCCCGGTATAAGGCGAACAGAGGAGATGATATCATCTGGCATCATTGATGCCTTCTTTAAATGGACGGGTTTGCCCGGTATAAGGCACACCGAGGAATGCCTTGTTTAAAGAACGCGTTTGCCTGGTATAAAACAGACAGAGGAGATGACGCCTTCTTGAAATGGACGAGTTTGCCCGGTATAATGCATACAGAGGAAATTATTCCTCGTTTAAATGGACGGGTTTCCCCGGTATAATGCATACAGAGGAGATGATGCCTTCTTTAAATGGACGCGTTTGCCCGGTATAAGGCAGACAGAGAAAATGATGCCTTTTTTAAATGGACGCGTCTGGCCGGTATAAGGCAGACAGAGGAGATGACGCCTTCTTTAAATGGACGCGTTTGCCCGGTATAAGGCAGACAGAGGAAATGATGCCTTTTTTAAATGGACGGGCTTGCTGGTATAAGGCACACAGAGGAAATTATGCCTTGTTTAAATAAACGCGTTTGCCCGGTATAAGGCAGACAGAGGAGATGATTACTTTTTAAATGGACGGGTTTGCCCGGTATAAGGCAGACAGAGGAGATGATACCACCTTTTAATTAACGTGCTTATACCTCGATAAGGCACACAGAGGAAATACTGCCTTTTTAAAAGGAACGTTTGCTCGATAGAAGGGGAAACGAGATGATGCCTTCTTTAAGTCAACGCAGCTTCCCGAAGACGAACAAGATCTCCCTTTCTCTCACTGTCATACACAAACTCCCACTCACTCTGTTTCACTAATTATTACTCATTCACCCACTCTCATTCATTCACCCACTTTTACTTACTTAACCACTCTTACTTACTCATCCACTTTTACTCATTCATTTACTTTCAATTATTCGCTCTTTCTTTCTCGCTCACTGTTACTCACTCACTCTTACTCGTTTACTCTTACTCGCTCACTCACTAACTCTTACTCGCTCACTCACACACTCACTCTTACTCACTCACTAAATCACTCACTCACTCTTACTCACCCATTCACCCCCTCGTCGATTTTGAGATTTAGACCACGCTTCATCCAGAATCCGTTGCTTTTACTACAGCGACCAAGGATCAACTTCTACCTTGTTGCCCTAGTAGCCATGCTGACGTGGACCGCAATTGCCTCCAACTCTCTGCATTGTGCATGGAAACGGGCTGCATAATCTCCCCTGCCATTCAGGAATCTTGAAGAGTGCCATACGAAGTAGAACGGGATCTTACGGAGTAAGAATACTTAGTTCCATACTGCATTAAAACAGTTTCAGTTCCAATTATTGTTCATTCATATGAAATTTGAATAAACTTTTATTGAGTAAAATTTTTTTTTCACTGAATAATGACTAATTCGGGGTACTGGCTCATTCGGGGTAGTATCCCATTAGGTAGTATTCCATTAGGTAAAGTATCCCATTAGGGGTAATGGCATTCGAGGTAGTTACTCATTCGGGGTTGTAGCGTTCGGGGTAGTGGCCTTCGGGTTAATGGCATTATGGGTAATGGAATTATGGGTAGTGTCGTAGAGTCGCTTCTGCTAGAAGCTTTCTAAGCTTCTGCTAGAAGCTTTCTAAGCTTCTGCTAGAAGCTTTCTAAGCTTCTGCTAGAAGCTTTCTCCAAACTTTCTAAGGCTTGCTGGGAAAGCTGGAGCTTCTGAAACTTTCTAGGCTTCTGGGAAACTCTAGCTTCTATAGAAGCTAGAGGAGGAGCCTAGCTCCTGCTTGCTGGGAGCTCCACAGAGGCTGCTGGAGCTTGAACACCTGCTCCACAGAGGCTGGAGAGCCTGAGGCTGCCAGAGAGCTCTGCTCCCACAGAACAGGCTGCTGGAGGCAAAGCTTGCTGGGAGCGCACCTGAGCTCCCGCCTGGAGCTCTGGAAGCTGCTGGAAAGCCACAGGCTGCTGGGAAACCTGGTGCTGGGAGCCTGCTGGAGGC
Source organism: Armigeres subalbatus (assembly GCF_024139115.2). Lineage (NCBI taxonomy): Eukaryota > Metazoa > Arthropoda > Insecta > Diptera > Culicidae > Armigeres > Armigeres subalbatus. Next base: position 17,482,141 of record NC_085139.1, on the reverse strand, counting down.
TTTCCAAGCCTGAGCTGCTGGAGAGCTGTTTCTGGAAGCAGCAGAGGCTGCTGGAGGAAGCAAAAGCTGGGAAGCTCTGCTGGGAGCTGTAACAGAGCTAGCTGTGGGAGCAAACTCTGCTGGAAGCTGAAAGAGCTCCACAGGCTGCTGGAAAAAACTCTGCTGGGAAACTGCAGGCCTGCCCACAGGAAACTGGAGCTGCAGGCTGCTGCTGCAGGCCTCTGGCCTAGAGCTGCTGGAGCACTGGGCTGCTGGGGAGGCTGTAGGCTGGGGCTGTGAAGCTGCTGCAGGAGCTGCAGGCTGCTGGAGCACAGAGCTGCAACAGAGCTGGCACAGAAACAGGCAGAGCTAACAGCTTCACAGAAGCTGCAGAGCCACAGAGCTGGAGCACAATTTCTGCTGCTGGAAACTTGAAGCTGCAACAGATTTCCAAGCCTGGGAAGCTTCTAAAGCTGCTGAGCATGCCTTCCTGAGCCTGTAGCTGCTGGAAGCACAGAGCTTGAAGCTATGCTGGGAAAGCAGAAGAAACTGCTGGGCTGTCTGAACTGCTGGCTCTGCCAGCAAACTGCTGAGCACAGAACTCTGAGCTGCTGGAGCTTGCACAAACTGCTGGGGGAAGCATACAGGCTGGCTGGGAGCAGGCTTCACAGGGAGCTTTGAGAGCCTGCTGGCAGAACCTATGAAACCTGCTGGGAAGCACAAACTGCTGGAGCACTGTGAGCCTCAGGAGCACAGGCTGTGGAGCTCCACAGAGCTGTAACAGAGCTGCCTGGGGCTGCACAGGCTATGGGAGCACAGTTTCTGTAAGCCCTACAGCTGGAGCTTCCACAGAGGCTGTGGGAGCTGCCCACAGAAGCTCTGGAGCATAGGCTGGGGGCAGAAGTTTCTGCTGGGCACCTGCCACTGCCATGGGGCTCTGCAGGCTCATTGGGAGCTTTCTGAGCTCTCCCGCTAGCAGCTTCTGGAGGCTCTGAGGCTGCCAGCTGGGAGCACTCGCTGGAGCACCGAGCTCCGGCTGGGAGCATAAAAGGCTGCGCTGGAGCTCTGGGCTGGGAGCTCCTGGAGCTGCTGGCTGGAGCCTGGCTTCTCTGCTAGGCCTGAGCCAGGAGCTCCAGGCTGCTGGGAGGCTCCACAGAGCCCCTGTAGCTGGAGCCACAGAACATAACAGCAGGCCTGCTGGCTGGAGCCTGCAAGCATGGCTGGGAGCTCTGCTGCTGGGGCATACAGGCTGAAATACTGCTGCAGGCACAGGGCTGCTGGGAGCTTTGGGAAAGCCTGCTGGAGCTGGGAGCAGACCTGAGCTAACAGAGCTGGCAAAGCTCCGAACTGTAGCTGGAGCTTGCCCAGAGGCTCTGCCGCCAGGAGCCTGGCAGAGCTCTGTGGGCCAGAGCCTGAGCTGGGCTGTGGGCTGCTGAAGCAGAGCCCCTGCTGGGATTTCCTGGGGCTTCCTGCTGGAAGCTCTGGGCTGTGGAGCTTATGGGAAGCTGCTCCACAGAAGCCCAAGCTGGGAGACTGCTGAAGCTTTCCACAGAGCTCTGCTGGGCACCAGAGCTTTTGAACTAGGCTTTCCACAAAGCTTCTGCTAGAAGCTTCTGCTTTAACAGGAGCTTTACAAGCTTCTGCTGGAGCCACAAGCTTCTGGAAGCACAGAGCTCTGAAACTTTCTGGCTCTAGCTAGGAAGCTTCTGCTAGAGCTGCGGCACAGAGCTTCTCTAGAAGCTTTCTAGCTTCTGCTAGAAACTTTCTGCTCCCCACAAAAGCAAATCTGCTGCTAGAAGCTTCTAAAAGCTTCTGCTGAAGCTTTCTGGGAAGCTTCTGCTGAGCTTCTGCTGGAAGCAAGGCTTTCAACCTGCTAGAAGCAACTGCTTCTTGCCAACAGCTTTCTAAGCCCTGCTAGGCTTTCTAAGCTTCTACTGCTAGAAGTCCCTGCAGGATTACCACCTTGTCGGAATTTTACTTCCACCAAACGGGTCCAACATCAAAACGAAGGCACAGGTCCTGTGAGATCGTAACGGGATCGAGTAGGTTTTCGACAAATAGCGCTAAAAATAATCTCGTTGAAATTAAAATAGCTTCAGGGTAGTGGATATTAAAAACTTCCTTCCGCCAAAGGGAAAGAACCACTTTACAGCACGGCACGATGCGGTCTGACTCTAAATCTTAATTCTCACTTTCAAATGATCTATTCAGGCCAACTGTCTATTCGGCCAATACAATGACCTTTTTTTGGCCTAATTCACAATTACTTTGGCCAAATAACCATTTCAGTTGAACGACCCTTTCGGCCAAATGACCCTTTCGACCAAATGACCCTTTCACAAACGACCTTTCAGCTGTAACCTTTTCAAAGCCAAACGACCCTTTCGGCCGATGGACCCTTTGGCTGAAGAGTCATTCAGAGTCGGCCTAATGACTCTCCTTCGGCCAAGCAACCCCACTTTCAAGGGCAAATAACTTCGGCCGTGGGTTTCGACCAAACGACCCTTCTCCTCACTAGTGCTACTATTTCCCTTAATAACTTATCAAGCCTCTTTATTAAAGGCCTCCTAGGGTTTTAAATTAAAGCAACTCATTCAAAGTTATATGATATGCGCCTTCTCAGCAGTTTAATCTCAATTTTGAATCGAAATTGGAACGTGTATTTTGTAGATGAAAATTAGATTTGGGTAACAATTATGTGTATTATAACAACAATTTACATTTGTGGAATAAACTGAAATCAATTCTCAGCTTCCGCAATACATTGAAATACAGCCAGCAATAAAATTCAGAGTTACAGCAGCTGTTGTCTTCTTCATAGAGTGAACATCATCCAATGCCAATGGGTAATAAAGTTTCATATCATGAAATTCGCTCTAAAATAGAAACCACCCTCATTTTATCTTTATATTTTTGGACCATTTGCGCGTTTTCAGAAACAAACTAATTGAGATGTTATCAATGCTAAAACGAGCTGATTGAATCAAAATCACCACCCGATAAGAGACAATGATCGTGCGCAAGATGGTTACTTCAGAATCAATTACAGATGCTGAAGGTCATTCATTCTCCATCATCCGACAGCCTCCACTGCAATCATAAATTTACAACTGAGGAGAACATTCACAATAAGCTGTATGACGACAACCGACTACGCGGTTATTTTCCACCATAATGTTCTTTAAAATTAATTAGCTGGTATGCACTTCTGCTAAACTCTCGGCTCGTCTCGAATCCACTGACTGACTGCGCGTATCTGATGATGAACAAAAGGGCAAACAAGTACGGACAAATAAACTGTACAACAAGTGCACCGAGAGGCGTACGCACTCCACAGCCCGACCACAGTCAACCTACATAATTTAAATTTAATGAAATAAATGTAATAATCGTCACAGAAAATTGGGCACGTCGCGAGCTCAGAAAAATTCATGCGGTGCACAGACACGTAATGGCCGAGTGGAAAAGCAAAATGTTAATTACGGTTAAATAGAGATCATTTAGGAATCTCGTGCTGGCTGGTTGATGATGGCGATGGTCTCGACGACGGCACTCAAATTCAATGGCGCGGTAGGGCGAAACAACTCTCGTAAATGCAGTCATTTAAACGGTTAGAGCACAAAACAGAGCAGCAGGCGGCAGTTTAAGAAATCGAAAAGAGGCAGCCAGAACGAATGGATAGATGCGCCCGGCGAAAGATTGAAAGATTAGTGAAGCACACCGAGCAGCATCAAATAAATGTTGACGGACGATGATGGATGGTGCGCGGACTGGTGTGCAGGAGAAGACGGGGTTCAGCTCAAATGAAACGAAGATTATAAAATGTGTTTTAATTATTTCACCCGGCCCCGCTCTGCCGGTTTCGCCTCATTGAATATCGCCAGCAGCTAAAGTCACCTTCATCCGGAAGCACTTCAAGAGTGTGTGGCTGTTCCAAAAGGGAGACCTCAAATTAAGGCCGCTTTTTGACGGTTACGTGCGTAAGAGGAAGCGATGTCATCATCATGCAGGAAGCGTTCGAGGTTCGAGAAATATTTTGCGTAGGGATTTTGATGCTATGGAAACGGTTGTTATACATTCCCGTGAATGGTTCCAAACTGTAACTGACTTTGGATTCGTTTGTTGACTATCTACTGTCTGAATCAGGATTGTCGCACCGCAAATGTATGCCTTTGGCTGGGACGGTTGAGAACCGCTGTGTCATGCCATTGGAGATTTAATTAGAGGGACAAGGTTGCTGAACTGAAAAAAGGCACTGGCAGCATCGGGACTCAGGTGGAAGACGACACATTCACAATGTCAAACGGCCGAGGGTGTCTTGCGATTTTGGTCCGCGCTGGATGTGTTCGCTGCTTGGATCGAATTCAGATCGCTGTCGTTGTATGTGCTTGGGGAATTTGACTGCCGTGTAAAGGGATCGATGTCAGGGGAGGATAAAAATGCACACAAAATTCTAAACTACGCCTGCGGCTGCTAGCAGATGGTTGGCTGCCGAAGCTTCGCGTTGTTTGGAATGTTGCCATATTAGTCCGCGATTGCACGGAGGGGGTTCATTTATGCATTGCAATGGAGACGCGTATGTGGTAGTTCAGAAGGGGCGAGCATGGGTATTCTGTGAGGCAGACCGTGGAAAATGCGAGGGGAAGATTAATTATGCTGTGTAACTGTGTGGTCGCTTTCCCATGGGCTAATTAATTTATTGATGTATGAGTTACTCCAAGCTGCGCCGTGCATAATTCATAATTGAAGGTAGCAGATTTTTGAAATAATTGATAGTTGGTTTACATTCAGCAATTGTGCAGGAGAACAGTTGAATATAATATAGATTCGTTCTCTATCACAGTCAATGGCATCACAGATCGACTGTGGTTGATTCAGATTAGTTTTGATTTAATCAGGTTGATGTCATACCTTATCATTGCGACCTGTCTGACACTGAATGGTATGCATATCAGACGAGTTTTGCAGCAACATAGCCATAATATGGGGGATGTAACTAAAAGTAGAAACTGGCGAGAACAAATTGAAGCTGTTATTATCAACATGAGTCAGTAGTGAGTGAAAGAACGATTTAGAATTTGAGCAGATATTGATTCATCGCATTATAAGCTGCTTGAAAGTAAAAAGTAGATGTAAATGGTTTATAATTGCCCACGCAGTTAAACAGTTGTTCGATAATTTCCCACTCATTTTCACATGCTTCACATTTTGCTTTTCTTATCCAGTTCTTCAGAAAATTCACTTAATTTCTACACGAAATGCTTACAGGATTTTGAGGTAGTCCAAAAAATTCTTCTACATTTACACATTAGAGTTAAAAACAGCACTTCAGGAGATAGGTTTTCATAATTTGTTCAACCGTTCTAGTTCAATATAGAAAACTGCATTTTATTCACTTTAGAGGTCTTTATGGTTCATGAGCTAAAATATTTTCAAGAACAATTATTTCCTTCGAGAGGTGAAAGATTTTAAATTTTTTGCGTGCGTGTTACCGCACGGCCAAGGAGAACCCCATAACTATGAGTACTGAATGATTTTATCATGCCAAACCTTATGTCTCAAGCCAAACACATAACAAAAAGGGTAACCGTTTCATATTAAATACGAACACTTTGATTCAAATTCCGAACATCATAAAGCACAATCCTCACGAAACAGAAGCCACTTTGTTTCTGTCATTTTATTATTCAGCTTTCACCATCGCAGCATACGTGGAACAATATAAATGACAGCTGTGCAATCAGTTCTCATTAGGAATGAGGTGCCCTTGAAAATGCTCTTTAGTGCAATTAGTTTTGGATTCCATAAGGATTGTCCTTAATGACAATCACGAGTCAAAAAATGGTTGCCGCTCTACCCTTCACATTGCGTTTTTACGGTCACAAATCTCATTTAATTGAGAATAAGAAATCCTGCATTCTTTTTTTAATGCATGATGTAACGCAGCTTAGATGGAAAACAGAAAAATTATTTAAGCTCTTTTAGTGTAATGTCTTTAACCTTCCGGGACTTGCGCCGTTGTTAAAGTACAACACTTCCGAAAAAAGCGCGCTTGTTGTTCCCAAGACGATCGGAACTGCATGAATAATCCAGGATCATGCGAGTCCCGGAAGGTTAACTGTCGAAGACGAGTTTGGTACTTTCCATTTAATTCCACTACGTTTTAGACAAAGAAACTTGAAAAAAGCTTCTACGAGAAGCTTTGGAAGCTTCTACGAGAAGGTTTAGAAGGAAGAGAAGCTTCTACAGGAAACTGGAAGCTAGCAGAAAGGCTTAAGCTGCTGAGAGCAGAAACCCTTCGAGCTTCCAGAAAACCTTCTACGAGAGCTTCCAGAACTGCACGTGAAGCTTCCAGAAGCTACGAGAAGCTTAGAAAAGCTGTGTCCACGAAGCAGAAGCTTCTGAGAGCTTGACTAGAGGAAGCTTCTGCGAGCTAAGCTTCTGCAGATGCTTGGGCTTCTAGGAAGCAGAAGCTTCTGCAGAAGCAGCTTCTTGGGCTTGCTTCTGGCGGAAGCAGAGCTCTCAGCGGAGCTTGAGAAGCTTCTGTGGAAGCTTCAGAAGCTCTGTGGGCTGCCTCCCCAGCCAAAGCTTGTGCCTGGTGAGCTCAGAAGCTTCTGGGAGCTTAGAGCTTCTGGCGAGGCTTCCAGAAAACTCTGGCGGAGGCAGAAGCTCTGTGCGAGGAAGCAGAAACTTCTGGCGGGCTTAGAAGCTCTGTGGAGCTTAGAAGCTCTGTGCGAGAGCCTTGGCTTGGCTGGCGGGAAGCCCAGAAAGCTTCAGCGGAAGCTCTGGCAGAAGCTTCTGTGGGCTTAGAAGCTTCTGAGCAGGCAGAAGCTGTTGGCTCTGGAGAGCCCAGAAAGCTGCTAATGAGCTTCCAGAAGCTCTGTGGAGCTTAGAAGCTTCTGTGGGCTTACAGCTCTGTGGAGAGCATAGAAAGCTTCTAGCAGGCCCAGGCTTAGAAAGCTCTGGCAGGCTTGGCTTCTAGCGGGCTTAGAAACTGGCGGGCTTAGAAGCTGGCGGAGCTTAGAAGCCTCTGTGAGGTTCTGTGGGCTTAGAGAAGCTCCAGCGGAAGCTTAGAGCTTCTGGCCGGAAGCTTAGAAATACAGCGGGCTTAGCCCAGAACTTCGGCTGGGCTTGGGGGAAGCTGGCGGGCTGGAAAGCTTAGAGAAACTCTGGCCGGAAGCTTAGAGCCCAGCTGGCGGAAGCTTAGAAAAGCTTCCTGGCGGAGCTGCAGCTTCTGGCGGGCTTGGGGGAAGCCTGTGGAGCCTAGCTGCTCCAGCCTGGCGGGGCTTAGAAGCTCTGGCGGAGCAGAAGCTTCTGGCGGGCACAGAAGCTGTGGGCTTAGGAAAAGCTCTGGCAGAGCCAAAAGCTCTGGCGGAGCAGAGGCTGGCGGAGGCTTGGGAAACGCCTGGCGGGCTTCGAGGCAGTGGCCAGAGCAGTGAAGCCAAGCTCTGAGCAGAGCTGGAGCAGGAAGCCTGCCCAGGAGGCAGAAACTGTTGCAAGCAGAAACTCTGGCGGGCTTAGCCAAACTCTGGGCTTAGACCCAGGGCCTGGCGGAGCAGAAGCCTGGAACAGAAAGCTTCCAGCTTAGAAATTCGGAGCTTGAGCTTCCAGAGGCACAGGCTCCTGTGGAAGCAGAAGGCTGGCGGAGCTTGGGCTTGGAAGCTTCCAGCCAGGAGCAGAAGCTGCAGGCCAGAAGCAGAGCTCTGGCTTAGGAAGCAGAGCCTGGCAGAGCAGAAGCTCTGGCAGAGGGAAGCAGAAACCTGGCAGGCCCAGAAAGCCTGCAGCAGAGCAGGAAAAGCTTCTGCTTGGAAGCAGAGGGCTCAGCAGGAAGCAGAAGCTCTACCCAGGAAGCAAGAAGCTAGCTGAGCAAGGCTCTTCTGGCAGGGAAGCAGAAGCCTCTGGCAGGAAGCAGGGGAAACTCTGGCAGAGCAGAGCTCTGTGCAGGAAGCAGAGGTTCTGAGCAGAGTTTTCCTTGGAAGCCTCCGTGTGGAAGGCAGAGCTGCTGGCTGAAGCTGTGGAAGGCAGAGCTCTGGCGGGCTGGAAGCTCTGTGGAGCGAGAGCCAGAGGTTTTCTGAGCAGAGAAACTGGCTCTGACAGGGCCAGAGCTCTGGCGGAGCCCACAGAAGCTCTGGCAGGAGCCAGAGCTGGCGGGAGCTGCTGAAGCTGGCTGGAGCAGAGGCTGGAAGCTCTATAACAAAGCTTCCAAGCTGCCAGGCTGGCTTGAGCTGGGAGCACAGGCTGTAACAGAAACTCTGCAGTGCAGGCTGCTGGAGCTGAGCTGAGCCCAAGCTGCAGAGCTTGGCCTGGGCTGAGGCTGCTGGCTGGAGCCTGGGAGCTGTGGAAGCCTGGTGAAACCTCTGCTGGAGCCTCTGGAGAAAGCCCTGCTGAGCTTCTGCAACAGGAGCTGAGAGCTGGAGCCTGAAGCTGGAAGCTGCTGGAACCTCCTGGAGCTCTGGGGGGCAGAGCCTGTGGCTGAGGCCTGAGAGCTGCTCCGTCAGGCTATAAGCTCTGCCAGAGCTCCGCTGGGCTGGCACAGAGCTGCTGCCTGAGCTGAAAGCCTCGCTAGCTGCTGAAACTCCTGCCAGGCTTGCTGAGCTCGTGGGCTCTCCGCTGGAAGCTTTCTGAAACTGCCAGGCTTTCTGAAGCTCTGGCTGAAGCTTCTGCAAACTCTAAAACTGCTGGGAAGCTCTGCTGGGAACAGGAAGCTCTAGGCTCCGAAAGGCCTGGAGCTCGCTGGAGCACCTGGGCTATCTGGGCTGGACTTCTGCTGGAAACAAGCCAGGCACCAGCTGGAGGCTTCTGCTCCGCTGGAGGCGCAGGCTACACATGGGGCACTAGAGCTCCGCCTGGAAGCATCTGGAAGCTCCTGTGGGGCTTTCTGGCTGGAGCCTGAGAGCTCAAGCTGGAGCTTTCTGGAGAGCAAGCTGGGAGCTCCTGGAGCTCCAGCTGGAGCTGGGCAGCTGGGCTCACTGCCTGAAGCCTCTAAGCCTGCAGGGCACAGGCTGGGGGCCTGCAGGCACAAAGCTGGGGAGCTGGCTAAGCTGCTGGGAAGCTCTGGGCTCCGCTGGAGCAGGCTCTGGGCACCATGGGCAGGCTTGAGCTCTGGGAGCAAACTCCATAGCTAGCTGGCTGGCCACAAACTCGCTGGAAGCAGAGCACAGAGCTCGCTGGGAGCTCTAGGGCCCGCTGGGAACTCTGAGGCTCCGCTTCTGGAACCTGGGCTTTCTGGAGCGCTCATGGAGCCTGCTCGAGTAGCCACAGGCTTCCGCTAAGGCCTCCGTGGGAAGCTCTGCCAGGCTCGCTTCTAGGGAGCTCCTGGGCTGCTGGGAAGCACTGAAGGCTGTGGGAGCTCTTTCCAGGCTTTCTAAGCTGGGAGCAGAAGCTTTCTGAGCTCAGCTGGGGAGCTTTCTGGACTGCTCGTAGGGAACCTGGCCAGCTGGGAGCCTTCAGAGCTGCTGGGGCTTCCATGGAGCAGGCTCAAAGTGGGCTTTCTAAGGCCCACCAGTCTGGGAGCCCACAGAGCTGCAAGCCCTGGAGCACCTGAGAAGCCTTGCCTGCAGGCTTCTGCTCCAGGCTTAAGGAGCTGAATATGGTGGCGGCTCCCAGGCTTTTAAGCCACTTTGGGAAACTTTCCATGAAGCTGGGAGCTCCCTCGTGGAGCTGCCTATCAAAGCTCTCTGCCCGCCAGAAGCTTGACTAGAAAAGCTCTTTAAAGCTTCCGCCAGAAGCTTTCCTGAAAGCTTCTGCTTCGTAGAAGCTTTCTAAACTCTCCGTAGAAGCTTTCATAAAGCTTCTCGTAGAAAGCTGTCTAAACTCATGGGGGAAGCTTCTGGCTTCTCGTGGGGAAACATAGAGCTTCTAGTTCTAGAAAGCTTCTACCAGCTTCTGTCGCAGAAGTTTTTCTAAAGCTTCACGTCGTGAAGCTTTAGTTTCCTAAGCTTCTGCGTAGAAGTTTCTAAGCTTCTCAGGCTTTCTAAGCCATAAAGCTTCCAAAACTTCTTGTAGAAGCTTCCAAAGCTTCTCGTAGAAGATTACTAAGCTTCTCGTAGAAGCTT